>NC_060264.1:25521574-25875324 GCF_021901455.1 Neodiprion lecontei
ACCAATTTTACAAGTCTTCATTGCCAGCAGCAAAGTGTCTTCGCGGTGTCTCTGTTAACGTTAATTCATTTGTAAATGCAAATTTTTAGCGTTGAGATTGGCAAAAAAAAAATTTTGATGCTTTTAGAGCTAATCCCGATTCCGTATTTAATTTATTCTTGTCAATAAAAAAGTAGGAATTCCAACGATTGTTTGGCATAAAAATTATTCCTGGCCTGACGCTAGGGAACTGAACTGTTCTTTTTACAGCGAAAGTAACTCACAATTGAAAAATCTCTAAGCATACATGTATAATCGCTCTGATAATTTTCAAAAAGTCAAGCTTACCAATTCGCAGATAAAAATAAATTCTCGAGAAGCCGATAAGTGAGCTTTCGATCCAAATGGTATCAAGTTTGACCCCCGAAATCTGAGATAAAGGGCGAGCGATTTGCTTCATTCAAATGTTCGAGGAATTGACTAAATTCGGATGTCAATTAATAAGCCGAAAGAAATAAAAGCTGAAGCATTGTAGTTTTTCACATTGAGTTTCAATCGACATATCGCTATCTGGTAGCGAATCGCTTCGATACTTTGGTTGTATCGTAAAAGAAGACATATTCCAAGCAGGTAGACCATTAAAATTTTATGTCGATATCGCATGACTGATTGGCTCTCGAGTGACGGTAGTTAATCGAGGCCTCTCATAACGTCATTTTCACAAGTCTACGACTCAGCCATTTCAGGCTCAAATCGATGCTTTACTGTGCAAGAATAGTTCCCTTGTACCCATATTTTCGATAATAAGAAATCGGTCTAGCTCCTGTATAATTTTAGCTAAAGATTTATCGTGCGAGTACAAACCACTTGACTCGGAAAGCAAACTGCTTCTCACTTATTTTGGTGAATTTCTCAGTGCGAACCTATTGGTTGGAAAAGTCGCGAACACTGTTGTGACTAAACGTCAGTTAAATTTTCCTGTCTCGGGTAGAAAGACATTTCATTTATTTACGATACGACAGTCTCGCGTGAGGACAACGTGCCGTGGGTGGCATACGTCGTGTAAGTCATGGAAAAGTTTATACCTCGCACAAAATGCTCGAAATGTGCACATTTGCTCTCACCGGGTGACAAGGAGTCTCTTTATGTCGTATTAATAATTATTTTCTGCTTCCGTTTTCCGACTGTACACAATTCCTCAGACAATTACGTTTCGAGCCTCTGAACGAAACGTGGTTAGTTTTTTTCGGATTTGGGTTACGGACCGATGTACTCGTCGTTAAAACTGTAAACGTTGTTAATTTTCACGATCGAGTCGAATGTCATAAAACTGGCGATCTCAAGTTGTAACAACAAGGGAAACTTATTTCACCACACCATTCAAGAAGATATTTCAGTATCGACAGCTGACAAGTTGGCTGTTACTCAAGCTAGAAGTGAAAAAATTGCTGTCACGTAAGCCCGTGTTGTAACTTATTGCATTGAGAAATAGTTATGGCTTCTGTAATGACGTGTAGGAGTAATTTCAAATTCATTCAGGACATGGATTTGGCCATTTGATGATGAGCTCCAAAATCCTTACTACGATCTATGTACTCTACTGTACGATGTGACCGACTTCAAAACCACATGGACGTTGTTTTACGATAAAACACTTGTATACATCGAATTAATAGTTAATTCCATTTTGACTACCAAGGCAACAGTTCCAAAGTGACATCCCATAGTCTGGAATTTGTGGCCAATTCCCCAGGAATTTCCCTTGAAACATGGCATTAAACCGAGATAGCGATGCTTACTCGAGATACGGCATTTACATTTAGAGGGTATAAATCAGGCTTACAGTCTCGTACAAGAATACTTTTTTATTCAGACTGTCGATCGAACACTTCATCAACGACTGCGACGCGGAAAGTGTTTCTCCCAACTTGACCTGACCTAGGGGTTAAGGTGCCTCGGGATTGCTCGCCTAGAGAAATGATAAAGAGAGACAAAAGCAGATCGTTTCGTCAAACGGAGGTAATAGTCCAGAGAGCGCACTTAACTGATTGAGGTTTTCGCGGCGGAAGTTGCGGCAGGAAAGACAGGATTCGAGGGTTATACCAAGGCTAAGGGTATCTGCTCCCGGCCTGAGCTTTGTCCGCGGCGCCACCAAAGACCTGGCAGTCACTCTCGGACCTTCTTCCTTCAGTATTCACGAAGCGTTGTCTACCGACGCTCTCCCGAGAAGCCGTCCATTTATCACCGCACCCCCTTTCTCAGGGGCTAATGTCATCGCACGTGGTTCTCCGCTGAACCTCTCCCCTGCACTACCTTTATTTCGCTTCTTTTCACCTTCGAGTCTCCCTTTTCATGACGCCTTATATCGTACAGCAAATTTTTAACCATTTCCGCCCACGCCGAGGGCCTTAAACGCGCTTTTTCACCCCCCAATATAGAGCGGTAAACTTTCTTTTCGCAATGTATCATGCAGATACAAGCTTGGAAAGCCGGTGTCGGTGTTATTTATGCACCGACAACTTTCTCCCGGAACTCTTCATCTCCAACTTCAAGACAGATTTCTGATTTTCAGAACAGTATTCGTGAGGCAACAAAACTATAGCTGTTCGTTTGAAATATATACCAATGGTCCACCATGCTCGTGGCGAACTGATGTGTGAAATCTCATGTTTCATAATCCACGAATTGTCAAGATTACGTAAGGATAAAGTTTCTTGATCATAGTGGAAGTTTGTATGGAAACTGACGAGTTTTGAGAAAATTTCCATCACCCGAAACGAAAAACGCGACAAATATCAATAACATTTTGAAAGCGTAGATGATAAGAGAATGCTTGTTTTTGAGAATGATTTCACTTCACGCGACTTGTTTACAATATTCCTGAAATTTCCTGGTAATATAGACATACAACAAGTATACAAAGTACAGTAACGCTCAAAATTAATATTTAACCAACTATAACCCCCTGAAAATTTATCTTTATCAGAGAGTAAACTTAATATCCTGTCATCGGTACATGCCCAGCTCTTAACATCTCCGGATGCTTTTGAACTTTATGTATTAAACCGTTTTCAGTGTCACCAGCTTTGGCTGACATGAAATATACTTGAGGCTTCATAAAAAATAACTTCAAAGGTTAGGTTGGACGAATATCTGCTATCGCGTAGACTTTACTTTCCATTACATGCCATAGATTGTCTAAATCAGGTGTACTTGTTGGAAATTGTAATGCGGTACTTCAAGCAAGAAGGTTGAGACTTCAACAATTCTTAAATTAAGGGTAGTTGAATTATCGACGAATCACGGCCCTCGACGCCACTTAGCGGTCGCAGTAGTGTTTAGAGACGCTACCTCCAGGTGGCGAAGCCTTCGCTCGCCGACGTTGGGTGAGCGTGTACCGCATGACCGAACAAATTACCAAAGTGAAATTTCAACTGGTTTGCGATTGCTTCATTGATAAAACATCGACCTACATTTTAGGGATGAATTTTTAACCCGTCAATAAAAACACCAAATTTACTTCTGAACAAAGTTTCTCCACTGTTTTTCACATCTCTTAGATATATATTCTAGCTTGTGACCTATGGTGGCGCAGTAATCGTACTCGTCACGTGGTGTATAAGAAGTGAGACTCAAGACTCAAGCTCCTCTTACAATTAAAGCAATATCGATCACGTCAAACGTCGCACATCACTCGCGTATAAAAATTCACCCCAATAAAGTAGTTCAATTTTTTGTCATTGAAATAAACCGACTGACAAGTGTCATGTCAAGATTGCACGATGGATTCCTGAAAAAATCACCAGATCGCGTGCTTCGATACAAAAGTTGCGAATACTCACTCGGAGGTTGCTTGGATGTCGAATTCCGGCCACGATGGCCTCCTGCGACAGAAAGTGAGCGGCGGACGGTCCGTCGGGGCGACGTTTCGTCTGAAGGAACCAACTCGTCGAGGAGATATGCTCCCTCCCACGGAGTTGGGATGCACGGTGAGCCCTGAGCCTGAAGTGCAATCCAGCGTTTGCCGACGCGTCGACAAAGAACGCGCGTGTGGCGAGGTGACCGTACCCGGGGGAGGAACGACCTGAAAAAGAGCCACTCTCTCAATTTCATCGGAAAAAGGACGCGAGGGATGAGAATCGAGTCCTTGTTCTCCGACGTGCGCTGTCTGAACAATTCGTAGTTGGGTCTAACCGCCAAGTTACCAATTGAGTGCCACTTGTTGCATTAAGTGTATAACCATTACAGTGGTCCTTGAAAAGGTCAATTTTCAATTTCGACCAGCTCACCCCCGCCAAATTGGTACCAAATAATCCCAAAATACTTCTCTCATTTTTTCACTTTTTATTCCAACGCTAATCCGTGCCCACAAGAGGTTAGATTTCTCCACTTGACCATTCCAGGAGCACAGGACTTGATACAGGAGGGTTTCTTGGGTCGACGATTACGAATCTGAACTCAAAATTACAATATTCAAAATGGTGGATTCAATATAGCAACATCAAGTGACTTTTGAGGTTTTGACCAACCATGTTCGATCCGCTATTTTGAATTTTCAAATTTCGAGTTCAGTTTGGTAATCAGCGACCCCAAGAACTCCCTGATACCAAATTTTATCGAAATCTGTTCGGTAGAATCGATATACCTGTGAAAGGGTTAAATGGAGAACAGGTTAGAGTGGAGATGAAAATCTGAAAAAATCAGGTCATTATTTTTGAATTATTTCAAGCCGATTTGGGTGTTGAACTGATCGAAATTAAAAAATGACCCTTTCCAGAACCACCCTGATAACCATGGTAAATAAAAGTTTGGGTTGAGTTGATCCCCATGGTCGAAGATTTTGAAATTTTAAGATCTTCGTGTATTGCTCTTCGTGTCACCAGAGTTGAAACTATTTTACAAATGACACAATTCATGTACTAATCTATCTATAGCATTTTCTATTTTTTGTGTACTTGGACGTGAATTCGTATTTTAGTATGTCAAATTTAGTGATAATCGATACGAAATATCTTATCCAATTCCGAAACACATAATGTGATTCTTAGTTTGAACCTGATGTTAATAAATTGACATTCACCCACTGAACTCGCTATCTTCGTCAACGTTTTCATTCTTTCATCATCTCGCACAAGAGTTTGAAAGTGTTGATAAAAAAAACTCCCACCTTCCCATAAAAAGCACTCAGGTGGCACAGCATGTGTAGGCGCCAATTTTTTTTTACGATGCCATAATCAGGATCCGCTGGGTGAAAAAATTCACCTATATCAGTCCGCCCTCCCTCTAAAGTGAAACTGGAGCGGGTAGAGAGTGGAACTGATGCTAAGAATACAGAGTAATCTACCAACGCTCATCGCCTCGTTTAGAAAATTTCAATATTTTTTTGCGAGAGGTTAAGGAACGCCGTCAGGCGTAAAAAAGAAGGTGGAAGAAAAAAAAGAAAAAAAAAAAAAAAATACAGAAAGACAAGAATTTCGCAGCTTGGCTGCTCCGAAGCGTTTATCGTGAAGATGAAAATTTGAGAGGCTCCGCACCTCGCGAACTGGATATTGAAGTGGGCGGATATCCGGATTGCCAGAAGAGGCGAAGAGTAGTTCGAAGGTATACGAGTCACGGTAAGTGAAGTTGGAAGAGTAATAATGTAAAAAAAAAAGAGAGAGAAAAAATAAAAAAGAAAGAAAAAGAAAAGGAAACAAGAATGAAAAGAGAATAAAGAAACCGAATAGCGAAGAGGGCAAAGGGAAAATAAAGGCGTGCGTGGCCTTGAAATAACGGGGGCGACGCGTTTTCCCTCACCTTTGGAAATCCATGGGGAATCGTCGGCTGAGTGACGGTGTTGGTGTTCGTGGTGGACGTGACGCAGCCCGTCGATCCACTTCGCCCAGGTCCACCACCCTGAGTGGAATCCTCGCGACTGAAGGAGAATCTCTTTGGGCTCAAGCTTAAGCTGGCGACGCTGTCGCTGACGTACTGCTGGAGCGAGTTGAAAAAGCTCATTTCGGAGCTTCCTTTTTTTCCTTTCTTCTTTAATTACCCTGTAGATTTTTTCCAAACCTCTTCTTATTCCGTGCCTGATTTAGACCCGCGAGATTCAATTTACGCGGGTGAGCTTTTCGACGTGCATTCGTATTGCCTCTGACCTATTTCCGTTAAATTTGCGTCATGTCAGTGGCTAGTATTTATCATCTCTGTTGAGCCGAGCCTCGACGGTTCCGTTTTATTCACAACTGTTTGATTGTCGTTGCCATTTCAGTCGGTTTTAATTCTTTCATTTTTTCAATAATTCCTCCAGTGGTTAAGCTTGGGATTTACGATCAATTCGAGACAAAAATCGAGCCGGTGATTTTGCCCAATGACATTTTTTCCTCGTCTTAAGCGTCGAATTTACGGTTATTAGCACGTGATTCAATTTGCCGCGAGTTTAATTTTTTTTTAATTAGTTTTTTGCCGTTTAAGCTGTGTAAAAGTACAAACGCGTATAATGACTCCACAAATTTACGAAAAGTATTCTTCTTTTCTTTTACGATAAAAAAAATTTTCATTTAGAAATATAAAGGTATATAATATTATTTTTCCTCTTCGGCATCACCTTTTTGACGATGCATATGTTATACAACACGATTTAAATTACACGATTATATTTGCTGCACACTATTACACAAGTATGTGATTGAAATAATTACGATTATTAACATTTTTTTTCATTAGTACAGACCTTTAATCACGCTGAAAGATAATTTACTTTAAACAGATGCGTGCGTTTAACTGTATAATTGGATACGCGTAAGTCGATTTTACGGTCATTTTGATCAGTTACCGAATTCACCTTTGGCTCCGAACAACTGGACAACAATGAATGCCCGATCATCTGGAACAGACAAATATCAGTTTAGAGCTGGAAAATAAAATCGTCGGAATATAACGAATTAATTATGCATCTACTAGCATACATTCGATCAAGAATCGCATCAAAAGTGAACGAATTTGAACTGTGTTTCAGATATTTGAAACAACTGAATTTATAACATTCACATTTAGTTGCGTCAAGGATACGAATTTCAACTTCGTCTTGTCGTCTTCGTGCAATTATATTCAAGAGTTTTCTCAGGCAGATCAATTACGACTTAACGGTGCCCAAACATTTCTTCAGGCTAATTTGTTATGATTTATTAATACCCGAGAGTTCTCTCGAGTACTTAGGTCTTATAATTTATAAATCGCAAACACTTTTCAACCTGTTTGTACAACTACTTCTTCAGTAATTGTTGACTGCTTGTCAATATCAAGAAATTTGTTCCTTATAAATATCTTCCGTGTAACAATTCTTCAAGATTTTGGTCGTTGTTTGTTTGTTTTTTTTTTTTTTATTATTATTATTTTCGGTAGTAGAATGAAAAATTGCCGAATGAATCATATCGTCAACATATTTTCACAGAAAATGAAAAATATGAGAATAAGACAGATTTTGCATCCTCGAGCAAGAATATCATGTATATGTATAGGAAAGATTTTTGTTGTCAATTAGTTTAAATAGTTACATACGCCAAGATTATCACGTCGTTATGAGTGAGAAAAAAAAACTTATTTCCAAGTGCTTCGCGTTTTTAGTTGGCGAGCAATCACGTTAGGAAATGGAGTAAAATCCACGTATGAAATGAACTTTGCTGTTGCAGTGAACGAGGTGAATAAAATCTCAACAACAACAACAAAACGAAAGCATTTGGAAAGAAAATAATAGGGAAACGTGAATCGTTGAGGCGTGAAAGAGACGGGAATCTGTTTGTTCTCTGCGGAGTAAAAAGAATAATTGCTTCCACCGTTTAGAAAGCCCTGAAAAGCTTGGCTGACTTCGTGCGGTCGACCTGCACGAGTATTCACTCAGAAGTTACGCCAAGCAATTAGTGCCCGGGTTCCAATCTCTCTGTTAAATCATTTGAAAAGAAAAACTCGAGCTGAGAACGAAACTAAAAGGATAACCGTAAACTAAAAAAATTTATACTACAGAAATGTAGATTTTTGGCAAAAAAACTTTAAAAATTGCCGTCAAACTGAAGACGATTATTTTCATACGTGTATAAGTGAGAAAAAACAGATGATCAAAGGTTCAGAATTTCAGGATGAGCTTAAGGTATATTTTTCTGTCGGAATGAAAATTTCCGAAATTTTTAAAGATTACAATCACAGTTTCGGTACTGTAAAAACTTCTTTGAAGTATCTGCAAACGTAATTAGATTCCGAGTTCCTCGGACCTCCAGGTCTGACGGATTTCAAAAGATTTGTACGAGATTTCGAAGACTTCCAAAGATTCGTGAAATTTAAGCTCCGCAGTATTTGACGGTACCTCGTCAGATTTGAAAGCCTTTACTGTAGATGTTACAACGATTCTTAGGTCTTAACGCTACTTCACGACGATTCTGACGGTTGTCGTGTAAACGCGAAAATACTCCAAGGTCTTGACAAACGTCGTATCGGAGATTGGTAGTGATCGACCAATTACGATTGAGAAATTATCCGTGTTATTAACACGGATTCTATGAAATTTTCGCGCGCGATCGACCCAAACGATCGATAATACAAAGACGGTAATAAATTTCTTCATTATTTTCCTGAAATACCTTGGAATCCTTGAAATTGAATGAAAGGCGAAACAAGTCGCATGGATGTGAGGTGACACTAACGAAAAGCGGCATTATAGGTGTTGAAAGAGTGCGAGATCGAAGGGGTTTGCCGGGAGTAAGCAGACGGGGAACAAATTAGTTTCCGAACAAATATTGACTGGTCGACAAGCCCGGGTAACTTAGTTGCCGGGTTTACTAGTACTCTCCTTTGGGTGAACCACCTTTCCTCCCTTTCTCTGCTCTCAGACATCGCACTTATATGCTCGTAGGTGGGAACCGCAACGAGACTTCAAAGTCCGAAGCGGCACGAGAGACGCCCTCCGGCTTCTCCTGCACTCCAGCTTTTGTAAACACCCTGCGACAAATTCTAGAGGACATTCTACGAGGTTTACTACGAGTCACGTGTTGCATCGAATGAGGAGAAAACGATTAGACGGCTGAGACAAAAAAAAAAGTGTGGGGTGGAAAAGATGGGAAAGACGACCAAAAAGTCGACGAGACGAAATCCCGAAAGTCAAATTAACGACGGTTTGAAACTTGGAAGGATCGCGAATACGGAAATTTCACTTTTAAAGAAATAAAAATTGACAACGCAAAAAACTTATGATTAATTTATAAAAAAATTTCTTTTTGAGAACAGGCAAGAATACGAAGTTAAATTGCGAAAATTCCGAACAATCAAAAAGTCGACTTTTCAAATGTCGGACTCCTGCCTTTTGCGACAATTTACTAGTCTGAGTTTGTCAATAAGGACTGAACAAAGACTCGAAAGGTTAAAAATCCTGAAACCCACCAAGCAGAATGGACAGAATATCGGAAGGCTGCAAAACTTCAGAAATTAATTTATTCTCTCCAACGATACCGAAACGTTTCTGCATAATGAATATTCGCTACACCTAAAACTCGTAATATTCTTCCAATATAAACTCTTACGTCTGAATTTTTTATACTTCGTTTGTCAAAACATTCAATTATGCTAAAAGTTCACCTTCCTGAGCTTGTGCATCAATTCCGTATCATCATTACCGTCTGAATTTTGCCAAAATTGAAATTCCTACTATTATTTCAAAGGAGTTTCGAAGGTGTTTCGGCTTCTCAGATATATTCCCTTCTCTGAATAAAATATGTCAACATAATCACTCAAATTCTAAAAATTTCACATTTTCATTACGAGACATCTCTGCTCCTAAATTCCGACGACTATTTATAATGGATTTTGAATTATTGGATTTAGAATGGATTTGCGTATTTATAATGGAGTAAAAAAAAAAAAAAAAAAAACACAAGGTTGATCGTCGGACCGACGGTGAATAATCGCGGCGGTGAAACGTATCCGTCCGTGTCGAAAAACAGCGGTCAAAAATAACGAGTGTATAAAAATATGCGAACCCTTTTGTTCGCCGAGCAGTGATACGTGGCATAACACCTGTGAATTTTTATCAGCGATAAAGCGAAAATCCCACATCCATCCTCGTTTCGAGGGTCGAATCTGACACCGAACAAAATCGTCGTGTGAAAAATTGATACGAAAAAAGGGTAACAAAAAAAAAAAAATAAATAAACACCCCACAGTCCCGTCCTTCATTTCCGAGCTTATTCAAAAGTCTGCAGGAATCGGTTCGTTGCTTTTCACCGCGGGTGCAGCAGCCGACTTTCATCCGGTGTTGCGCAGTTTTCTTTTTTTTATTTTCATTTTTCCCTTCTCCGTTTTCCCGGTTCTCGGATCGTCGATTCGCGGCTGGATTACTCGGCTCGTTCGAAAGTTCGAACCTCTGCAGCAGTCCAAAGCCAACGAAAATGCTTCGGGAAACGTACGGAAGACGGTGGAACTCGAATAAACTGGCAAGGATTACGCTCACGCTTCGTGGGAAAACCTTATTTGCAAATAGCTGTTTCTCGCTTCCTGCATTTTGCGAGGCGAGCGAAATAAGACGAAACATCTTCACGCCGTTTTTCTACGGAATCCCCTGTTTATTTCCTACAAAATACGGAAATTTTTCTGCCTGCTATCATTTTCCAGGTAATCGATGACTTGGAGACTTTTTTTTTTTCCCCTCGATTTGCAAACATTTTACGCGTATAATTATGAGCATTTCACTAGGGATGTTTTATTTCGTTGCGTTGAAATTGTTTTAAATGTATCATGAGGTTTTTTCATAGTTTAAATCGAACTTTGATATCGGTGCCGAAAAATATGTATATGAAAGTTGCTAATTTCATACGTACAAGTAGTTTCGAAATTCAACATTCAGTTACAGAATTTGAATTTGCAAAGAATCAAAAGAAAAAATTTCACCCCAATCTCAGTACGAGATACAGAATTCAATTCTCGAACACTTCCATAATTCATCGAAATAATTGAATGTGAAGAACTTCTAAGCATTTGCAAATTTAAGAACTTGGGCTATAAATCAAACCGATTTTCAAACTTGTTTTTTTCGGGTATTAGAAAGATAAGGCCAGATTTTTACGCACAGTTAGTACAAGGTTTTATCGTTTTCAGGTAATTCTAAATTGAAAAATATCAATTGACAAAAAATTGTAACTATGTTTTTCAAAACAGCGTGGATCGATCTCAAAATCTATTCGTACGGTTGTCTTGAAGTTCAAATAAATCTTTGATTATAACATTTTCCATGAAATGACCGGATCATTTGGAAAAATTTTTATTTATTTTGCAATTCGATTACCGTCGAAAATAAGAATTTTTCTATCACCGCGTGACCATTTTAACAGTAATCAAACTTTTTCAAAAGTATTCGGCAATTTTCTAAAAAATGGTATTATTAAGGATCCGTCCAAGTTTCAAGACAATCGGACGAATAGATTTTCGGATTCGCTTCACACCGTTTTGAAAAACAGTTCATTGTCACTTGACATGTTCCAAAAAAAAAAAAAAAAAAAAAATGTAATTTCCTGAAACCTTTTACTTAACTGTGTGTCAATGTGTGTTAAAACCCAAAACTTGCACTTCTAAACCTACGTCAAAAAAAGTATTGAAAATCAAAGTCTATTTTCCCGCTGCAAGCTGAAAGTATTGAAATGTTTTTGTCGTAGCTGATACTTAATTTCCTGATGTCCGTCGGCACTTGTAAGAACTCCGAGAGATAAAAAATGAATGATAAAAAAAGATGTATTTCACACCGCACAGGTTCAATAAAAAGGTTCTGACAACCAGACCAAGTTTCAAAATCAGTCGAATCGAATTCCGCACCGCCGCCTCAATTTTCTCTTCTTTCCAATTACCCCTCGCAATATTGAACTCTCATACCGGCGATTGTCGTTCCCCAAACTCAATTATCACTTCCTTACAATTAGTTTCGTCTCTCCATCGAGATTGGCTTTCGTGCTCCTCCTTTCCGTTTTCCGCACCAAGAGCTTTGGCTCCTTCGGTTCAATTCCTTCCTCTTCGGTTAGAAAACAGCACAGCGAAGATCCAAGGAACACGCAATGATCAAAGTTACCGAACCGGTCGATAAATCAGTAATAAATAAGCTTCCATATTTATTGCTGTTCGTTTTTCCTTCCCACGTTCTTATCAAAAATTGAAAAATGGATTAAACAATTATCTTGACGTCGAAAACTAATTTTTATCACCCGACGCATATTCTCAAAAAATTATTCGACGATTGGTACGGAAATTTGGTGACGTGTTGAGGTATATTGATGAAAAAATGTTGAACTTCTGGAACTGAAAATTTCAATCAACGACGAGTCATTGAATTTCAGAAAAAATATTAATTTAACCTACCAAATATTCTCCCATATTTTTTATGACCATAATTTGTAACGAGGAAATATCTCAGCTGACTTAGAATTGGAAGAGTTATGAAAGGGTTGGATTGGAAATAGAACGAAATTCATTGATTTATATCTTAATCGTGTTTGTGTTTTAAAAATTGTCACGATTCTCGTTAAATTTTGAAATATATATATATACATGCATATAATACGTTATATATATATAATTGTTTCTATCATCATAACCGATCCAGATTCGGACGTTATTTGCAACAATTGACTCTGAACTACGATTTTGAAATTCTTTGAAAATCAGGGACGAATTATTCCTGGATTTTCTTAAACATTTCATCGCAATCACGTGCTGTTTACATCGCCAAATGTAAGAATATATAACCTACATATCGGGTTCAAATTTCTCCCGAATATTTAATACCCTTCATCGACTCGGTCTCGTTCACCTTGACGTATGCGATGGGATTACAAACTTCGCTGGAACTTTCGAACGACTCCCTCAATTAACTTTATCATTTAAGAAGCTCGAAATAAATACTTCCACTTAACAACTGTCGTAATTTTTACACGTAACGATTAATATGAGCACTTTTATTTCCACTCTTATTTCTAATTTGATAACTGTATTTTTTCGTAAATCTCTTACTTACTTTCTGATACGATTGTTGTCAAAAATTTAAAACGATATACTGAATTTTCGTGAACACTGCCTCGTTATTTATAAATGATTAGTTAGATTCTTTATATTTTACTAACGCTGGAAATATTTTCCATTCAATGTTTCTTCTTCTGGCAGAATAGAGAAATCAAGTTGACGGTCAAATCGCTGTACGTTTTACTACTCGGAAAACTTCAATTTCTGTGCATCGAAAAAGTATGAAAAATCAACTAAATACAAAAAAACAAGAAAGAGATTAAATATAAATCCGTGAATCTTATGATGTCAAATAATTTCAGTCCACTGTCGAATAAACAACAAGAATATAGCGCAATGGATAATTTATTTTGCCAAGATCAATTCTTTCATGGTAAATAACGTAAAAATATAATTGAGAAAAGTTATGAATACTGATTCTTCAGTTTCATGAATTGAACGTTTGAAAGGGAAGTAAAAGAACAGTACAATATACGAGAGGAGAAGTGAAAAAAAAAATAATAATAATAATCTTATACATCCGCTTATGAAATAAATTTCTCTAGACTTTGCAGAGCTGAAAATTACATTGTGGATTAATAACTGCCTCAAAGAATATTAAAATAGAGTGAAAAATAATTCGAATAAAAATGCTATGAGAAATGTAATCTTTGATAAAATACAGAGATAAGGTCTTCACGTTTATCAATAAATCGTAATAAAAAATTTGCAAAATATTTAAACAGCTCGGCATGGACTCGTTTGATGTATAAATCAAGCGAACAGTTACCGCAGATGTTAGAAAATAATTTCACGTTGAATAAAAGGCGAATGTCGAGTCTTACATAAATATAAAAGGGCAGCATAACCGCTCGCTTCGAATGTTTTAATAAGCCGTGGTTCAAGCATGGAAACCATAATAACACGAGCAGCTCTTTGTCTAAGACGTTGTACTTAACCGGAAATTCCGGGCTTGTAATAAGAGCAGCGTGGTTATCGTTAGGGTCCTTTTACTTCTACTTCTTCTTCGTAGAAGGTGGAAAGTAATATCAGGCTCTCGACCTACACGAAAAGGATTTCCCCCAGATACGTATTTTTCAAATCATTTCATTCACAAGAATACGGGATTTCGCTGATTTTTAGCTATATTTTAACCTACTTGGGATTCATTTTTTTTTTTCACACACATAGCGAGTGTTTTAACAATTATTCACTATTTCTACTAAAATTCGTTGTAATCTCTCTTTCCTGAATTTAAGAGGTCAACGGATGCCGTTCGTCGTGAGAAGTCAGACCACTTTTTTAACAGTAACGAATCTGTAAATTTTTTTGCTAAGAAAGAAGAAGAGATCTAATGTTATAAAATCGTGACAATTATTACTCAAATAATCCCGCATTTATAGCAGTACAATGGAATCTCGATTAGCCGGGGAGGACGAGACCAGGAACAAACCGGAATTATGAAATCCACCGATAATCCGAACACGGAATATTACGTAATTGCTGAATTTTAAAAACCGGTTTTTAACGACTCTGCAAGTGACCGTATCAGTTGATACGAATAAAAATGTGTTATTCATGGTGCGTTTCGATGATGGTTTGAGGGTTGTAGGGTATCATTCGATGTGTATATTCAATACCCAAATTAAGTAGACAAATAAAAACGATGCTTTGACCAACGATTCGAGTGGTCGTAAAAATATATAGATAGAAAAAGATGCCAAGGTTATAGACTTAAAATTTTTTCTAGGTAAAATAATTAATTTAACTTTGTCGGTATTTTCTGCAAGCTTGACAAGGAGGTCGGGCATACTTTTGAAATATTATTTTTCCAATCAAAAAGTGCGGAGGTCGAGCAAGAAGCTTTCAGCAATGAAGAAGCTCGCGTAATTATAGTGCAACTACCTTTTCTGTGCTTGTGGTTAATAATCGCAAAGCTGCTGCATTCTAAGACGAGATCGTTCGTTCAATTTGAACTTAATTAGTACACGAGAAAATGTCATTTTAAATACATTTTACCTTTTATATTTTATTTATTTCTATTCTTCTTGCCTCTTCGGTTATAATATTGTGCGATTTTCCATCTACCGATTAGAAAGAATTACCGAAACGAACGGAGACAAAGAAAAATTATGAAATCGTGAAAAATATTTTGCTTTTCAGAGAGAAAATTTTTCCAAATACTTCTGTTTTCAGAAGAGACGGACGCATTGCATGAAAAAAAAAAAATATCGTACTTCTGCTCAGTTCGTTTCTGCGGACGAAAATTCAGCTCGTTATTTTATTCGAAAAATTATATACAGTTTGCTGACGAACCACTGCACAGGAATGTTTCGTCTATCCGACTCAAACAAATGAATTAATTGAGAAATGGAATGAATCGATTCTCTAGAACTTACATCGAATAAATTTTCAACATCTCACTTAATATGTTCTACATTTTTTTTTAACTCTACCAAAGAATAAGTTTGTTATTCTTAACCCGTGTCAACGATTTTTCAACTAATGATTTTGGGATTAACTGAACAGCTGAGAAAAAATTCAGTTCTGGAACTAGGTGAAAACAATTGATTTAGAATAAAATCGACTCATGATAATTCATTCAACAAAATGAATATCAAATTTCATTTCATAGAATACTTACAACAGACGATTCTTTCAATTAAATTCGACGTAACACAATTTAGTCAAGGTTTTTTTTTTTTTTTTTTTTTGAAATTTTCTATCGTCGTAATTTTTTCATTGTACGACTGATTTACTCTTTTGCGCTGATCCGAAAATTCACATCACACAAAGTAGAAAGAAAGAAAGAAAAAAAAAATAAAATAAATAAATAAACTAATGGAATGGAACGCAAGCCCCCGTGATTAAAATTTGTTAATTATATAACCGAACGCCTGTTGTCAAACTGTATTGTCATCCTTATTTGTACTTGACTATCAATGACAAGCAATTCTGTGCAATTTTTATACACTGCATAAAACAGAAGCTCAACAAGTCGTCCACTGATTTATTCGTTATCTATAGATATTCGTATATGTATACCCGAGTACACGAGCTATAAATGTACATTGGAGTTTATTTGCTTGTTTGTGACGTACTAATTGACGATTCACCGAAGACCGCGTACCGATATTCGAAATAGAGCCACCGAGTAAGCAGCATCGCTAATTAACGGGGTTCAGCGAGAAGCCGTCAAAGTCGCCTGACTGCGTTGCAAACTAGTTTAATCAACGAATTTCAGCTGTATGCTGATAACTATTAAATTACCTACCGCTAGCTGCTGTACTTGTTCGTTATTGGTACGCGAATTGCGGCTCCGATGTCGATTGAATTATGCTCAGCTCGCGTGAAACGTGAAGATCGGAGGAAAAAATTCACACTTTATACGCTTACACGCGCATTGAATTTAATTTATCACGAAACATCGTACGCCTTACACTCCTTATCAAAATTCGAAACAACATGTTTTTTAAAAAGCTCAATTTTTGCGATCGGAGTATCGATGGATTATGGGTGAGTATTCGTGAGGTTGACTTTTTCGACATTTTTACGAGCGATTTCATTTGCAAGCACATTTATTTCATTGCGTAATTAATCGTGACGTCACAAGATTCGATTATCATATTTCAAAAAATTAGTTCGTCTTTTCTTGATCTGAAAAAATCACGGGCTATCTTATTGTTGAGGCAGAAAAAATTTTCTCGGTTTTATCGATCGAACTGGAAAAATAATGATACACGATAAGAGTGGAAGAAAAATTGGCTAATAATTATTTTAACGATATTCACGCTTTCGTATATTTTTAGATTTATGACCCTGATTGTGAACATGTGTAAAATGTGTAATTAATTGTTTCACGTAATCTATGTTTACATCAGACGAATGAGTAAACGTATAACGGCATACATATAAATAATCAATCGATACTGAATCTCATTAGCGTTACGAGAATATCATGTCGGTGTAATTTCTAAAGAAAATTTTTACCCAAACTGACGAACGATGCCCTAAGCATTGGAAAATTGGTTCCAGTTTTTGGATACCTACTAATTGTAAGTTAAAGAGTACATTTTTTTGGTAGTTTTCACTTCAACGTACTTGATACAAGGCTTGTGCAACTGAGGTGCTTTTTGGGGACCAGTGTACGCAAGATGCTCGAAGTTGAATGGCTCGAATCACGTATAGGCATCGGGTTTCGATGAGGATTTACGTTTTCTTTCTCTGCGGGCTTTCTCTCTTCGTTTTATTTCATTTCTCTGTCTTTTTTTTTTTTCTCCTCCTACTTCATTGTAGGTATCGGCACGTGGCGAGCAGCCCGATAAATCCCTGTTCTCAAAGACTTAGAGAACTGGCAATCTTCATCGAACATCAATTAACCGCGGGCATCCAATTTCTTTGAAACGGTGGGGAAAAATCGAGGAATAAAAAACCGAGGATCGAAGGTGGAATTCAAGCAGCCGCATCTGAATGATAATTAAACGGAACGCGAGAGCGTTTCCAAGGTTTAGAATTTCCGAGAGGGATGAAAAAGGAATAAGAAACAAATTACATCACAATCGATAAATTCACGGCCATTTTTTAACCCAACATTCATCAGCAGAATTCACGGGCCTCCCGTTTTTTCGTAATTCAATAATTCTTCAAAATATACATTACTAGGAATTTCGATTGGAATCAAAATCATTCCATTTCTGTTTATGCGAAACAGAAAGG
The DNA here is from genome assembly GCF_021901455.1 of Neodiprion lecontei. NCBI lineage: Eukaryota > Metazoa > Arthropoda > Insecta > Hymenoptera > Diprionidae > Neodiprion > Neodiprion lecontei. The sequence continues at coordinate 25,539,278 of NC_060264.1, forward strand.
AGAATGAAAAAAAGACACTCGTCGAATGACAGTTTCAATTTTATAACTTCGGAAAAAACGGCGTAAATCTAAAATTGGTAAGAATTTATTCTTCGCTAAAACAAATTTCTCCGATTTAGTACCGACTCAAATGTCGATTCAATTTTTCCACGGATACTTGGTATTATTTTGAAAATTGTTCAACATTTTTCGTTAATAAAAATCGTCAGTCAGGTTAGGTATGATTTTGTAAAGTGGCTTCAACTCCTACCGAAGACGAAAACAAAATTCCCATTGAACCGTATTAGATAAATTTTGTCTGTCAAAAAAACTACGTAGGAAGATATTAGAAGCACACGTGTTTCGAAGGATACGAAAACGGACAATTCATATAACTATTGAAAAAGGATTTCGAGATCCATTATCCTCCAATTTATGCTGGTGGGAAAACTTTTCGCAGCTAACCTGAAAATCTGGAAAGCGAAAAGAAAGTTTCGGCAGAGGTCAAGTTCTGCTCGGATCAAGTTATGAAAGCAATCTCGCGGTATTATATGTTATATGTACAAGTCACAAGTCAGACCAGTTATACGATCCTAAAATAAAAGGAATGAAGCATTCAAATCAATGGATCGTGAGATATTTGATGATGATAATAATAACGACGGCTGTGGACTGAAATAAATTCTTTTGCAAACTTGGGCAGTGAAATACAAAAATCACGGTGTTTAGAAAATAAAATGTTAAACTACCACTGAAAATTACCTTTATTATTATTATTATTACTTTATCAATCGGAATCTTGACATTTGCTCTTAGGTGAAGCTGAAATATTTTTATAATTGCTCTGCATTGCACGATCTGCCCATTGTCATCATCCGACCAATTTCCACATTCTTTTCCTCGTGCGAAGAGAAAGTACGTCTTCGCAGTTTAGGGTTACATCCCTCTGTTACTGAAGACGACGTTTACCGTCAAAGGACCAGAAGGTCGTGAGGTTTCAGGTTGATCGTTAAAACTCAGTATTGCAATTGTAAACTTCCTTTGCAGCTCAGATTGGTTTGGATCGAGGAAAACAGACCCGTATCGTATTAACGAAACGAATTCCAGTGGAAGAAGAACTTGGCGTTGAAGAAAAAGCATACGATTGCGTTTCTGACTCGTTTCTGTTTTTTTTTTTGTCAAGATTACATTCGTTTCTAGAATTTAAATGAAATGTTTTATCGACTGTGCCACAGTTTTACCGACTATGCCACTGTTTTATCGACCATATCACTGTTTTATCAAAAGAGATAAATTTTCCATATTCTGTATCCTTGTACGGCTGTTACTTGAAACTTTCATTGAATGAAGTGTGCCACGTGAAAGAAAGAAAATGTTCATCTGTTGATTTATATGTGACTCAGCCACTGATTTGAGGGAAAATAAAGGTCTTCGGAAAATAATAAGGACATGTCTGAACCGGGTATCCTACCAATTTGTCAAAGTTGGCCAAAGGCGATCCCGCTCGAACGGAGATGAAGAATCGTTCGTAATATGCCGTGATAAAATCTGAAACTGGAAGTATGAGGATAAAAAATAAGCCGTTCTCGCAAAATAATAACGGGCCATTTAAAAAAAACCGAACCCCCGAGCATCGTAACCCGCAGATCCCTGCAGTAAATCCATCGTTTATCTTAAAAGATTCTTATTAAATCTCATCGCGTTGTGCAGTGTAGAGTTGAGTGCTCGTTTTAACGAGACTGACGGGGTTGAGAGCTTCGCTCTTGCAGCTTTAAGCAGACTCACGGACTGCGCGCGAGAGTGAGAGAGGAAAATAGAGAGGAGGGAAGAGGGCGCGATGATAATCTACGAAGCTAAGCTCGAAGCACGCCTTAACGATGCCCATTAAGATAGTGACGACTGGGAAAAGTTGAACCGAACCCTGAAGCCGCCCCCGTTTTAGCGATTCCACCCAATCCAGCTCACCCGCTGAACGTGGGAAGTTGACGTGATGAATTTCCGAATTTAATTTAAGCTACAAATAACTCGGCACGCGGAGAAAAGTTCGCTCTGCCTTCGTTCCTCCACCTCTGACTTTTCCCTGGGTCAGTCGGTTATTCTTTCAATCCATTTCTCAATTAGCCGCTCTGATAATGAAACGGGGTGAAGGTCTTGTCACTTTATTTCAGATTAATTTGGTCCGGTATTTTCATGCCTGGACCTAATTTCAAATTCCATCAATTTTGTCGGGGAGATAATGTTGATCAGGTTGCATGAAATAATTTATCGAGTCGCTGAATCTTATATCTATGGTCATATGATGTTCTCGACGAAATTGAAATGACTTTTCGTTTCACTGTAGATCTCACGTTTCGTATATTTATACCATCGTATTCTTCTGAAACGTGTCCAATGATAATTCACGAAGCTGTTAGTCTCTCGCAAAAACGATGCCAAAGCTTGATTTAGGAAAATCTGCTGTTCGGTTTCAATAGTAGTAAATGATTTTGGTCATTTCGGATCAACTTAGGGATTCACGATAACTTGTTGAGGAATTTTACCGTCCAGAAAATTAATGTACAATCGTTATACCTATATTTTTACCGTGCCGAGATCGATAGTCGCAGAAAATCCGGGCGGGTTGTTTATTCATAACGAGAAATGAAGTTTTCCTTTTATGAAGACATGGACGACAGGGTTTTATCGACTTCATGACAATTCCCAAATACAAGGTTCAAACACGTGCTCCATTCAAACAGAACTGGAATCATATTCTTAATTTGAAGAAGAATGAAAAATATCACGATGAATAAGAGAAGGAAGAAAGGAAGGAGCAGGAAAGACAACATAGTCTGAACCAGCTGACTGTCGATCTTGAGACGCTTCTTTGACTCGAGAGGGTACAAAAGAAATCCAAGGAGGAAAACGTCGGGATTCCCGCGAATACTGCCATAACGATTTCTATCAAATTAAAAATGAAGAAAAATTGCTGGATTTGACATTGACACAAAGAAGAAGAAAGCATTTTTTAGCTACGCAAAAAACATGTAAGAAATATGTAAAATTGTTGTGCGATACAAAAAGTGTAACTCTGAAAGTAGAAGTCCAGGCATATCTGTTTTTGTCTTGAAAAATTTTCATTGGAACCGATTTCGGCACTTTCGATAAAATTCAGATTTTTGATCTTTAGACGACAAAACTGTGCAAGGAAACAAAAAATTGAGAATCTCTCTTCAAATTCCACCTTGAATTGCCAGTAATCGTGGATAATCGCATAACAAATCAATCACATTCGGATTTCCCGTTTATTAGTGACGAATATTGGAAAAGTTCAAAGTTTAGAAAAAATTGTATTTCATAAAATCACATTTTGCTAGTTTTTCGAACGAAGAGCTAGAATTTACAGAAATATCACCTTGTCAATTACACTACGACGTACCAATTATTGGAGAGAGAAAAAATCGAAGGCTCGAGTTCCGTTTTCTGGTTGAGTGAAGCTAAAATACGCTATATATATAACTGCATCGCTAAGCGCATAAGTACTCTAATTACACGAGCACACCGGGATTTGAATCCAATTTCAAACTAGTCCGGATGAACTGGTGCGATTCGTGGCCATCCTAATGCCGCACAAATCTGTTCATCCACCACCACACGCCGTAAATTATACATCTGCCGATGTAACGGTGCATTCATGCATACGCGGCATTCCACGGCATCTCAATCAAGATTCTACGTAAATGTTTCAGATTGGCTTTATAATTTTCCGTATGAAAGTGCATGACGAAAAACGAAATCGCAATTTTTTAAAAGTATTCTCCAACCCAGTGTGTCTAAAGTATGATTTAAAAACTTGAAACAAGAACCACACTTTCTAAAATTTGAAAAAATTCAGAAAAATCATACGAAATATAACAACATTTTTGATACCTATCGGAAGATGGTGATTTCATAACCTCGATACATAAATAAGAAGATTAGAAAAATACAAAATTATCGTTATTCTATTTTATTTTTAAGTGTTCATTCTTAATAATAATAATTATACAATGTTTACATACAATTACATAATTTTGCTTTTTATTTTCCTTATTCATCTTTTGGAGTTATGAAATCTCCATATTTGAATAGGTGTCAACATTTTTTTTAATTTTATAAGATGTTTAAAATTTTTTCAGATTTTAGAAAGTGGGAGTTTTATAACTACATTATAAATTAAATTAGTATGAGAGCACGCAGGTTCCCGAACGAAATATTTACACTGCGATAAGCTCACGTGTTACGTAAAATTTCCAAACTTCAGGAACGTAATTGTTTAAAATAGTAAGTTAATTCTACGATACAGCCATTGCAAATTTTTGTAAAATTCTCTGAGAGTTTGTACAGGGTGTCTACTTTTTTCGGTGACCGGGAAATCACGAAATTCAAGGTTTTTTCAGAATCAAAATAAAGGATATTTTCATAACCTTTCGAAAGATCCACAACTAGAACACAAACTTTAGCAGTACACGCAATAAATATAACAATATGTTCCGTACATAACAAAAAAAAAAAAAATCGATCTATGTATACACGAGACTCAAAATTAAAAAGAATGCAAACGAGTATCAATAATTCATATAATATCGCTGAAATTTGAGTTACTAATTAACCTAAATATAAAATGTTCAGGCTCGTTAGTAAAATTTCATGACATTTCCTGACTTTTCAAGGGTCGCATTGAATTTCATGGCATTTAAGAATTTCCAGGGATTTCAGATCGTTAGACACCCTCGTTACACAGAAGACCTCGGCTAAAAATTTTTGAACCCACGCGCATTAGTACACGGAGAGATTTTTGGAATCAATATATTTACTTCATTCCTTATCCATAATTACAATGAAACAAACGAATCTAGGGATAATCGAAGTGTAACTGCAATACTCGTTCCTACAATAATATGAAATCACAGTATTTCTGTATGAATTTTAACGACAAAATATTTCTATCATACTCGATAGTATTTCCAGTAATTAAATTGGTTCGTACAGTGATGAAGAGTACTGCAAAAATAGTATATTGTGCAACGAGGAGGAAAACTCGGTCTTTTTGGGTCGATGACGAAAATTTCAAATTTGCAAGGGAAAAAAACAGTTCAATCCTTGTTGCACAAGATTCTTTACATAACAAGAGCACGTTACGTGTTCTTAGCGAAGAAAAATATTGAGGTAAGGTTCGCGTAGCGTCCGATTCCTTTTCACTCCTAGGACTGAAAAGTGGTCTTTTTCAGCACTCCGCGCATGCGCATTCGCAGATTCACGCGGTAACGCGCAAAACGTGCTCGCGTTATGTGAACATTGTTTTGAAGGGCTTGTTCTCGTTCTACTCCATCTGCGCATTGGCGTATTTTTCCATGTATACAACAGAAATCCATGCATCAGAACCTAAATACGTTTTCAACTCAGCAGCAAAAGCTTTCAGGAGATAGACAAAAGACCGATTGCGATGATTTAAAATTCACGGGTTGGTTCGGCCCTATCTTCAATATTATCTCGACGCTGTAGTGCAGACGTCTGGCTTATAATCAGGCATTGACCTTCAGGCGGCAGGCGTCTGCCCAGAATACGTCATTAACCTCAACCTTGAAATTTTTTAACTCGACTCCTGCTCCTACACATAATTCGAAATATTTCGTACTATAGACAACATTTGATCATTTTTCGTCGCCTTTTTGGAGCTTGTAATTTTTCCTAGCTTTTATGGGCTCAAAATAATGGCGTTCAGATAGCAGTTTTTTGGTAAAGAAGATTCGGAAGCATTATCAAATTTACAGGAATGACTTTAAAAATACTGTGTTATTACACTATTCGTGTATACACTGAGAAGAATTTCATTTGTTACAGTAACTAGAAAAATTCAGTAAAACATTATCGTTAAAAAAAACTGTTTGAATATTTTTGGAATTATGAAAAACGAGGTACCGTCGATACTTTTTCGATAATTGCAACGCAAAATCAGTTTGTGAGGCTAACTATACGTTTTCAGTTAAACAAGGCTTTAAAGTCAATTTATCGTCGCACAAGCATTAAATTATCGCAACAGTTACAAGAAAATATAGCAACAGTGATCGTAATGAGAAAGAACAGTAACGGATACCAGAGTTTCCGGTAACAGCTAGAAAACTAATTTTCATTTTCTACCTATAACTATATTTTTCGATTGTGGTAAAAAGTGAAAATAGTTAAGGACCGAGCGGCTACCTGAACTAAAAATTTCTTTCAGTGTACAAAAAAATTTTATTTTTCCTAAAAGCGTATAATCATTAGAAACTCGGTAGATAAAATTTAGAAACGCTTATGACTTATAACGTTATGCTCTGAAACTTAGCTAATCGCAAGTTAAATAAACGTAAGCTAATATTTTATGTCTTTTATTTTCATCAGATTTGGCTCGTTTTTTTATCAAGCAAAACGAGTTGTTTAAATTATTTACGAAGGGCGCTTCGGTCGATTTCATTTTTAATAGGAAAAATGATCATACGTTTTGTATTCAGCATGTAAAAAAAAATACAAGTAAATTTCAAACGATTCGCAATATTGTTATTTAAATCATTGATCGAACTTTGTTGAAAACTCGATTTGTCGTTACCAAATATTGAGCACCGATTATGATTTTTACAGTAGCGAATGGGACATAGTTTGCTGTTGGAGGATATGAAATGACAAAATCCTAAATCCCACCTCGAAAAGCATCGCATAAAAATTCTTGCACCGATACCGTTTTCACCCACGGCAAATTCCACGTTAAAAAAAAAAAAAAAAAACATGCATCGTTAGAGAAGAGTGAAAAAAAAATATGGCGACTGGATTATACACAGTTATTTGAGAAATGTTAACGGTCTCACGAGCTCAAATCCGGGGGCTCGTTGGCATGGAAAATAAACAAACTGATTCTGGCTTTACCAAAAGATTACGTGAGACACGTAAATTGGCCATTTTGGTCCGATATAGAATGCAAATGGCCTTTTGACTAGCATCAACCTGCCTAATTGCGAGTAAAATTAACCGCTTAATTTTCCAACCACTAATTATGCCCCTGTTTCCCCCCCCCCCCTCTCTCTCTCTCTCTCTCTCTCTCTCTCTCTCTCTCTCCCGCTCAACTTCACCCTCCAAGATGCTGCTGCGAATTTACATGTGTTTTCTTACTCCGAACCCTCGTCATTAGCGGCGCGAAAGATATTACAGATTCTGGTGAAAGGAAGAAGGAAAAATTAAACGCGCATGTTTATTTACAAGCCGACTAATTTTCCTGTTTCTTCTCTCTCTCTCTCGGTCCGTTATGTCTTTTTATTTTATTTTACTCGTTTGTTTTGTTTTCTTTCTCATCCGCAATGGAGCTGATTCCTTACACTCGGGGAAAAAAAAAATTTCATCGTAATAACCAAAATTTCATCATAGTAAAAAAAACTTCAGGGTTAATATATGTACATTTAGCGGTAATCGATTGGTAACTCTCATGGTTCAATCTTAAATTTCGTAAATTTGAAATCCTCATACACCGAATAGATTTAAGGAACTACGTGAAATTTAATATTTTTATAATACTATTGACAAAAAACGTATTATTTCATCAAATTGGTTTTAGTTAAACTCGAGATTTCATATCTACAAGTATGTATATTTCAATCAATTAAATTTTTTGCCATTATCAAAGATTTATCTCATCAGCTTTGCTACTTACATCAAAATTTTCTACGCAAAGCGTCTGCAGATTTGTTGTTTGAAAAAAAGCAACAAGTTTTCTGCGAGTGTCTAATCGATGATGATTATTTCTGACTTTTTTTTTTTAAGAGACTTAATATTATCGGATCCAGTGACAGTACTTAATCCGAGGCCGTAACTTAGACCTGGATAAAATCTTGAATTTTGCAAACATCGCATGCAACTTTCATAACATTTTATCTGCAATTTTTTTGTAAATCCGTTGTGCTTATATTTGTAAAGTAAAGCGCAGGTTTTAATTGAGCTTTGTCTCGGGTTTCTCAGTCTCATTGATTAGAGTTGGGGTGAGTAATTCGACGGCGATGAGGTTCCCTGCACCATGCGTAATCAGAATTCTTGATTGCTAAAGCGGGAGATTTATTTAAAACGAGGACCACGTAAAATCACATAGATTATCTACGTATGTCGTTAAGGGATTATGCAAGATTTGCGAGAGATGTGAAATCCCTCGTCCAAAAATTTCACGTCGTTCCTTCCTCTTTCCCGTAAATAAATTCGCCGGTCTGCTGAGCCGAAATATAATAAAACGAACTGTCATTCAACGGTTTACAAATAAATCTCGGTTAACTTGCCAGTGAATTCAAATCGAATTACAGGCCTACAGGACGAATAATCTCGTCTTTGCGGGATGAGATCGACAACGACAGTTATTATTGTCATAATAAAGGTGAGAAGTGAAAGAAAAAATAAATCGTAATAACAGTAAGACAAGAAAAAAGTTCCATCTTCGTCACTCGCGTGAAGTGTCGTAATTCTTCATTAAAAATTTGTTTATCCAACGACTTGATTTTTTTTTTTTTTTTTTTTATCAATAATGCAGGTAATTATTTCAAAATAGACAGTAGTAAAAAGAATAAATAAAAAATCAAAGTGAACTGTAGGATCACGTATAATTTCCCATCAATTAATACTGCTTTCGAAAATGTTTCACTGCACCGATCAATTTACGCGAGCTTTAATCAAAAAATACGAATCGTGCACGCCAGCTGAAAACCTTTAATGAACGTACGTGCCCGTATTTCAGATTAATTTGTTTACCGTTTGACGGGACGTAATTATTCGAGACGATATGTGTATTTGACGCAAATACGCAATTATCAAGGACTGTAATCGCTGTTTAGTGCAGGTTGACATTGCCGAGTACGAAATTGTTTGTCGCCCTCTTGTAGTTTTCAAAAAGGACTGCAACTTTTGTCGGAATATAGCGATTGAACGACAAAAACCAGACGCGAATTTAAAGATCTACAAATTGTTTACTATTTGGCCGTCAGCATAGATAAAAGAAGAGAAAGAGAATATCGCCATTTCTAATTTTTTAAAAATTTTTTCACCTGATAATACCATGTTTAATACCCCCAACATTTTCTATCATTTTCTACCATTGATTCACTGTTATCAAACATTCAACCCTACTTGAAATACCGCTTCTTTTTGTTTTTTTTTTCGAAAAAATCTTTGAGCTTCATTACTTATCTCGGCCATTTGAAGGTTGCTTTGGTTATTGAAAAAATTTTTCTTTGTAATTTCTTGGGTTCTTCGACAAACTTGTATTCACAAAAATTATATTTCTATAACATTGAGAATTCCAGCAAGATTATGTAACATATTCCACTCGACAAACGTCGCAATAATGTGAAATGTGAAATTTATTTTTTTACTTTGTACATTTTTATCTCGAGCTTTCAAAAGTACGAAACATTAAACAACAATATTCACACACTATCAAAATTTCGAATAAATGTACAAAAATTGTATTCTCTACTTCCACGAATAGTTTATTTGCAAATGACTTTTTAACAGATTCAATTATTAATACGTCTATTTTCTTGACCACTTCGCTAATTTTCACATAATTGCCATAGATTGTAAAAAGTTTATCGAATTGTTTTGATATTGTCAAAACACTGAACATTATTATTTTTTTTTTTCATCAGTACAAAATTTTCAAGGTGCTCAAAACAAAATTGTTCTCAACCTTAAAATGATCGAAAATTTTACTACAGATAATATTACGGAGGTTTGTATATTTGTAACTGGAAGAATATCGGTTTCGTGTATCAAGTACGATGATTAAATTTTCACCAAGAAAGTCCCCCTCACCCTCCTAGGAACCCTTCAATTTATAAACTAACCTTTCGCCCGACCTTTAAACTATATTCCTCACGCACGCCGGGGAATTGTGGTGAGATCCACGTGTAATTTGCTTCTTGATTTCTGACACCAGGGTAAATTTCGCGCTGTTTGCGAAGCTTAACGAAACAACGGCCTAAACCTTCGAGGAAGTGCGGATTCTAATTACCTGCAAACACGAACGAGGTACCGTATTCGATGTCAAAATAAAACGTGCACCTCAAGGTGATTTCATCAAAAAAATATTGCCCTAGAATTTCGCGTCAAAAATAAAGTTGAGATCTTCGTTTTCGGATACGTACACTTTTTGCGATTTGTAAATGTAAGCGAGTTGAAAAGAAAAGAGAAAAATAGTTTCGTAATTCTAAATTCAGATGTTTTTTTTCATTCGTCTCCTCTACGCGCAATGTTTTTTATTTTTATTATTTTTCAAAGACAACTTACGCAGTGAATCATCGTCGTGTCACGCTGTAATCACTTTTTCAAATTGTTCCGCGTTTAAATAAATCTTTCAATTCAATGACATTCACAACCTCTCAAATTAGAAATTGATTAGCATTGTTAGGGACGTTATTTTGCCAATCTTGTAGTAAGGAGAAACAATTGTAATTTAATCAACCTTTAACCTTCCACCTAGTCGATTTATTTATCTTCAAAGATCACGTGAAAAACGAGCTGCAACGATCTTTACGATAAATTTACGATTAGTTCATCAGATCTTTGCATGTAAAACATGATGATAATAGTAATAAAAATTAGGTAAATTTTCTCCAATTCCTCCCGTTATTTTTTCTTTCACACGAAGAGATTGGGAGCCATTATAAAAAGATCATCGTTAAAATATCACAGACCTCTCGGTGCTTTTAGCACCGTAATGTGGGCATTAAACTCCATCTGTCGCTATACTGGCAGGGAATCGACGGCACGTGGAAATCGGGATATTGACATACATATATGAGGCATTCTGTGCCAACTTGACGATAAAGGTTCGAACTCTGGACCTTCTCACACGTGATCCTCATTCTTAAACCATTATTTAACCTATACGATATCACACTCGAGTATATTTTTCGATATTTCTCTCAATAATTACTCATCCAGTTGAATTTCAAGATTTTTTTTATCATACGCTTTATTTACATATATTCCCACGATTTTCAATATTTTTGAAAACGACCTGTGATTTATACTTTTGAAAAAATGTATGGTAAGGTAAGAAAAAAGATGTCGGTTTGCAGATATTCAAGTATGAAGTAAAACTATGCATAAATGCAGTTTCTTTCCGCGCAAAATATATTCGAAATCAATTTTGTAAATAGTAGAAAAAATAATTTACGTGCACCAATTTTTTATACCGACTTAAAATTGTTGTGATTTAAAAAAGGATTCCGATAATTTTTGTAAAATTTTTTTTAAAACAGTAACAGCTCTTTTTTAATGGAGAGAATAAAATAAAGTTTGATTGAAAGAATTTGAAGAAAGCACGAATGCATTTTACAATCGGAAGAATTGTTGCGACAAAACGAAGTTCAGATCCGGAGAGATGGTCAAATTAACAATCTTAGTCAACTTGGCATGGAATGCTCCATACATATTGTACACCAAATATGTTTCGGAATTGCGAGTAAAATTACTTGGTGGTCGCTGAAACAAGCCGTGCGTACGGGTTAAACTAATTTTTATACGTTTTTGATCATGAATAATTCCCACTGCTCGTTAATAAACTTTCCCGGTTTCAATGTAACCCATTTAGAATTTGCTCCGCGAACGAAACATGAAATAAACCAACCCTAATTGATGAAATTTAAATTTTCAAAACTTTAATCATCACTTGTGATCAGAATCAAAAGCAGAAAAAAACTTATCTTATTCCTTGAAATGTAGATTTGTGAATCAAGCATATTATTTTGGATTCGTAAATGATTTTACTTTAGTTTCGGGTTTAATGATCAATGAAATGGGAATAAGTGAATTATCAATCATGCATAGATTATGCATTCTTTAATCAATAATAGTGAAACTCAAGAGGTCTCAAGGGGGTAGAATAGAAAAATTCGTACAAACTGATTTCAGGCTTAAAAGTTCCAGAGCCAAGTTTTGACCATAAAATTTATTAGCCGTGTATGCACTGATCTGGAGAACAACCAACAAACAATTGTTTTCCATTTTTCAAACCAAATTCTGTCAGAAATCTTGATATTCGATAGTTTTTTTAAACTCCAAAATAATCGAACGACAAAAATGTAAAAAAAAAAAAAAAAAGAAAAATGCAGTCGCCTAATAATTTGATACTTTTTTTTATGAATTAAAACAGCTGGAGTTAAAAAATTAAATAACCGACTATTCTAAAACGATTCGGAAAAAAATTCGAGAAACAAAATTGGAATCGTCAAAGCCCGAATGCTAATTGAACAGAGTACACAGGCCTGTACAAAAAAAAAAAAAGAAAAAAGAATCTAATTTTTTAACCTCGTTTCATACCACTGGCAAGGGATGATCAACGTCCCTCTAGATATAAATATAGTACATCGAAGGCGATGTGTAACGTAGATTATTTATTATTTCGTTCGGTTTCGCTTTGATCACTCAAAAGCAAAAGACTACGATATAAAACGTATAATGCGTAAAATGAGGGTGGAACAAGATAGAAAAGAAATAAGGGCTTCCAAGGATTTAACTGGATATAATCTGCGCCGCATGTAAAGAGAATGTTTTATCCTTGAATCGGTTTACATGTCGCAAAAAAATCATAAAACCTTATCTTATGCGGGTGATACGTTGAATATACGTTATACGTATATTATACCTATAATGATTACGCGCCGTAGACGGTAAATGTATGAAACGGGTTTGTAATTGGGACTCGAATGTTCCGGCTTAAATCCTCCGTGTTCAACTATACTCGTCGAGTATGACAGTTAAATATTTCAAAGGAGGAACACTTTCAATGGAAAGTGTGTTTCAAGACAAAATTTTTTGGAACTCAATTAAAGCAACAAAGATGGAATTATAAGAACGAGGAAGTCAAAGGACTCGGAGTATGTTTGTTTTTCGATAATTCTGAGGAAATTTGAAGGAATTTCGAAGCCTCGATTGAAATGTATTGTTACTCTGAATTCAAATTAAATAACAGTGAGAGAAATGAATTCAACGGCGAGAAATCAATTTTTACAAAATCGGTGCAATATTATCATCTCAGTTGGCAAAAATTCAATCGGTTCGACTCTTAGATCGATCAAATAACCTAACTTGAGAAATATGACGGCAACTTATTTTTAAGCAAACAGAAGTTGATCGATAATAATTACATGTGTTGGTAAATCTTGGTGAGCGGTCGGTAAATGCGTTGCGCAAATTTCCGTTAATAATTACAGTTTGCGCACATTCAATGTAGACACAATTCAATATTGATACATGGGAAGAAAAATGTTTCGTTGTCGGACGAACTTTTGAAGGAAGGAATCTTCGATCTCACGGATGTTTGAAATATTCAATATGCCGAAGCGAAGTAAATGCTGCGAGGATAATTAGGACAGACTGCATATTCTGTAGCGGACAAATTCTTCAAATTTGGATTTTGAGCATTCTTAAAGAATTGAGTTGTCGACAGACGAACATTTTCAACCTTCTCAGCCACTAAAGTATTGTTTTTGAATACGTCAAGATCTAAGACCCTCAAGTTTGAATCAAAGTTTTCAATTGTTGTTTTCTAAATTTCTTCCACCTGCGAAATCATCACATTGAAATTCGCCTAATTTTAAGTTTCGCGAATTGTTGATCACCGATTTGAAAGAAAACTCAAAAACTCAAAGTCTCAAAATTTTTTCGACAAACTGCTTCATCCTGTGATGAAAATGCAGGTTCCGGATTACTTCTTGTTCAATTTCTTTATATTACGTGTATCAAAAATTGACAAAAATGCAGTCTGAAATCCCAACAGAAAGTCGATTGGTTTAAAAATTCATTTCGCGTATAAAAGAGTCGCCGTACAACAAAAGCCTTTCTCTGTCACCAATGGTGAATGTGAATTCGACATTTTCACACACAATGGTTGCCCTTTCATATCGGGTAGAAAATATATATACATAATTTTGAAAAAAATTAGTGAACAAGAATTTTGCTGTCGTTGTTGAATTGTGAAGACGAAACGACAGTGAGAGGAATACAATTGTAGCCAAATAACTTAAAAACCATAAAAATAATCGAACAGTAGTTCTTTTGTTGGATAACACGCAAAAATTTGATGAAATAACGCAGTTACGATTTCAACGAACCGGTGGATTCAATTTGCATCGCAGTGAAACGGAACGGTATGGATGACGGAAGGACGAAGACAGAAATTCACCTCGCATTATTGTAAAAATTAAATATTTGTCCGAGAAGCGCAATTCTACCTCTCGTTTATTCGATAACGCGAATCAAAACAATTGTACAACGAAAACTGCACTTAGATCAAAAAGTCAACTAACGAACGCTTGACCAATTTTCCAAAACTCAAATTCTCCTGAGAACCTTTCAAAACTTGAGATTTCATATTTTAAGATCCCCGTTTCAATTAGAAATGAACAACTTTAAAAATATCAAAATCATAATAAAAATACGAGATTCCACGAATCGAAAAATGAGCTTGACTTTTGTCAACTAGGATTTAACGTAAAAATATAATGGTTTATCTTTTTTTCAACCAATCGTCAGTCATTTTCAACTGACTTTCTTGCAATGATACGTATTTTCAGTTCACAAGTTTCAACAAACTGTCTGGGAAGTTTCGAATGAAAAAAAAAAAAAAATTTACTATATTTTCAAGCCTAACACTGTAAGATACTACTCGAGCAATCTCAACGGTGGATTTAATAAATGAACGAAGATTTTCCTTCAGAAACCTGCCCGAGCGGCAATTACACAGTGCATAAATGAATGGTGCCGATATTTGAGTATCCAGTAATTAAATAATTCGTCCGAATCGTGGAACGCGTCGTTAGTTTCACATCAATTATGCTGAAGCAACAGCCGCACATTTCACTGTATATTTTACGTAATATTTACAGTGTGGAATTACTTTCCATTTCAGATGTAACTGCAGCGTACACTTTTCACATTTGCATTTCGGATGACTTATGAATGCGCAAATAACAGATATGAACTAGCTGATCCTATTCCGACAGCTCGGAATATAATGTCCGGGTAAAATATCAACGGAATAGATTGCGAAATACGAAATTGTAAAAATAGAGAATGTCAAGATTTTTATCGATTATAATTGTGCGAATGATTTTAGTCGACGGTTTACCAAAATTTTTCGAAATTCTGTCATATTATTTCAATTTTGACGAAAACACCGAAAAAGTTGATAACTTTTTAAAAATCTCTGCAGTAATTTTTGTCCGTGGAAAAGTATTATTTTCTTTTTATAATTACCAAAAGCCTTTATGAATATTTCCCCTGTCCATTTGACGCAAATCAGCGAAAAGCCACGCATACCTTCTCATACAAATATCAGATCGAACTTTTTTTCACAACGACGCATTGTGATTGGCAGATAGAAATGTGACGTTGACGGCACGAAGTTCGTGCATGTTGAATATTCACCAGCGGAAAATGTATGTTAAATATTGGCAGGTTAATTTCGATTTTTTCATATTACAAGATTTGCATTGCAGATATTCTGCACAAACATGAAAAATACGAAATGAAAATATTTTCCTATTTCGTAATTCAAATGTGATTATGAAAAAAAATTCTCTGCATTTTTAATAAAATTTAATAAAAATGTCACCTATGCACGAGTCGAAATTTAGCGCCTACGTTTGATCCTACCAAGGTTCATGTGAACCTACTTTGAAGGAAACTGAAACTATAAATCCGCCGTTTACCCTCCGACTCCTAAAAATTTAAGAACAAATTGAACTTCCAAGTCTTGCCGACCCGTTATTTAAATATGAAAAACATATACATGAAGTGAATGCGGCGAGAATCACCTTTCCGATCACCTTATCGCGCAACATCCCAATGCAGCCAAGAAAATGAGAAAAACATATCTGGAAAATGGAAAGCAATTACCTGTTAGGTCCAATTTCAATTTTTCAATCACTGCAAGGCCGCGTACGATGACGATATTTTTGTTAACAACATTCATTTGTTTCCAACCTTGAACCACAACTTCAATCTATAGCACTGCTCGTTCCGATATCAAGCGGCGAAAACACAAACCTTGTGACACCGAGGACCCGTCTCCCCTAAAAAAACCCTTTTATCAATCGGAGCTGCACGTTAATATCAACACAAAATTCCGAAAATAAACCAATACATCGAACCGCACTACCACTAAAGGGATTAAAGAAAGTTGTATCCGGTGGTCTTCGAGTCCCGCTCAACGACCTGTAGCACCGAGTGATAATTGCGGAATGATCTATCGCGCCGAGCGCTCCGATCTTCGGTTTGATCGCTTGGATCTCCGGTGGCGCCCTCTGCGCGCAAGACGGATTTCTCTCGCGTTTACCACATTTCTACGGTGTGCGTACGCGGTTCTATTCCTTCGACGTATCCATCGAGTCAACCCCGAGCTTTGAATGCGAGCACTTGAGTGACACGGGCATCTTTGCCTTCCGTCTTTCGGAACGGCCCGTTGCATTCGCTCCTTGAACCGTGCCTTGGGGTTCTCTCACCCCTCCGGGCACCACCCCCGCCGTCTCGGGGGTAAATTCTTTTCGAAAGAATGTAAATTCGAAAAATTGGTGATTTCGAAAAATTAACGACGGAGCCAGGAATCGAACCTGGCGTCCAGAGATGCTTGATCGGAGCCTTACTTCACTGGACCACCTAGCCGCCCTGACTCTGTTGTCGTTAATATCTCTCATCACCGGTGAGTTCGAATTTGTTTTCCTGTGCCCGGTTTACGTGTGAGTAAGAAGTTTCTTGTCTGCAAGCACTGTGTATAAGGAGACTCTAATGCGTAGATGTTGTGTTTACCTTTTTTGAATCCTTGCTTCCGATGAGAAGCCCGTAAGACAAGCAGTGCCGTCTGATGAATGATGTGCGGATGTGCAAATCATTTATCTACGAGAGAATATTTGTAAATTCTTTTCATTTCCGGGGCTGCCTGGATCCATAATCGACTCGTAGATATGTATAAAAGTTACGTCCCACGGCCCGGGTCACGATGCAGTCGACAACGCCTATTTTGAGCCTAAAATTGGTAAATCGGTACGGATATTTTTGTCGTCGACGTAGGTTTTAAAGTAGATTTTTCCGAATTACTGAATTGTGGGTAATAAACGCGTCGCGTCTTCGTCATCTGTAATTGAGTCTGCCGCCAGTGAGATTCTTCCTCGAGTGGACGGGCAGGCGGGTAAATAGTTACGACAGACGAGTGTAGAAGCTGATTGATGGTTGGATAGCCAGATGGATAGATAGACAAGTCGGGCCTAAGGCTCATCGGTAACGGTACGCATAACGTGGAAAGCAGATCCATGTCGGAACGGAGATATGATGTGTTACTTACAATTAGAGGATGTAACGGATAACCATGCATACGTCAGATATTCGTTACTGAATCATTGCAGGCGTTTCAAATGATCGATGGCCAAGTTCAAGAATATTACAGGCGGATTTGGTTCCACCGTGTTATCGGAGTATTTTCTCAGTTGATCCTAAAATCAGTAATTTTATAGTGCTTTCCATTTATTTATTTATTTATTTTTTTTTTTGTAAAATATTTCCACGTTATTTAATTTCAGTAGCTTTCGAGTTTGATTTCAGTTATAAGTATGAATTTAGAATTTAGTGTAATTTCAGTGGAGCAAGAATTATTTTCGATTTCAGTGTTACTTTAGTGGTGAAGTCGGGGATTTTTATTTTTGTGTTTTTTTTTTTAGTGGGGACTTTTGTTGTAAAAATTCGCATCTACACTGTGAAACTTGTAAGTGTAATCGAAGTGAAATTTAAGTGTAACTTAAGTTATTCGGGAGAAATTGGAAGAATTGGAATTGATTATGCAAATCAAAGAAGATAAATTATTCTTATTAGTTTTAGTTGTAATGCGGACTTGTTATAAACCGATTGTTTTTTATATATCTACCAAACGACAACGTATGACGAACTAATTCATGTGAATCATCAGCTTGGAACGGTATGATGATAAAGTATCGAAAGAAGAGATGAAAATTAAATTTATAAAATACAAATGTCAAAGATTAATCTGATGATCTTGGACAAACTGATTTTACGACTCAAAACTACTAACATTTTCGGAATACACAAAAAAAAGGGATAAAACAAATGAAGCCATGGTTTCATAATAATTGCAAGTGGATCAAATAATTATATATATATATATGTATATTTTTTTTTTTACTTCGGTAGAAAAGAAAAGAGTAAAAAATTTATTACGAAAATGTAATATAATATACAAACATCATGCATGGCTTACTTCATCAGATTCTTCGTATCGTTCATTATATAATCTAATACACGTCAAATTTAAACTTAAAAGTCTTCTTTCAACCCAAAACGAGTTTTCACGATTTGTTAGTTTAAATAACTCGACTCTTCTTTACTTCTAATAGCGATAAAAAATGCACGGAGACAAACAAATTGTTAGTTAATAAAACTCAACAGCGTCAACCAAGACCAGTCTTTTCAATCCTAACATTCGATATGCAATTCTCATCACAACTCCATTGAATAATAAGAAAGAAACCAAAGCCGGATGCGATATGATATAAAAATTGATGAAAGTTCAGAATTTCTGATTTCTGATAACCCCGCAGAAAGGAATAAAATCTAATAACGTAAAGCAATAGGAATAATAAAACGGCGATGGAGTTATTCTCGGTGGTTAGAGGAACTGCATTTCTTCCTATTTACTGCAACACCGCATCGCTGACGCGTCACGCAAGTTGGCTTAAAGTCGTGCAACTTGGGAAAATTTAAACGTCGAAGGCTGCTCTGCATTATACATTTATAATTAATAAACCCG
Source organism: Neodiprion lecontei (assembly GCF_021901455.1). NCBI lineage: Eukaryota > Metazoa > Arthropoda > Insecta > Hymenoptera > Diprionidae > Neodiprion > Neodiprion lecontei. The sequence continues at coordinate 25,558,104 of NC_060264.1, forward strand.
CGGTCGAGTGGCGCTGCATACTTAAATAGCCATCCTTCATTTTACTGCTTCAACAATTTGGATTTACATCAAGAATGACGAAGCGTGCCTTCAGGGGATGGAAAATTGCAATTTATTATAGCAAGCGCTTAATTATTTAGTTCACGATAACAAAGAAGCAGTCAATCAGGCGGCTGTAAAACACTCACGTTTTCTGAAACTCATCTCAATCGCGCGGAAATCAACGAATTATCGTTTACAGCAAAAAAAAAAAAAAAAAAGAAAAGAAGAAGATAAAAAAAACAAAGGCTTTGGATGCTCCCTTAGCTCGACTTGATCCGATTTTATTCTTAGGATCTCCAGCTTACGAAAAAACCAATCATTCTTTATAGAGAAAAAACAACGAAGCAGCTAACCAATCAATAATTTCGGTTAATCGACTTGCACATTTTTTCGAAAACTGTATTTCTCCAAGTAGAGTTGAAACTGTAACTACAGTTTTCTTGGATTTGAATAATTTCAAATTTTTCAACCGCTTTTAATCCGATTTTAATCACTTGTTTAAAGATTAATGTTTAATGTTAAGGTGGCAGAATGAAACTGTGTTAAAAAAAAATTCTTTCAAAACGCAAAGGAGATGTAAAAAACATTCAAATTGAAATAGACCACTTAATTATTTATGTCACCAATCTTGGCTGAAATTCAGCTGTGAAATATTACAAATGTAACGTATAAAAATAATAAATTGTCTAGAATTTTCGGATTCTTATCCGTTCGTAACGAAATCCACGATAAAATCTATGATTCTAAAATTTCGTTGATGAATTGCCCGATTCACAAAAACCAAACGTTAACTCAACCTGTTATCGCTGAATTCAATTTCATGTATTACACATGCAATTCAGACGACCCACTCGATCACGGGGTACGAGAAAAAACTTAAGATAAGAGTGAAATGAAACTGTAACACGAAAGCGGCGAGTAATGAAGAGAATCTGAAAAGTTCATGCATTATACATTTTTTTTTTTTTCTCTGCTTTTTTTTTCGTTCCTTTTTTATTGTCCTTCTTCGATAATTTTCTTTGCCTCAACTTAAATTAGCATGGTGATATCTTTACCGGAGCATCGCTTGCAGAGAAGCGTAGGATGCGGTAAGAAATGTAAATTGAAAAACCGACCCGCCGGTAACTCGTTTACGTGAAAATATGAAGCTCTGGTGAAAATACCGGAGCATCTATGTCTTCGTTTTAACGCTGCCGAAAATTTTCCTTATCAGCAACGACCAGCGAACTCAGATGGACTGTTTGAGAAAACAAAAAATAGCGTTAACGGTAATTGAAATAATGAAGTCGGCAACGAAATAATAATAACAATATAGAATAAGAATGCAATTTTTTTTCACTCTCAATTGCTTGGTTTTTATTGAAAAATGATTACGAGTCTGTAAGATACTTTTTACAATTTACTCATCGTGAGGAGGAATGCTTTTTTTTTTTTACTTGATTCAATGAAGTTTATTCGGATCCAATAAATTTTTGATTTTAGCCACCAACTTTTATGTGACAGATTTGTATTTGAGTAATAGTCTTTAAAAAAAAGCCGCTTTGCATTCTTGACTAATAATCCTCACCTCGGCATTCATGCCCGAAATTTTCACAACAATTTACAGATAATTACAGAATTCAGCGATAACAATGTAATACTTGTTCAAAATGTATTACACTTGTCTCGGCAAGAGGCATTGAGTATTCAATAACGACATTGAAAGGGACGAACATCAACGATATGCCAATGAAAACATGAAATTAAATGGAAAAAAAAACGTGATCTATCTTTTCTTCCACCCTTACGAAAGTTTACAACGTATGATAAAATTTTCCAAAACTATAGTGAAATTTTTCTTCGCAATCAACATTCCATCGCTGTAACGTACGGGATGAAAATGTTGCAAAAAGAACGACGTGTTTTCGCAATAGAAATAATGGAACTTCCCGTAACGACCGATGACAGAATGGCTCGATATTTGACTTTCGAGGTAATGTTACAGCGGCCGATAATCACCATTTAGCGAATGCCACTTGAACGTACCTTCAACTCGAACAAAGGAAGCAGGGACAACGACTTGACGTGGCGCGGAATAATGTTTTCACAGTACCAAAACCGAATTTAAAAGCGAACATTCGCAGCGGAAAATGTCAAGTGTAATTTTTGGCGAAAAATTTTTACCGAAGGAAAAAAATTGACGTGTGTTTCTGGTATTGTTGAGACAAACTAGAAGAGAAAGAAAACATTGCAATAACTTTTTTAATGTTCCAAGCCTGTTTTGAAGTTTAGTCACCTTGTGAACAAGACGACCGTCGAGTAAGCTTCGGATCGAGTAACAGGAATAAATTGGGAGTAGCTACAAGAAAAGTTTCCGCAGGCAAAGTAAGTTTGCAAGTTCGACGAGATCGAAAGAATTACGGCTGAAGCAAAGCTAGGGAATCCTCTTTAACGCTAGTACCGAAATAATTCTTCTTCATGATCTACAATATTTTGAGTCCAGGCATGAACGCGATTTTCATCTTCAAAGATAGCCGTTATACTGGTTTTCATGATAAAAATTTATCTCATATTTTCCAGTACACGTTTGCTTTCTCTCTGTATTTTTTTAGTCACTGTACCGGAAAACTCTGATTCGTAATCAGAGGAACGGGCGAAATGAAGAAGCAGAAACAAAATCACCGAGAATTTTTTAACCTTTAATTTCAATCAATTGCGAGAAGAATCCGAGGGTGGTGACCCCTCAAGATCAATCACTAGAACCTGATCTAATCTCGGTATATCAACGCGCGCGACGAAAGTCAGCTGAGCGAGAAAATATTTGCTACTCACTGTCAGTCTTTTCTCTCTTTTTTTTCTTCAAATTTTCGCCCGCGATATTAGAGTCGAAAAAATTGCCTTAGATTTTCCGAAATCAAGGCCCTTCGCGTTTGCCATAAAAAAAAAAATTCAGTTTTCTCAGACAAATGTTCTCCGAATTAGAGAACAAAACTCACACTCAACAAAATAATGCAGTATTTGGCCACATTTTTTAAACAATTTTGTAAACAAACGGACGGATTTGAATAAGAGGTTAAATAAAACTGACGTTAAAAAAAAAAAAAAAAAAAAAAAAAAAAACAGATGAATGTACCGATGTACGTACAAGAATTCGATAATCTTCAAAAATATGTTACCTAAGTGAAATAAGATTCGAACTCGTCAAACTGTTTTATATTTCGATAAATTGTAAATTTATCCGCAGCCGATTAACTCGCACCTGCTTACATTAAACAAATCCATCCAAAGCATTCCACATATTAAAACATGCGAGCGTGAAAATTCTAAGAGATCAATATTCAGAGTAATCTAAATGTCGAATCTTGTCATCGTTCTTCCGGAACAAAATGAAAATTCCAAAGCGTAGAATTCCAATTCCCGACTCAAATTAACCCCCCACCCCCAGTAAATCAAGCCGTCAAGAATTTCACAGATCGAGAAATTCAACGTTTCGGAATTCAGACGTTCGTAATACGTAACTTCTAAAACCGACTTACCTAAAACCCGACGTTTCAATGATCAACGTTGCTTCTCCCCGCAGTCGATCATCTTAATCACACACAATTGAAACACGCGATGTAATTCGAAAATAGGCATGAAACCGAAACCGTTTAAAACTAATAATAAGAAACAAAAAAAAAAATAAATTCAAACAAAAATATTGTGCGAAAAAAATCACACGAGTAACGGCGATGCGTATGATTGCGCAGCGTTGCGATACGATGGCGCTGACGAGGAGCGAGCGAACACTGATCGTCGGCGAGCGTCTGACTTAACGTTGAGCGAGACCACTTGTAGCTAGGCGAGAGTCTCCGGCGCGCGTTTAGCGAGACTGGCTTGGATGGCGGGCAAACAGGTGAGATCGTCGCGACGCGCCTCTCTCCTCTCTCTCTCTCTCTCTCTCTCTCTCTCTCTCTGGCGCGCGCGCTCTCTCGCTCGCTCGCTCCGCTCGCGCTTACGAGCTGCGCGCGCAACTCGCCATCGATCTAATTTGGCCTCACCTACGCGAAGAAGAGAGAGAGAGAGAGAGAGCCTCCTCCCGCCTCCTGCGGCCCTTTCTGCGTAGGAGGTTCGTCGTCCTTATTGCCTTTGCTGGACAGCTGCTGCCTAGACCGATTAGACGGCGTTGCGATCCTTGCAATTCGGAGGAAGGTGGTCGAAAGGTGCGCCGTTTTCACACCCTCGCATAGTTTTCGGGAAGTTGGATGAATGGGGGTGAAAGTAGGGGAAAGATTAAAAAAATAGAAAAGACCAGAACGGGGAATTATTATACTTTAAAGTGAAACATTGTGTTTCGGTATAAGTTGAATGAAAAATATGGAGGCTTTCGAGTCTTGCCTTTTTTTTTCTTTTTGTCGTTTAAAACGATCAGCAAAATTTTTAAAAAATTCAGGCAAGTGGCTTTGTGGCTTCTGGTTGAAGATCCGTTAGTCCCGAAGTTTTTTTTTTTTTTTTTGTTATAGATGGGAGAAAGCCGCGCATACAAAATATAAACAAAATACTCCACGTTTCAGTTTAAAGATTTGAGATAGAAAAATTTGATTTCGAACATTTTATAATTTTTAGATTCAATGTATTGAGGATTCAAAAATTTAAAGGTCAGAATATAAAATCCAGAAATGTAAAATAGACGAAATTCATCTTGATAATTATATAGAATCGTAAACGGGAAATTACCCCAGCTGGTGGGGATAGAAATATTTGAAAGATCAGAAAACGAAAGGGTCATAGTGGGACAATTTTTTAAAAACGGAGAAATCTGTGTTTATAGAATTTTGAAACGTAGTACGTGAAAAAAAAACAAAGAAGAAAAGAGACAAAAAACAGAAAGGTCGACGAAAAGAAACTCAAGACATACAACCGTCAAATTTCAAGTCTTTCATACATTGCCTATAAATTATAAGTCAAATTCACAAGTTATTAACTGTCCGAGGATAACGACAATTTTGAATTTTTTTCGGATCAGGGTGAAAATACAATAAATAAAATCTGCTTTCTATCGACATAGTCGCCTTCTGATTTTTATTTAGCGTTGAATTCGTCCCAGTTGCTTGAAAAATTTAAGAATGCAGTATGGTTTTTTGTAAAAGTCTGCGTATTTCAGACACCATAGTTATAGTTATTTATTTTGGCCGCGAATAGAGTACAGAAAACTGTTAGTATCGAAACATTATTTCAATGTTTTTCATGTAGTAATAAAAAGAAGTGTACATTTGTTCAGTGGGCCCGAAATATGCAAGAAGCATTTTAAGTGCGAGGGAGAAAGCCAATTTTTCGGTTCGGCTGATTTCAACAGCCTGCATCTCTAACCCACAATCAACATGAGTAACCGTGACTACGGAGTTTGAAACATACAAGATTTTGACTAATCCAGTTTCACATAAGAAAATCAATTCAAAAATCGGAAGCAGAGAGAATTACAGGCTGGTTGAAATTTTCCGGAATGCCTTGATCGACTGTACTGGCAAGAATGGTCCGTCGTCTGCTATAGTTTAATGCGCATGCGCTGCAATTTGAGAGCAGTTGTATACCAGGGAGACCAACCGTCATAAACGTCACCTAAAAAATTATGACAGTTGTCGCCGGCAGTTATGCTCAACACCGACAGCTGTCAAAATGTTTCGGGCTACATACATCGCGGCAAACTGTCGTCTAAATTTATGACGGTTGGTCGCCCTGGGAAACAACTGCTCTGGAATTGCAGCGCATGCGCATTAAAATATAGCAGACGACGAATCATTTTGCTGTCATCGATTCACTCTGTATACATCACTGTTACAAAGGTGGTGTTAATTGTAACATTAAAAAGAATTTACAAACGTTTACGTAATTTTGGTGTTAGCGAACGATGTTCAATTTTGTACACAACGGTGTAAACTTTCATTGGCACCGTAAATTTTCTAACAGAGCAACGAAATAATTTTGCTAAAAATGAATCTACGTACTTTGTTACCCACACCAGGATTTTTATACAGAAATTGTTACGAACCTGCGGAATGATTCCTTTTAGAAATATTTGGAAAACAATGCCGTGAGTCCGAAACGTTTTCAAAATATGTTTTCAATATTCGGGAAAACCTTCCTTCGGAGTATTGAAAATAATCCTAAATTACTATAAATTGCTTTGAATTCTTCGAATGTAAATGACTGGAAATTGTTTAATTTGCGTACTGAATTTTTTTCAAATATTTCTGCAAGCATTGCGATTGATATTTATGTGAACGAAACTGTTTGAAATTATTTATTCGTTATTGTACTGAACGCATAAAAATTACCTATCTCAATTCACGTTATTATGACCGGTGAATGTACTGAAGTGACGATTCAATAAATTAAAGTTTGGATTGTTAACTTCTTAGTTGTCAATACCCAATCAGAAACAATTGGTTTCATCATATCGTAAATATTGCATTTTTCTTTGGAATAAGTAGTTGAAAATGAATTTCTTACCAATTTCTTTGTTTTCTGTACAGTAAAGTGAAGCTTACAACTGAAATAAAACCTAACTACTTGAAGCAATATTAGAAATAATAAATGGTCTAATTAGTCAACTGAAAAACGACGATTGTTCAATTTTATGTAATTATCAATTAGCCGTTCCTCAGTTCGTTTCAAAGAGCAGCTTGTATCAGGCTAACTTTTCAAATCTGATGGATCAATCAATGTGTTTCACTCCTAATGTTGAAATATTCTAAATTTAAGCTAATTAAAAAAAAAAAAGTTTCATACGAAATTTAAAATTTTAGAAAATTTAGTAACCTCGGACAACGTAATCTCCTCGTTTTCTCGTACCTAAAATTTATTTATCCAAGATTCTTAACGCCCCAAGGTACCAGATTTTTTTCATTTCGTTTCTCCCCGACCAGCTTGGTGTCCAAAAAATGTGAGGGCTGTAGCGGACGTGAATGAATATTTACACAGCTCACGCTGTGAGGATTAAATTTTTAAAGTCTTTTGAAAATGACAACTCTGTTGTACTAACTCACTTACTTCATTTCTTTCTTCCAGCATAGAATTTAACTCTGTAACTAAAACAAAGCTACTACACTTTTCAAATACGAGTGAGCCGATCCCTTTAACAATCACATACCAAATTTGAAATTAATATTTCAGTATAGATAAGCCCGAGACTAAAATAAAACATTGACATAAATGCTGGTTAATTCGACGTGGATAAGAAAAATATTCTCTCTATTTTAAAACATTCTCTGGAAAATCGAGTTTCTCGTACATGTTTACCAAGTTAGAGAGTAAAAGAAGGAAAAATGTGATACTGCGAAGTAGGGGCCGAATATCATGGCACAAGGACAAAAGGGGCGATAACTGTGCGGAACAAGGATTAAACGAGCGTGTAGAATTCACGGCTTTAATAGGAGTCATGTGATTAGGTGTGAATGAGACTTTATCCCTCGGAGCGCTGCGGAAGTTAGGGTAATTACGTTGTAATTATCGCCGCAGGGACGCAGCTCTATATAGTGACGAATTTTACACAAGTCAACTTATAGCAGTTGTGAAGAAAATTTGGCGCAATCAATAGACAGATTATTTTACAGAGAAAAAAAATTTGAGTATATTGTCGAGGGAAATTTATAGTTATTTAGGGAAATTCTTCTGATTTCGATCGCAAATTTTTTTCCGCATAATACAATTTGAATTTGAATAAAGTGATCGTTTCATCTACGAAGAAACAGAAAAATTCGTGCAAGTGGTTAAACATTTCTTTCCCTACGTTGAGTTCAAAAACAGTGAAATCGAAGTTGAAAAATTACTTTTACAATCAAATACGAGCCGTTCGGTACATTTTTTAACTTCCGCATGGCGTCCCCAGTTACGCCAGATTATCCCGACAGGTGACTTGATCAGCGAATCAAGTCACCAGCTGACCGAATCAAGTTGGCCACGCGGCCAACTTGACGCCAGTTAAATCCCTAGAGCCACGAGCTGTTGTATCCGGTCTTTGCACGGCGTTTAGAAGCACTCGAAGAGAGTGTGCGCGATGTTTCATTGGCCTCTTCGGTCTAGCCGAAGCTGGAATTGGGTAAACATCATCTGTTGAGCATCGAACGTGGATTTCATGCTGAACCTGCAACGCGTTGATTTAATTGACTGCCTCGATGATTGATTATATTCGAAGAAGATAGCGCATGCGCAATTAACTTATCGAATAAATGATACTTTGAAATAATTCACGGTGTCGACTAAAATCTGGAAGCAAAACCATTTGTCTGTAGAATCATTCAAGCTCTTGTAAATTATTAGCGAAAGTGAACAGCGTTTGTATAATAAAGTGAAGAACATGCATGACTTTTTATAAGAAGACAAATTTTTGTCCAAAATTAAATCATGTCTTTTTGGAGTTGGTCAAGCATATGAAACAGTAAATTATCCACAGACTCGGCTCCCCTTTGTATTATGACAGATTTTTCATAACTGCGAATTTTCCAGGTGAACACACCTAATTGTAAGTTGGTTTTAAACAAGTATTGTTATCGCATAAATTTTAAATTATACATATTTGACGATTTCCCCAAACATCGTGTCCTGATTTTTCCATATTTTCTTACATCAATCACCTAAATTGAAAAAAATGTCTGTCAATCGTGGGCATTGATGATAAAGAAGTTTATAAGATGTAAGAAATTGAATTCAATGGCTCGGAAGCGCTAAATTCACCGCTCTTAATAAATTTCAGCATCAAAGTCGTTAGTTCTGAATAGCCGAATAATTTTTCGTGATTTTCAGAAAAAATCACCGTTTTTTTGTACTTGTGTGCGTGCTTGAAAACCGTCGAATAGGATGTGCACAAATCAAGGAGCATATTATACAAGTATATCGATCAAGCGGTTGGCATTTAGTCCCACCCCCTCGATTTCGCGGTCTTTCAAACTTTCCTCAGCTAAGCCTCGACGATTCTCGAGGTATTGTATAACAAGCTCCGCGGAAGTCGAAAAGAGGGAAAACGACGGGGAACGGAAATTTAAGCAACGATGGAAGTAAAGTTAATCCCTGTGAGAGTCTAGACTATTGTTGCCGCTGTTTCCCTGCTAATGTTAACGGAAACTTGGCCGTCAGAGAATAACTCGACATTATGAAAAATTAGGAAGAAATTGTTTTCAGAAATTGAAAAACAAGTTCACAATAAAAAACAGTCACTTTTCAATGGTATCTGACTGCGATTTTTCACTAAAATATTTATAGCTATCGTTATTTTTGTGCAAAATGTATGGATGTAAAAAATTTATTGCAGACGTACTTGAGCCGTCAACCCACTTCAATTTTTATCACAAGTTTCGTCCGATGCGGTGAGTCATTATAAAGTGAGCAAAATTTTTATCGCTAGATACCCTAAACATCCGACAGCGATAAGCTAATCAGCTTAACGGCATTCAATTAAGCTTTGCACATATTAGGACAGCAGTTCGGATCTACGTCGTATACGCTGCTCGATTATAGGGCACCTCTTCATATTCGCATATGGTTTTATGTTATGTTCTAAACAATATTTAGCACTGAATACCGGTCGGAAATAATGAAGACGAAAATATCATCTCGACTTATTTTTAACGAAGAGCTAGAATTGCGATCAAACATGATTGAGCCAAAAAAATTTAATCTGGACATACCGAGATTTTTTCATCACGTTCACAATCGTGCGATTCTCGTTCGCGTTTAAAAATTAAACACCCAACATTGAACAAACTTGCCTGAACACTTGCTTGGTTCCTTGGAATAATCTGATTATCATTCATAATCAACAAACGTATGCAATAATCAATACCTGAGGTTTTTCACTTCCATGTAATTTTTTCACCAAATTCATTTGACCAAAAATTGTAGAACATTTCATTTTATAGCATCTTAATCTCTGCAGTTTTCTTTGCTTCGCTTTCGAATTTAATTTGGAATCGTAATGACCTTGTTTGAAAGATTTTCCATCGCAAACGTCACAACCCTAAATGAAAAAGAAAAAAATGAGCCCAAAGTCATAAAGAAAATTCAGTTATCGGTTTTTTTCAACCTTTCTCGAATTATTCACAAATTTATAGCGTTTTTATACACAGTTCACTCATTGACAGAAGGGTTAGGACTGAAATTCATTAAGATCAGCTGCCCAACAGACATTTTGCAAGCTTGTAAGTTTTTATATCCATAATTTCCAAACCAACCCCAAGACTTTTCTGTCTAATCTGAGCGACCGTTGAAATCATCTTTAGAATACACAGTTTCTACGAATCTGTGCAAAAACAAACTTATTAAATCTATTTACGATAATTTTTTGCCAAAGCAACTTCAGATATCATAGACTCTAAAGACGTACCTCATAAAACCTAAAGTGCATCGTTAATTTATTCATCTACTTATTCATGTTTAAATACGATCCCAAGCAAAGCTAACAAGAAGAGTATTCAACGAAAGAATTACGAAATAATTCAGACATGAGAAGCTAAACTAAAATAAGGACTGTAATCCAGTTTCATCGGGTTCAAACATTGCTCCCCAGATAAATTCTGAACCTCGGAAAAAAAAAAAAAAAAACCAACATATTTGTACGAAAAAAAATGACTAACCGAGTATCCTACCTTTATTCTAAACGGGGCGGCCGTTCTGCGGAGGAAGAATTTTAAAATATATTCCAAGAAGCGGTGGGATAAGAAGAAAAGTTGAAAATCGGCGGGAGGAAAGGGAGATAAACCGAAGCGAAGTAAATGGGACCACAAGCCGACAATAAAGCCGGGGACTGGAAGGACTACAAGCCTGGTAATGGGCAGGGTCGGAGGTCGCCGGCCCGGCTCAACGAGTCAATTCGTATAATCTAACTGGAACATTCGAGAATAGGGGGTGCATAAAAAGAAACAATGTAATTCCACACGCGGCTGTCCAACTTCCTAATTGAGTTCCAGGCCTGCTCTATGCGCGCGTAGCCAGCGGATAACTTATCACACTGCACTTTATTGGCTACCGTGCAGTGTAAATTGCGTACATAGACTCGGAGTTCATTACCGGGCGTCGTGGTGAAAGCCTATTCAAGTTGGAAATTAGAAAAGAGGTTACTCTTTCACCGTTGGAATATTCCGTCAGTCATTCAATTGTGGTTGTATTGTTTTAATGAAATGAAGGTGTTTTTTTTTTTTTTTTTTTAACCTCTCGTTTCTCTGTTTTCAGAGAGTAGTGGAAGTTGTTGTAATCAACCCGAAAATGAAGAGTTGAATTTTTACTAAATTTACGATTCTTACAAAGGGTGAAATCACACGTTATGATCTAGAAGTTGTCACAGATAAAAGATGTATCAAAGCTTTCGTGTGTTAAAAATTGAGTAAGGCTGCTGCGTCATTCAATATTATTGTAAAAACAACTGAAAATATGTACTGCCACAAAGAGATGAACTAAAATTTCTATTTTTAACACGAAATATCGTAAAAATGTGCAAAGTTTCAGTATACTACCAGTCAATATGGAAATTTTTGTTACAAAGTATCGCAATCTCTTTTAATCTTCCTTCGCTTTGATGCTACTTACAAAATGTAACAATTATTTCTAAGGCTTGGACCGAGGAAAGTTTTCTACAATTTTTCACAGACTATTCACATCATTCTACCCTTAGTTATGATTCATACGTCACGCAGTCATAATCGATAATAATCATAGAAGCTATTCAACTAGAAATTTTCGGATTTAAACACGTTAAATAACATATCAAATATAGTGTAATCAACAGAATTAGAACTCGTCTGTGTATCGATGCCGAGTAAAATCGTCAGGAACAAAAGTCTACGATCATCTGACGAGAATTTCCGCATCTTTTATCGCTATAATCTACTTTTTCTTTACTCGCACCTCATTCGTTGGAAACACGGCGTTAGTAACAAAGTTAAAGTCATCAGGAAATTGGAAGCGAATAATTACATGTATACATACACATTATACGTAGACCAAACTTTTCATCGGAGTTTAATTCAGTTACTTTTCAAACAACTCAGGTTCTACTTCTGCTCCGACACTTCCTACCACCGCTGAACCGGAATGGAAACTGAGGTCGAACCACATTTGCACGTTTTAGAAATTTGGAAAGTTATCGCTTTGATTTGTTTTTTTTTTTATCAGGTATAACTCATCGAATGAGATGTTTTCAAAATAATCTTAACGCCGCAAAGATTGGGAGGAATTTTTTTCCAGATATTTTAAAAACTGTCCACTTCTTCTACGTTCCGCAAATCCTATTTACTTCCAGCAACTTCATATTCATTTCAACACTATAACTCCAACAGCGCCATAATATCTTTTTATGACCGTTCTTCGGCTTGGCTTCAAGCCAAGTCAAACGATGTACGTTGAGACGTAGCTTGAACAGCGGCCAACTGGCTCAAAAGTGCATCAGACCAATTCTATTGGAATCGTATTGAGAATTATTGGTATGCATTATGCTTCTTAACGTCCCACTAGACATATTTTTTTTTAACTGAAAATTCATCTTGCGTCGGGTAAACGTATTCTTTTTACTTTGAAATACTCTGACAATCGGCTGAAATTGAAATGAAATAAATATTGAAATTACCGAGAAACGTTACATCGTACGTGAGAAATAGAAGCGGTTTTGGTTTGTTGAAAGATTGACGAAAGGTTTTACATAATATAACTGTGTACTTCATACACGACTCCAGAGTGAGATTTATTAATCACGTAGTCATTAATAACATTTTACAATGACGTGGCATGCAAGCGGTTAAGAATTCAGTCCTAAGGCAGCATCTCACAGTTGAGTTTTCAAATTGAAACGAATGAATGCGCGAGGCCGTAAAGATACAAAGGAGCAGCTGTACACCCTAACAAATATAAACCTCCCTTATGACGTTGGGCTACAGATAACGGCGGATGCCACAATTTGAATAATTTAATTGAATCCGGTGCTGCCTCATATTTCAACATTTGAATTTTGCAAGAAAATGTAATTTTATGCAACTAACTCTTTTCACAATTATTGCGTACTTACTCGGATAGAAATCGTAAAATTCTATAATTTTAAATCATTTCGACACATTGAATTTAAAAAAAAAAAAATCGTGCCATCTGGTGAAATTGTTTATTTGCAGGCTTTCGAAGAAACGTTGATTCAAATATTACTCACTCGACTATTTTTTTCCCCTTTTTCTGTACAAGTTTGCATTTTTTCCATTCCGAAGGAATTGAACACATCGTTAAATTTAATGGGCTAAATTACGTTCCAATTTTGCCGTGGTGTAAAATATAATGGATATAACGAACCAAGTGTAATTAAAAGCTGATCATATTATCATTGAACAATGTGTGGAGTGACAGTTTTGCAATTTTCCAAAAAGGCTGCTGCGAGTTAAGTTTCGATGATTTTATCAAATCGCTGTTGAAAATGGGAATAAATAGTATCCGCGAAATCAGAAAAAGATCAACTTCCATTTTCCTTCATTGGTTTTTTTTTCAATTCATTTTTGTTTTTTGTTTTTTGTTTTTTTGCATTTTTTCTTGTCTTCTCCTTGTCCCAAAGGCATCACGGTTTTTCTTCACGAGGCGTCTGACGTAACCACATAAGCTTAGCGGCAGAGTTCCCTGGGAAATTAAATAAGAAAGAGAGCTTCGAAGGCAGGGGAGGTTGAAGGGAGAAAAGAAAAGGGCTATTTTAGCATCGGCAGCTGCGGTTACACAGTGGAAAAGGGTATAAGCTAGCCGTACTTTCTTCTGTCTGCGATCTGATTAAACCGCGTGCTAAAGCCGCGTTTCGGAGGTTCGCCAATCGCCTATATCTCCGTGTAGAAAGGAAGGGCTAAGTGCCGGTAAAAGTTTCCACCCCCGGACAACGGCGGTGAAGTAGATGCAGCCGATAGGAGAAAGCTCGATGGAAAAAAATTTCGGTATCCATTTGGCACAAGGCTCCGTACATTCATTCGAACCCAGTACGCACATTTTCATTTATTCGGATCTCCGTTTTACTTAGGGATAATCCAGACGCTCGTGTCTCAGGTCCACTTCACTAAAAGTAATTCAATTTTCATTCAGCAGTCTCGAAGTCTGAAATGATTGGGAATCACGTGAAATATTTTAAAAAATTTCTCACCGCATTGTGACATTTTTGCAACTCTGTTATGGAAAGGTCACAGTTTAACTCTTTCAGTCACAGTGGCAAGTATTCTTACCACCTATTTTGTATCCATTTTTTTTTAAATTTATTTAGAGAACTTTTCAACATATCGTGAAAATTGAAGGAATAATTCATTTCCGAGAAAGTTACCCCTTTACACGTGTACATGTTTCAGCCAAAATATCAGTTTTTGGGAACACTGATTACGAATCTGAAAGCGGATTTTAGAAAATTCAAGATAACGGATACAATATGACGATCGAAAAATTCAAATTTGATGAAATCCAAAGAAACAGAGTCTTGTGACCAGATTTGATTGCATTTGAAATTTTCGTCCACCATATTGGATTCGCCATCTTGAATTTTTCTTAAACTAATCACAGATTCGTAATCCACGACGCCTATTACCACAGAATACTATCTTGTTATAAAAGTTTGCTCAGCACAGTAACGTGTGATTCAAAAGGTTAAGATGAAAACATCAGTAAAAAGTAATTAGTCGTGACATTTCACTCTTTTTTCATTCGCTGTAATATTTTCAATTCAGTGCTACTACCACCGAGAAACGAAACTGACATTTTCTAGGTACTCGAAAAGATTCTGAGCAGACGTTTACCGGTTGTAATCTCTCCCTCAAGTTGACCCTCGCTTTAACCGCCCTGAGCGGGAAACCTCCTTTAGGGATGTCCGCAAACTAAAGTGAGTACTTAGCGCTGTCCTTTTTTCAAATGTCTCCCACGTCCGGACGATTTTACTCTTCGGCTATTTGTGTTGCAGTCGAATCGTTGCTGTAGCCGTGGAAAGTAGAAACATTTCGAAGACTGCATCGGACCGATCAAAACGAGAATGGAAAACGCAAAGCAGATCTATTTTGGTGTAACTACATTTCCACGTACTCGGCAACATTACTCGAAATATCACAACCGACATTTGTTGATCTGTTACAAAGAAGTTTCCTGAAAGTTCCAAAAGTAATTCTTGATCGCAAAGTATCCCGATATTACTCCAAGATAATGGTCGTTGTAAGCATATATGCTAAAGTATTTTCAAGTCGATGGTATGATATTCTGGATCGTTTAACTTCCTGTTTTGCCAATTTTGCAGGTGATAGTTAGTTCATTCCATTATAAACGTCTCACACTGCAGGAAAAAGTGCTTCTCGTATTGCAACACACTTTTCACAAGAGCCTGACTGCATTGACTACGAATAACGATTTTCATCTATCCAGAAATTTTCGGCTCAAGTAGTTTTTACTCGTGTAAACTAAATTATTTCTCAGTTTCACGGTCGAATGAAAAGGAGAATTGAAAAAAATTGGTAAGAGCTGGAAACCAAAGGTTTTCAAAAGGCATTCCACCATTCACGCTTCCACATTTTCTTCGTCCGTTTCATCGTCCATTCACTTAAGAATCCAGTTGCCACAAAAAAAAGTCTTCGTTATTTCTACCCGATTCGAATTTCAATTTTTTAACAACAGTTTACTGAAGTCCCGCGTCCCGATCCGAGTAACATCTATGTAGTTTTTACAGAAAAAGTGCTTAAAGTTTTCGAACCATTTCAACGAGGTGTAAACCGAATCTCTGACATTTACTAGTCCCGGAGCCATAAACGGATCCTTCTTCACGATCGTAAATCCTTGGTTCTACAAATCTTGCAACTCTTCGAACAAAAGTGCAGGTGTGTCTTTAAAGCAGCCTTTCCATCGCTCGAGACGTTTTTTTTAACTTCTGTTTTACAAATTTCGCTGTAATAATTCCCATGCGCATTATTCAGATCTTGAAGTACAAGAAAATACAAAACAAAAGTCGTTACTGACCACCGATGGTTCGTTCAGGAAGTCAGAGGTATACTTTCTGGGTTCAGTATTCGACAATTCATTTTCCATTCGCCAACGCGAGTCTAACGTCAATCAATGGTCCTGCTACCTTCTATACTGTGAGACTTCCGGTATTTACTAGCGAGTCGTTACTGTTTTGCCCGATATGATGAATAGAAGCCACTTCTGCTTTTCACGTTGCAGCTATGTACTATCACATCACGAGCAAATACCTTCCAAATTGTTGATCCCAGCGAAACGGCGAGCTGCTATTGTCCTCGGTATTTACACGGAGGCGACAACAAAAATTTTGCAGTGAGAAATATTTTATATCAAATCAGTCTACACCCTTCATCTGGATTTGCAATTGCAGCTTTTCTTCCATCTTTTTCATAGTTTTTCTTTTATCGTCGCATGTATATGCCTGTCTCTGTTCAGCTTTTCGCACTTCTCGCTAGGATAGAAAGACGATCTCATTCTTGTTAATTTCCTGGGGGACCATCGCTCTTTGTTTCTTTTATTTTTGTATTTTTTTAGATCAACCGTGTCTTTTTCTGGACATTTCGTTCTAGGAGCAAAAACCACCCAATACCTGAAACCGAGATTGAATATCCCAATCGGACCTCCAGAAACTCATCACACTCGTTTTTTACCTGTGAAACAACTCTAGGAGTCAAGAATTCATCGGCAATTTACAAAAAGTTTTTCTTCTTGCTATGTTTCATTTTGTTTTCTTGTGGAACACAGAGAAAAACAAGTGATCGATTGACATTGATGGTCAAGTTTGAAAACTATCCGCTCGGATGCCTTTCCAAATCGCACGTTGTCAGATAAAATCTTTCGGGTATTTTAATGTCTTTATTTTGTTAGCTGAGTAACTCAAAAGCCATTCGGACGACCAAATTCTAAAGTTTGTCCGCAAATGGTCGAAAGTGATTCTCAAATTTTCACTATCAGGGTAACTAGATTAACCTCCCCTAGTCTTTTGCATCTCCGTAAAAAGGTGTGCGGGAAGTTGACAAGTTTCTGTGCTAACAATTCGATTTATCTGCTTTGAGTTACAAATGCAAATGCAAAAGAAATTTCCAATTTATAAACGTTGATATGATAGTCAGTCCAATCGAACAAGATAGTTTTCACTATTTAAAATATCACATACGCTAGTTGTAAGAAAAAGTGTAAGAACCACGAATTTAAAATTTCAAATGCAAGACCGCAATGTAAACGTTAAACGCAACGCGTTATTTTTTCGTGCAATTCTCCCAGACGTATAATCTTAAAAATCATACCTTGGAGAATTCGTAAATTCATCATCCAGTCTTGAGACTCGAAGTTTCGAAGATGATTGTCATATACTGCAGTTATTCCTGAAGATATCTAGAATGATCACGACTATTCAAACGTCTGCCTATTATAACTAGAATCTCAATCATTTCTTCAGAACAGTGTCGAACGACATTCAGAAAGCTTTCAACCCCTCTAATTGAAATGTCGAGAATTTCAATCGTGGAACGCCAAAGATCAGAGTGCAAAAAATCGTTGCCAATTTTTATCGTCCCCTTCGAACATACCAACGTGAGTTTATTCGAATCGAGGTTTCCCCGTTTTTCACCTTCACGGTTTTCCCTCCGAGGACGCTGACAACTCGGGGTCCTCGCTCCGACCCTCGGAGAGTTTAAACGTGTACAGGTGACCCGAATTTTCCCAACACGGGATCCCAGACTCCCTTTCTGCACGCGGACGTATTCATATCGAGGGTCGACTAGTCGACTCGGTGATCTATTGATCCCGAGATCTGAACGGACCGATTTTTCGAGGGCTTATCACGGCGGCCGGCTCTCCAGCTCCTTGCCTGATTAGCAGCTGTGAATGTATCGACATATCGGCGAACCGTTGCCTTTTGTGCCTGCGCGAATGCGTGTGTGGATAATCGTTGAACCTCGGAAGTCTGCAGAGCGATTGATTGACGCCGGGCGTCGGCTGCGGCTCCGGACTTTCCATCCCCGCATCTATAGTGGTCAATATCAGTGCCTAGCACCCGAAACTTTCAACTCACCGAGTTCACCCCAAAACTCTGCTAAACTCCGCGGACTCGCGTTGGTATATAACGTATACAATGCGGATGGGTGCCGAACTTTGCGGGCTAAATTATACCGCGGGAAATTCTGCAGGTTTATTATGGCTAAGGCCTTGCCAGGAGCACCCGGAATGGTGAAAATCAGTTGGCCTCGCCCCTCACGGGACTACGTAATCAATCTTGCCCACCATTTTCCTCTTTGATTCGTGGAAATTATTGCACTGAAATAAATTTCATTTGTATGGTGACTAGAAAACTGCAGTGAGGTACAGGTATCGTTAACGAAGTTGTTCGAATATTGTTGGAATTACGAAAAACGGGGTACACCTAACCATTTTGCGCTGTTGTCTATTCTTTTTTGGTAATTGCAACGCAAAATCAGTTTCTGAGATTTACTATACTTTTTTAGTTAAACAAGACTTTAACGTCAATATATCGTCGCACAAGCATTAAATTTTCGCAACAGTTACACGAAAATATAGTAACGGTGGTCGTAATGAGAAAGAATAGTAACGGATACTAGACTTTCTGGTAACAGCTACAAAACTACTTTTCACGTCCTATGTGGAACTATATTTTTCGATTCTGGTAAAAAGTGAAAATAGTTGAGGACTGAGCGGTAACCGGAACTAAAAGTTTCTCTCGGCGAGTCATTTGCACAGTTTGAGCATTTTTGAGTTAGTGGCGAAGTAGACGATACTGTTCCTGAGAGGTCAAATCAAAATGGTAGAAGTATGTATACAAGTTAATTAAGGAAAAGTCGATTTAACCCTGAAATGATCAACTACATGGCATGAAATTTACTCAAGTTGGTAGATTAAAATTCGAAGACAACAAGATACCGTCACGATTTTGAAGTGAAGAACTTTTTCCAAGTGTTACCGTTAACTTGATTCTTATTACATCATTTATCGCATAATTTGATCCAGAAGTGAGAGAAATTAAATATTATTCCGAAAAGATTGGGGAAATCACGCGGTATAGAAAACTTCTTTTAATTCTTAACGAGAACATGCATTTTGCTCAACCATATAGAATATCAGCCTTATTTCCATTAGACAGCTTTTTTACCATCCCAGCAAAGTTCGTTCACAAAGTGTGATTCAAGGCCATTTTGAAAACTTCTTTATAAATCCACGTAATTTACACAAGGTTCTTTTAAGGAGATTCTTCTGAATCGACACGTTTTTTCACGCCCATCCCTCGGACAGGAGAAAAAAAATGAATGAGCTTCACACGAAGGGTGGAAATCGCACGCATTTTCAGTACTCGTTCCCCATTGCCTGTCACTACCTTAAAATCACAAGATTCCATTTGTCGAAGAAATCCTGTACTAATAGAACCTTGTAATTCTAAGCCGACGAGTAAATTCATCCGTAAGTACTTTGGTATTTGTTTGGGACTGTAAATGGTCTTCTAGAAACCGTCTTCGCAACAGATTTCATCACGTTTTAGGATAAAGCGTGCAACGGACGTGTAACTGGAACCTTGGCACCAGGATACCAAACTGGATATTGATTACTGCAATCGATGAAAAGAACAAAAGTACCCCGATTCGGAATTAATTACAAATCAAGTAAATGCAGCCAATAGTCAGAAAGGAACAATTATATTGAGATAAGTAAAAACCTAATTGCCCCTCAAAAATACAACAATGCAAATCTGCATTGCAAAATACTTAAAAATGTGGTAATGACGTTGCGGTAAGTTTTCCATGAAATTCGTGGTACGACAAAGGCATACGCGTATAAAATTACCACGAGACTCGACCATGACTTGTTGAAAGAGCCTTATTGGTCGAGTCCCGGTTTCCAACACGCCCGCAGAGACCGGCATTATCAGTACGGTGGAAGCCAGGTCCTAATTTTCAACCTCATAAAGTAGCCCGTGACCCAGATTAGACTTGCGTCGATGCTGAGCGCCCCGCCCCTGGAGGGGCTGATAATAGATGAAATGGCTGATGAAACGGCGGGAGGTGCAGACCCCGCAGGGTGCTCTGGAGTATCCGATATTGCCCGTGATCGTCGGGCATTAACGACTCGGTTCAGGACCTAGTAGGTTCATGAATTGCCCACATTGGGAGAGGCCGCCGTGTCGTGTGTCCCCGAGCTCACGGTGGAAATATCTGATGGATCGAGAAAAAGAACATACTTATTTTTTCAAAAAGAAACCATGTTACGGCATTTGCGGCAATTCACATGACACGAGCGGTTGAGGGGGGTAAGGTGGAGGGGGGAGATACGCTTATTTTATAGAAATTCCCCTAGCAATGATGTCTATAAAAGTATGTAGCAATGAAAAGGGAATTCCGGATACAGATTCCCTTACCGACACGTTACCGACACTGCCAAGACACAAACCTCTTACTGGATAGAACGTTCCGAGGGATATAATTTCCTCGAATATTTGGCGGAATCAAATAAAATTTAGTTTGAAAAACGATAGTTTTTTTTTTTTTTTTTGATTCCGTTCGAAAAAATATTCTGTCCGTCCCATGATCAAATAATTGTTTTTTTTTCACATTACGAAGAGTCTCTCTTTCAGAAGAAGATACTGATTGAACTATTTAGTTTGGAAAAATCACATCAAATTCTCAACTCAGGATGGCTTTACTTACGTTTCAGGATAAACAATTTCTCTTATCTTCATATCGTCAAAAAAAAAAAGAAAATATTTCTATACGAGGATGAAAGACGAACTTGACCCACAATACGAAGTGAATTTATCTGAACTAATTACCGCAAATAAAATTATCGAGGCAAAGCAGACCACTGAGCTTAAAGCTCGACCTTGCTGTACGGTAAACTCTTTGACGCGAACCGAGCTTCTTTTTACATCGTATATTTGATTGATTTTCATGAAGCCTGAGTGGATAAGCATTATGCTGTTTTTTACTTGACCCGTAACAAACTAACACTAATCTTTTTACTTTGCCTACGATCTGCGTGGCTTTGAAAACATGTGAAGCGTGTAGATATCCTCTCTTGTATTGCAAATATAATTGTGATCAATGAAGAATTATTAGTATTGTTATTATTATTATTATTATTATGCTCATGTTGAGCTGGCTAAGCTCGTTTACATGTCTAGAATTCCGAATGTTCCTGCATTCGCCGTTACCTTATAAGCTTTCGGAGAAAATTATACCTATGTTAGTATTAACAAAAGTTTCACAACTTATGTAAGAAAAAAAAAAAATATTACAAATTTTGGTCTCTCTTTCTATCTAATATTTCTTTCTAATCCCACTATAGAGAAACTTTAGGACTAATCTTTTAACTACACAAAATGACTATATTCAACATTTCAAATTAAGATAATAATGACAAAACTCGAGTTAGTGTGTGAACTGCCTGGATAGCGGTAAGAGCGGCCCAAAAATCAAACATACCTTTCGATAAGAATTCTCGATGATATACTGTAGAAAAATCTCGAGCTGGATCTCGGAAGATAATCTGACACCGCCAAAAACTGTTATGCAACAAATTTCCGAGTAAGATCGTGATACGTGGGTATAACTTGCGTAACTCAATTGGAAACTTCCGATCTCTGTTTCCTCCCTCAAATTAATGCCTACTTCACTCGCCAAGGGAGCTCGCGTCTCGTACCTTTAAGCACCGCTGACCCTCTTGTTTGGTATTATTGAAAAGAGTTTGCGCTGCACGAGTCAGGTTGATTTGAGGTCAAACTCTGCGCGAAAAATCTTGCGCTATTGTCGATACTTACTTGGCAATTTCAACGCAAAATCAGTTTGTTCGGTTTACTCTAATTTTTTAGTTAAACAAGGCTTTAACGTCAATTTATCGTTGCAGGAGCGTTGAATTTTCGCAACAGTTGCAAGAAAATCTAGTAACAGTGATCGTAATGATCGTAATGAGAAAGAATAGCAACGGATACTAAACTTTCCGGTAACAGATAGAAAACTAATGTTCATTTTTTATCTAGAGCTATATTTTTCGATTGTGATAAAAAATGAAAATAGTTAAGGACTGACCGGTGACCGAAACCAAGAAATTTCTCTCAGTGTAGATGATCCTGCCCTACATTCGTCTGAAGCCTGGCGACGACTTGAAGAATTATAAGGTTCTTTCACGGTGGTGAAAGTTCGCGCGATTTGGATTATAGTACATATTATATTGGTACACACCAAATAGCGAAGATATTCGAGTAAATGTTTGTCTGCGAAGTGTTTGGCCGTCACCAAGAGCCAGGCGACGCAGCCCTTGTAACTTGTAGAAATTCTCCCCGTTCACCGCATTCCCACCCTTCTGCCAAGGCTGCTTCGTCTGCTAACCCAGCTCAATCGACAATATTTCACCCGCCGCGTCTACGCGCTAAACCAATATTAGCCTTTGCTCTATCTTAATTGGCCAAATTTACTCCGTGAACGTGAAGTGGGCGACTCAATAAGCAATTTGCGGACGGGGAGCTCGACGGGTTTAGGATAGTTATACTGGCCAAGCAATTCCAGCAGGCACGTGTGTTCGATGCGCCCGATTAAGTATTCGTTCCATGCAAATTACTTTGGGGCTATGGAAATTTTGAAATTTGAATAATCGCATAAGAAACCATTTTCTTAAACTGAATCAAAAGTGAGGATTGTAGATTTTTCGACGGAAAAATTGTCAATCGCAATGATTTTTTAATACAAAATTTTTTCTACCCAATCTTGTTTTTCACAAAAGTTTTTTAAGATTCTTTATCTGCAGGATTCAAAATTTTATGCGCGTGGGGGAAAGTCTTTGAATTAACTATTTTACACGAATTTTGGATAAGAACGCTTTTTCATCAGTTAGTTTTCGTATACATCGTGTTCTCGAAAATTGTACGCGTCGGTAAATAAAAACTATTAATAAACCACAGCTCAATAACTTATGATGATCAATTACTTGTGGTTCATCCTGTTAGTTTCGAGTAACGGTGATAACGTCAAGCGATGTATTCACACTTACGTCTTGTGAAATTTTTACTCGTTAGCTACAGAGTTCTTGCTGAAGAATTTGAGAAACTAAATTCGAAGTACCAATATTGCGGATTGATTACGGTAACGCTCATCGATCATTTACCTGACGTCGAAACGACGTTATAAGCGAACGAGGGAAGACAAGTTTACTTTGCTTTGATGCAGGCCATTGGAAAGCCACATACTTGTGTGTTGATACAAAACGTTGAAAAAGGAAACGAAAATTCAAGTTAAAGTAAGATTGACGATACCGCATATATACGACACAAGAATTATTATAAAATAGCTATAACATGTTACGGAATAAAATACGGCAATATATGTATAAGTTTCCACGGAAAGGTACAAGGCTTCGAACACGAAATATTTAAAAAGGTTCAAACTTGTCAACTTATAATTCAACAGTGGAATCTCATAATCAAAGATTCTATAAAAATTTCCGGTTTACTTTATTTGGTTCTCTTTTCTTTTTGACAGGGTGCAGCTGGTGACCTAAAAAGTTGAAGCACGGTCTTTCAGTGGATATTTTTAGGGGGGATAATTACACGGACTGTCGGCAAAAAATCGATGTCCACGGACAGTCACACACGAATTACAAACTCGACTCGTCGATGACGGTAAACGCGAGTTGTCGCAACGCAGTAAACAGTCTTTCAATACCTGCGATATCATAAACAGGTAACCAATTACTTCGGACAGCGAAATTTGGAGGAAGAGATTTAATTTCTTTGTTTTTGAAACATCGAAGTTGTAGATTTTTAACAGTAATATAAGACGGTATATTTATTAGAAGTAGACTAAAATTCACAATTTAATTCGCAGATGTTCTTTTACAGTTGACGCCCCATTAAACCAATCAAAAATCCTTGGATATATTCAAAAATTAATTAAGATCATTGTGGTATTAATTGTTTCCCGTTAGATCGTGAAAAAAAATTTCCAGTTTCGCGCAGTATCAATGAATTCAAAATAACAGCAAAATTGAATCGTTTCATATTTTACTGCAAAAGTTTCTCTATTAGGAGAATGTTATGCAGGTTTCAATATTCCGCTGTCCTTTTTTTCGCGCAAATTTCTCACCCACTCTCACTTCAAGGTGTGAATAATCAAATATCCCGTTACTGAGGTCACGGTATTATGTAAAGAGAACGTGAACCGTGCTTAGCGTATCCCAGTCACGTGTATAGTATAACCATGAAGTAAAGTGAGTAGAAGCAGTTCAATTTCCGTAGTAAACATCGCCTGCGGCGAGGATCGTGGAAGGAGCAAGCCGGGAAAAACACTCGAGGGAAATGCCGCCGGATACATGGTAAATTGTGTGCCTTCATCTGATTGACGGATTTTACGGATCGTAACGAAATGATGACTGAATATTTGAGAAAGACCCAAAGCTGGGGAAGAATCGCAATGGAAAGAAACGAATGGAAAACTTGAAAAAATTTCCCATTCTTTTCACATTTTTTTAACTCACAGAACGCTGTCATGTACCATTTACATTTCTGATTCGATTCGCGGTGCCGATATTTTTCATTATTTTTTATTTTATCTTTTCGTACGTACAGTTGAACCTTGTGTGATTATTCATTATTCGTGTAACGCATAATTGAACTTTTTTTATGGTTAATCACCCGTTACGATTTATAACTGAGTCAAGTTTTACACTCACAAGTTTCTTGGTTCACTTCCACAAGTCGAATGTTTCAAAACTTACTGTTCCATCATATCAGCTTTCTTTCCGGTTCCCAAAAATTCGGCATGCACCCTGGTGGTGCTACTTTAGGCTACTTTAATGTCACTTCAAGTACTCGGACAAATAGTAGTTCATACATATTTCCGACATTCTGTTATTTAATTTTTCACGAAACATTCAAGCGAATAAATTATACGGACCTGAGAGAAAATCTGATTGTTAATTTTCTCGTTGAAATGGCCGGAATTCGTAAAGGTCATATCTGGCTTCTCATTTTTATGGAGAGCATACCGGAGTCAGTGTATAAGAAAAATTCCACATTCATTCGCGATGGATAATAATCTGATCTGAAATCAGAGTCAAGTGCTTTCTGCAGCCTGACTGTCTCCATTCATCGTAATGTGTTCCCGACTCCCATACGAACGTTCTTCAAAGTACTGCTCAACTGCAGTCGTACCGTGAAACCGTACGTTATCAGAAGATTCCCGTGAGGTTGAAAACTGTCTGAATATTAATTTTTAAAGAAAAACTCATTTCTGTACGAACGAAACTCGAGTTTTTCCATCAGGCATTTTTATTCCAATTTTTCAGCGTATCCGCCGCATCGTATACACAAATTTTGCGACCACGTGATGATCTGAAGAACTTTCTTCAGCAGGATGACAGCCGAAGTAAATTCGTAGAAATACGTACCGTCCCAAAGTGTTTGGTAACAAAGAAGCCGTCTTTTTCAGCCAGTTAGAAAAAAAGGAAGACACTTTCATACTGCTGTACGATTCCGGGAATGGGGGACGGAAATATAAGCATGGTTGTCCGCCGTGCCCGGGGCGAGAAGCTGGGTCGATGCCATTACCTTGCGCAGGGATTTGGAAAGGTACGAAGGGAGTTGCGGAAAGCTCTTGGCTGGTGGAGGAGTATCTGTGTAAGATCAGGAAGGAGAGAACGGGGCCGAGGGTTTGTGTCAACGAGACTCGGCCGAGAAAATTTGAATATAAATGGAACGTCTCGTTCGTCGAGAAAAAGCGAGCGTCATCCTTGCACGCATCCATCGCCGTATCTCCATTGGACGCCAGCCTCAAAGTGACGGTTTGATTTCATCCCTCAAATTAATTATCATTCCGCGCTTTGGCTGATTACATTCCTGAACCGCAACGCTCGTTTACCCAACCCTAATCACTTTTCCAGCACAGCTGCCCGCGGGGCGGTATTATTCATGAAAAATAAACCGCAATACGCGAAATTTCCTAACGCTACCCCCGACGGTTTGCCGCAGGGACCGTTTACCTGTCCGACGAAAATTCAGCACCATAATACGAACGTGTATCTGGCACGTTACGGTTCGTGTGTTTTTTTCTACCTCGAGTATTAACTACATTGGCAGGCGCAAAAATTAAATTCAAATTAATCGGGCACCGTGTTTTCGTAATGAATTATCTAAGACCGCAGACCATCGTCCGACGCCTCCGATAATTATGGTATTTGTTTCGTCAATTTCCATCGAAGGATCAATTATCCGAGTCACTGAATAGAAGCAAATTTACCCCTGAACCGGAGCTTCATGGTTTTGTATTCAATGGCGCGTGGAGATGGTTCCAACTATTGAACATAGAACTCATCAATCATTGCTTCGTGACCTCTTCTGATTATACCCCATAAATACTGAAAGTTGGACAAACAAAGAATAAATAAATAGTGGAATAGCAAGGTCGGTTCTGGACACAGATTCCTGCTACCGACACTTACCGACATTTCACTGAGACTCAAACCCTGTTCCGGGATGACGTCACTGCCTCAGTTGATACAAACGAGTAACAGAAATTCTGTTTTCTCTGCAATCTATTTCAAGAACGTTGAAAGAAGCCTTGCATGCATCCAAATTATAAAAAACGCATTAAAGCGACTGCAGTATGAACGCCGTGAAATTGACGAACCAAGTGATTTTCGACTGTTCAAATCCAATTTTCTCCCACAATATCAGATACGCGATATGTTCGGACGGAAGAAGATCGACGTCTTCCGCGTCTTACAGCTGCTTCTGTTTTTCAGTAATTGCATACATGGATTGGCAGAAAAAAATGTTTTCAAACATGGGCGAACCGAGAGCGGTAGAAACTTCACGGGACGGAAAATGGGTGAGATGCTATATCAATTCCAGATTCGCATCGAGTGGACTGGAATGTACAAAAATCAATTCATCTCGTGCCTACGATCTTTGTCTCGAAGTCAAATGGTGTTTGCTTAGGTTACTTTTGGCACGTGACCGACATGTTCTTTGACCCTTATTATTCACCCTTGGCAGCTCCCGAAGACGGTGAGTTTCAAAAGAATTCCGAATATCGTAGCACCTGAATTTACGCTCCGGAAACGGAAATTGATGGTAAAATTAATTTTCTCCGTATAAGAAATATCTTGTCGTAAACACAGATGCGGGTTGAGACAGACCTGAGAAGCAAGCGCCTTTTATTCTTACCGTAGCTCTAATGAATTTTCTTCCTTCCACTGATTTTTCTTCTTTTCTCCGCACCTTCAAGACTGTCACATAAATAATTCAGAAAACTTTACGAGGAATTGCGGTTTTTTTGGTGAGTTTCGTAAATGCTCGGCCTTTGGATTGATGGAGACTGTAGCGAGGGCGATGAACGCTACTACGCGATGGAAAATCACGGCGCCAGACTTCTGCATTTTTACAGGGTAGGTGTATAGGTGTACATGTATGATATGGAATAATTTCACGATGCAACGCGCTTTTATGTCTGTACGGATTCTTCTTTACGATCAGTTCAACTCCGGTACATACATTTTATTGTCGATTCGGTATCCGTATAAACGCTGTAAAAATCACTGACCTATCCGCCTTATATAAAGTCTAAAATGAAAAGTACAATTTTTACTGTAAAAATTTCGTAGAAAGAGTATCTAAATACAATTTGAAAGTTGCTTCTCTGATTTTGTATCGAAATACAGTGCGTGCATAATATTGACGTTCGTATATTTTAGCACGTATAATTTGGTCTGAATTTCATTAATCATTTGTCCAAGCTCGTGTACTTCTCTAACTTGTAATATTATCTGGCCCGATCAATAATTTTTGTGATAATTATGTCAATATATAATGACAAATACAAAATTCAAATTCTTCGAAAACAGATAATAATAAATGATCGCGAGGAACCTTTCATGTTGGTGAAGAACGCATAATTCTTGTTTTCGAATAGAAATCATGAAAAAAACTTGATCTTATCTTGTTACATTATTATCATTTTTATTACAATTTCTTCTTTACTTTTCTGACTCTTTGTAACCAGAAACTAAATTAATTCATCATAATACAATTAATTATGCTTCAGGTTTCGAATAAAATAGAAAATTCAACTTAATTGTCAAGCTATATTTTGACGTTTTTTAGGATACGCCAAAGAATCGTTCTGACCTGTTTCTTGCCTGTTTTAAACTGACAATTTCTGAAAAAGAATAATCTGGAAATGATAATAATAAAACTCGTCTTATATCTTGGGGACTTGGTATCCTTGCATTCGGATCGAAATCAGTTTTCTTCCCTTTATTACATAATCAAGAAGTTACTGATGACAGGAATCTACGCTGTCCGAATACCGGTGATCGACAGAATGATATTTATGAAACAATCCGCGCTTTCGTCACGGATATTAGGAACGCTGGTTTCGTAACCGTCTATCCAAGCTACGGATGGTACGATTACTATCCCCACGGTCGTCATCCCCTAAAGTTAGCTACCCTCTATGACAGAGTGAAAAATCTGCTACGCGACGAACGAGGTTCTTCGGTAAGTTTTATCGAAGTTCAATCACGCCGAATCAAACCTAATTCCTCCCCCTTTGTCCTTCTTACAATTTTTATAAATATTTTCAAACTAATAATAGTATCTCGACAATATATTTTTTTTTGTTTTGTTTTGTCGCACGTTTTTACTGTATTAAAACTAGAAAGCTTTTATGAATCAAGAAAAAAGTCAGTTGCTCTTTATGTAAAAAAATCTATCGTCAAAAGAGTTTCGACATTAATCCAAATGCGAAACAGATTCCTGGTCAACTTGGACAGGAAACTGGGTACTTTTCGCGCGTTCAACCACCGGACGATCGGATTCGGGTTATCGTGATGAATACAAATTTTTACGTGAGGAATCACATTGCGAGTCGTCGTCCAGATCCAGCCAGACAGTGGAAATGGCTCATCGAGCAGCTCGGAGAATGTCGAATCGCCGGTCAAAAGGTCAGCAATAAGGGTCGTGACCCTAAGAATAAATATGGGATATATTCTATCAGGCTTCCATGATATCCTTAGCTCGACCGGAAAATGCGTCATCATCTCGCTTAACGCTTTACGATGTTCGCTTATTTTTTCTGGACCACGAAAAGTCCCATTTTCTTTTCCATTGAATTTTTGCACAAACGTCAGTGACAGAATATCTGAAAAGCATGTTGGTCATTTGAAATGTCACGAATCGTTTAGTCGTAATACAACGAATTTGATGATCGTCTAATCTATTTACAAATGAAATAAAATGATACAAATTTTAGATCATGGAAAATATTTTCATTTTTTTTTCGCCCCACTCGAAAGATTCACTCTCTTTTTGTAGAATCTCAGTCGAGATTTCGTAGGCCCAAATTGCCAGTTTCAATTTATATACTTGAAAGTACCACTAATTGAGAAATTCAGAAATTGAAGAAAAAAATTTCCTCATTCTTTTTCACAACTTTTTAGGCTTACAAGTAAAGAATATCAACATGAACGTGAATTATCGTGGGTTCGAATAAACTTCTAATCCTTCCGTCAAAGCTGCGAAATTTTAAATTCTCGGAAACGATGTCCCATCGTTAAAACTCACTGAATTCAGTCTACCCTGAAATTGCTTGAAACAATATGTTTCACAGAATCAGCCGTTCAAAGCTCGATATATTTTTTCACCTTTTCAACGATTTCGCAACTTTATTGTTTTCTACCGCAACTCAAGGCATTCATCGTTATGTCGGTACCACCGGGCTTTGATCGAAAAAGCTACAGCGATGAAAACCTCGACAAAGGGAAAGAAAACCTGCTGGTGTGGAGCAACGGCCACAATCGACGTTATTTAAGAATAATAAGCAGGTATCGCGACGTTGTTGCTGCACAATTTGCCGGACACAGACACGAGGACACGTTTCGTTTGGTGTACAACAGAAAAGGTACATCGGATCTTGTGTAATAAACACCGTAACGTGTAAATACGCGAAACCAGATTTCAGGTCAATTTCTAGATTCACATCACAACGGTGTAGAAATCATCAAGTTCCAGTCAGAGTGAAAAAATCCGTGCGAATGAGAAAACTTCTGAGAGATTGAATTTTCTTGAAATTGAGAGAGAAATTTTTAGTTCCGTTTACCGCTCAGTCCTTAACTATTTTCATTTTATACCACGAACAGAAAACGTTTTTATACTACAATTGCAACCAAATCTTCTGCAATTTTTATTTTCTCACATTTCTGTTTCACTCGTAACACGAAGAACAAAAACGGATCACGTGGATGCAATAACATATTCTTTTTCTTATTTGCTGAATTTTTTTCTACGCAGGAAAAGCCGTTTCCGCAGTGCTTCTTGCTCCGGCGATGAGCCCGCGCTTCGGCAACTATCCAGCGATTAGAATCTATATGTACGACAAGCACAGCGGCAAAGTAAGTATAATATTGATGGTACAGCGAATTGTTTTTTTTTACTAAATTACGCAACTTCGAAGCGTCGAGATTTTGCAAAAGGCTCGATTAGTATTTTTCGTCCATTTTGTAGATCAATTCCAAGTTCAGATTAGGAATATGGTCGACAATTTTTCGAGAACCTGCATCGTTTTTTCTGCTTCATTGCAAAGTGTATCGCGATTTTTTCCAGAGAAACGAATTTCGACAAGAAATTGAACCAATCCTTCCTCTCGGAAGTAACCTGCGTTCGGAAATTCAAACACGAGACTCGTCCTGCCATAATTGGTCAGACATTATGCCTTCAACGTGTTTGATAAAAACAGCCCATTCGCAAAGTCAAAATGTCTCTCATATCGTTATAATGCCTGCAAAGTGACTTAGGGGTGTAAGACCTTAATTTAGCGAATAACCAGAACTAATTGCTGAGAAAAAAATTTCACAATTTATTACGATGAAATAATATTCTCAAACAATTGTTGTGCGTAGTCCACCAGATGTGAAAGCCTTTTTTGAAACAGTGAAACCTAGTACTGGAAATTGTGAAAAATTGTTCTGTTTTTCGAGATGGAAATAATGGTATTTATGATTGTGTGACGCCGTATTACCAGAATAAAAACAAAATAACAATTAAGTAAATCCAGCGGTTAAACAAGAAAGTTTACGGTACACCCTAAAAATTCAGTATCTCCTAATTTTCAACGAAAATTAAATTACGAATCGCGGTGGAAGGTTCAAGCAAAATTGAGAAAAATGTTCGAGTTTTTATTTCCTCGTATTGTCGAGTTCCTGCGGTTATACAGAGCCGCACAAGTTCAAAGTCTACCATAAATTGTGGGCTGAACATTCAAAAAAGCTTTCTAACGAAGTTGGGTGACCAAAAACTGATACTTAACATCAACTTTATTGAGAGATGTAGTCGTACATTGAGTATTCACCGAATTGCTATATCCAGCTATGAAACCTTTTTAATAGTACGAGAATAAAAAAGACAAGAATTATGAACTATTATGAAGACTTATAACATTTTGAGGCTACGTTTCACTCGCTTCAAAATCATTAAAAATCTAGTAGATTCGTTATATTTCAATTTGCACTTAATTTCATTGAGAAAACAATTTTTTATCAGGCAATTCGGTATTGCCATTTGTTGATTATTAACACTACGTTATGTGTAATGTTGTAAAGTTAAATACTAAACGATTCCACCGTATTAAAAGAAAAGTAAAAAAAAATCAGTGAATTTGTAAAATATAGTCTTGCGAATAAAATGACCTGAGGTAAAGCATTTAAACGAAGCATTAATATCCAAGTTTTTATCTATTATTTCCAGTATTTTCTATTCTCTCATTTTTAAAAATATCTTCGTAGCTTACGAATATAACAATTTGATAAGTACTCAACTGATGAAAATTTCGTTCCAAAATTTGTAAAAAAAAAGAAGTGTTGACTTTTGGCCAACTGCAACCACTCTGAGGAAAATTGTGTGAAGAGAATTTCGCATAATGTCCAAATCTCTGAACTAATTGCGATATATCGATCAACTTAACCCGTCGTATCTCCAGCTGATCGACTACGTGCAGTACTACTTCAACTTGACGAAGGCAAACCTGGACGCGGACATGACGAGACCTGAAAAATACTGGGAAGTGAGCTACTCGTTTCGTGACTTTTACCGACTTCCAGACGCGACTCCGTCCAGCTTTGAAAAGCTCGTTAAAAATTTTCAAACCAGCAACGTCGTTTTTGACCGGTGAGCTGAAAACTCCTTTCGTCAATTTTTCACGCATGAATATTTCGCCAGCTATATTTTTAAACTTGTATCATTAAAATGTCTGTTATTAGGTATCACAGCAACGCCGAAGGCCGTGTGAATCACGAACCAGCCTGTGATTATCGCTGCAAATTGATTTCGTTGTGCGTCATAACGAGCCTCGACTTCGGGAGTTTGTCCGAGTGTGTTTCCGGGAAATTTGCGGCCGACCAAATTCGCACTCGACATTCGGTCCGACCCCTTCCGAAACCTCTGCGAGATCGCCTCTTCGGTCGTTTCAACCCCGTCTCCTCATCCCCAACCACGCCATCTGTTAATTTTATGGTAATAATAATCACAGTTTTCGTCGCGGTGTCTCCGCGGTGCTAATTTATTCAGTTAAATTAGTTTTTAAGTATTTAAAAATTTGTGTAAAACCGCAATGAGTCGTCGAAAATACACAACTCGCACAATTATGATTTCGCATAATTTCTTAACTATGTTAGAATGGGACCGAAGATACCAGGGTTGCATTTCGAACGTTCCAATCATGAAACCTGCTTGTATCGAATTGCTAATACGTCTTAGCTTTTTGCATTCGAATTTGCACTAATTTATTTCACATCGATAGTAGGGACATTGTTACAATCTCCTTCACCATCATTGACGGAAAAAAACAATGCTAGAGATTTTTTACACCATTTTTTCTCTCGCCCTGACTTCTGATTCAGGCTGTGGGTTTCGTTATGAATTTTTAAAAACCGCTAAATCAGGCAATTCGTAGAATAGTATATTCGAGAGCTTTCACTGCACAACGAGCTAGCTGCAGTAACGCGAGAAAAAACCGGGGAAAGATTATAATGAAAAAATTCGCATGATTTGAAGAAATCGCAGCGCTAAAAACCATTGGATATGTAATTTGGATGAATACAAATCACGTGCGCCGTCGCCGCCATCTTGGCTACAAAACGCAAGTGTCATCGCCGCCATCTTGAATTTCATCGTGTGTACCGGAACGATTCACCATAAATTTTGCGCAACGTACCTCCGCCTGAACATTTCCAATGTTGAAAGGAATGGAACACGTTGAGTCGATACGTGTGTAACGGGAACGTCCACGACACCAATTCTCCTTTTATTCCCCACATTCAACCCGTACCCTGTTTTCTTTTCTCTCCTCGCTACCTTTCTCCCCCCTTCTCCCAATGTCGGCTTCGCGTACGATTCAGGTTAGTACCTACATACGTACGACTTCCTTGCCGTAGCTCGTTGCTCGGGTAACTTTGTTTCTCAGAGGGAAAAGGACTCTATCAGTCAATTCGATTCGTCCGGTCCGGTTGGCCGCCCCTCCCGTCATCCCCCGACACCATTTCCGTCGGGCATGTAACTGTTCCGCGAAAAAGCATCGGGTGGAGTTTCCCTTTCGTTGAGCCTCGGTGGATTCCAAGGACGAAAGGTTGTCGAGTCCGATTTATTCGATCACGATTGATGCAATTTCAGATACACCATATACACATTCAGCTGCCTTACAACCACCGACCCTCCGTAAGTTGAATCCTGGAATTCGGAAATTTCACGGAAAATCTCCCGCCATGCTGAACCATTTTCAAAGATACCGAGAATTCAGATTCGTAGTAACGATGCAACGGATACATTCGTATTTTCGTAAGTTCTTAGCCTCTTTTTCCAACTCGTTTTGGTTAAAAAATCACCCGGAATCGTTGTAGGTTAATAAAAAAAATGCCGCATCACGAGAAACACAAGTTATTTTATCGAGTTCACTTCAAACCGATGGAGAAAGAAAAACGTTTCATGGGGTTTGTATTTTCCTCCGATGATTTTCAAAAGTTGTTTATTGACATCACAAACATTCTCCCGAGTCTCTCGATCGGTCTTTAATATAGACGGTGAAGCATACAGAGCGATGAATTTCCGTCTGTATATATCCCGTTCGCATTTTCAGTTTTCTTACGCACCCGCATCTCCTTTTCAAGAAAATTCCTTTCCCTCTGAGACAATTATGTCGTATGAAATAAAAAGATCTTCGGATGCCTCTGCGCGCCAAGAAGCGATGCTCCTTTGTAGCACGTACACTAAAACGTCTCTATTTACTGTGCAGTACTAACAGGGATTTCCTTAGGCGATCCGGGCGGTCGTCGTCTGCTAATGGAGGAGCCGATGCAGGCTTCTCACCCGGACGATCTGCCCACGGATCTCGTTACGTACCGGCCGCCTCTTTCTCCGGAGGTTCGTCGCTTAATTCAATTCACTCAAACTCCGGATTTCCGCGCGACACATTCGCGTCTCCTCTCATATTATCGTCGTCTGTGGAACACGGAACGTGCCCGGTGAAAAAAATCATCAGAAATTTCACGTCAATTTTTTTGTTTTCTCGATTCTTCAAAAATCTCTTCTCATGGTTCCGAGAAAAGCTGTCTGTCTTATTTTTGAAAAAGTTTGAATTGTTCCGATGATGTTTTTGAGGGGTTTTCGCAAATTCTGTACAGAGTTTTTGAAAAGCGCTGAATTTCCATTGGAACTTTACTTTCAATTGAATATCTGAAAAACTTTGCGCTTTCGTTCTTTTGATTATATCCGGCCAATTTGAGCTAGAAGTGTAAATTGGAACAATTTCTAGAGGAGATTTGTAGTTTTTGTAGAACTTTATTTTGTATCATAAATCCGAAATGATTTTACGTTAAGTCGCAGTGTCTCGGCGTATTTTTTGAAAGAAATTTTAAATTTTTACACGTACGAGAGGAAAGAATTTTTCCGAACTGCGGGTGAAAATATCGGGATATATCGGCAAAAGTATACTTCCAATAAAATTAGAATCCCCAAAGCTTTTCGAACATTTCAAAAAGATCCCAAGGTTTTCTTATAACCCTACTGAAATAAATTTTTGTTTCAACAAATGAGATATTTTTATCAAATTTTCTAATTCAATTATTCGAGATTCACTCGTCGACGGTAAGAGTGAATTTCGCAATTTAAATATACACTCGATTATTTTGGTAATGAACTAACTTTCATCGTCAAGATGACTTTTACGACTTTTACAAGAATGTAGTACAGCGATTGAAAATAATTCTTTACATCAGTTCATTCGATTAATCAAGTTCTTTCTCCCGCTCAATATCCATAACAATTTCATTGTCGAGGCGTTTACAACCTCCACACCTAATTACTGAGCAATTTTGGCGAAACGGAAACCAGCAGTACGTTAGCCACCACGCTGGGAGGCGCACTTTGGACTGACTAATTTCGGTTTTTAATTAAAAATTGATGGACCCCGACGGAGAGTATTAGCCAGATTAAAAGACGTTTATAACGGAAAAGCGCATAGCAGGTCTCTGCGTGGTGTCAGTACAAGAATTAAAAGAGCAACAGAAGAAGGAAATTAAAATACACACTTGGTCTACCGATAAGAATCCAACATGGCGCTGGAAAGAACTAACAGCTGACCGTATCAATCGAATTGTGTGCGAATATCGAAGTGCAGAAAACTTCGTGCGGTTGGCAAGCGTCATTATCGATTCGTTGAATCGATGTGAATAAAAAACGCACAATAACAGGAAAGTTTGCTATAAATATCAAATATTTATACCGTTGTGAGTCGGTCTCAATATTATATCCTAGTTTCACGTTTTCATCGAATCAAACACAACGACCAAATATTTCGAGCATAGTACCGGGTATTTACAGGTTTTGAGTACACCGAAAGTTCGTAATTCTTGGAACGTTTTGAGTTTACCGGACGTCGTTGCAATTCAGAAATATGAACAAAACATTTGTTGGCGTCGCGTTAAACTAGATTGGAAGTTTTCGCGTCGTGCAAGGTAAAGTGTACTCGGTAAACTACGAGATACATATACGATGGTGAGTACTTACTGTAACCATAGTGTTCTGACTTAGCGCTAAGTATGAAATCTTGTACGATTTTGCAGAAATAACTCGATGAGCGTGTCGCACTGCATTAGGTAGTCACTGACGGGAGGTAAAAGCGCTGTCAGAATTCAGTAACTTGTTATTTTCTTTTCAATTGCGACAATTTACCTTATTTTTACGGAAATTATTATCCATCAGATCCAGACGGGAAGTGTTTTCGAAACAGCTTTGAATACATATCATATAAAAAAAAAGATCGAGTTCCTTCAACAAGAAAAAATACACGATGAATCGCAAAAGTAACAATTGTGTTGATAACTGACTTCGCTAAAATCTAATACTCTACTATAGTTGATATAATTTGAAGCTTATCATAACGCTTACCTGTACAGTTAATCGAAGATCATAATGGTTGCAAAGAAGTTTTAAACTCTCACGATCATCAAATCGTGAATCTTGCAAATTTTCTGAAATCTTTAGTGGCTGTAAAATACCGATATTATGGTGACGTCATTTTTTCTCTTTTCCTTGACTCACTTTATCATTTTTCAGTAGCTAATAAATTTCTTTTAATTGGCAAATAAATGGTACCAATTAACTTTTTTCATCACGTTTCATCGTTTTACTTTTCGTTCCCGGACACGGTTTGATAAAATTGAATTAGAAGTTCAAATAAATCACGAATCTTGTGAACCAAGCATCTTTAATATCGAAAAAGAACTACGTCTTATTTATAGCGGTGAAAGTGTGTTTCAATATGTTTAAAAGAAGAGTCGATTTCAGTGAAATTTTTTGAGAATGCATCAAATCTCATTACTGCAAGTAGAATTTTTCAAGGTGAGTCACGATCCAAATGGTTATTTGAAATTTAGTAAAAGAAAGAATTACACAACATTCGTGTGAAAGATTTCGTTCGTGGAATAGACCGAGGTTCATTTACTTAATAAAAATTTTCAATTATTTTCAGATAGAATAGTACGTAACAAAACCTCCTATCACTGCTTTGTACCCTCACAGAATAAAAGTCCAACTTGGGTGTAAATTCGCAATAAGTAAAAAATTGAAGACGCTAATTTACACCCAAGTTTAGGGTTTTTTCAATCAGGGTAGTCGTTTATTTTGAAAATTTTTTATTGCCTTACTAATTTTTGCCACGTTACTTTTTCGTTTATCCAGGCAATCTCATACGTAAAATACGCTATGCCAATATACGTATAATACCTTCATACATACATTATACGCTTAGAATTTCCGTAGAAGTTAGTTCAAAAATTTTGTTCGCCACGGATTTATAGGTATGTGTGACGATCCTAGGACCGATTCGCTCCCGCGTAAAATCGGTGTGGAACAAAATATATTATCACTCAAACTTGAACCCTCTGCAGGGGCAACGGAAAGCAGTATAATTTTTCAGTCCCATTCCAGTCTCCCCCCCCCCCCCGCCCTCCTCCTCCTTTCCATCACCTCTCGCCCTTCCCTTAAAGCAGCTGAAGTCAGCAAAATTCAATTAAACCCGCAGAGAAGAAAATATATACGTATATATAACGTTGCCTTAGCCCGAAAAACCCGTCACAGAAGAAACGACTTTTGGAGCTGCAAATTTATTCGGTCATAGGGACGTGAAAGGAGAGAAAGCCTGGAATATAACTTTCTCCTCTCACTCTCCCCTTCCACATCACTGGTAGAATGTATCAAGGGACGAAAAATTTTGAAATCAAAAATCTCTTTTTCCACCTATCGTGTATGGTTATTGACCAGAAAGTGATTTAGAAGAGTTTTGAACCACAATCAATGCATGTATTTATACGCGAGTTCGATGTAAGTTGGTAAATTTGACAAACATTTGGTGTCTTTTGATATGACGTGCACAAATATGTTGTTCCTTCTCTCTTTTGTGTAACACAAGTTCCGACAAACTTTTGGACATTCGATGTAGTTACGTTTACTGAAAGCTTCGTTCACCAGTGATAGTGCACTGATTTATTCAACACCCTATATTTAATTTTCCTGAAATTTGGAAGCTACAACCCTGACATTATTCTTCGTAAGTGGTCGACCATTCTGCCTATAAAACAGGAACTTTAAAACTTTAAAAGACTTTTTGAATCGCCCGAAAGGTTTACGTGACTGCATTGGTAACTACAACGTAGTTTTTATGCACATTCTTATCTGACAATTTGAGTGTTTTAAAGTGTATTAAGATGACTTTGAATGACTTGAAATGAATTCACGCAACATCAAACAATTTTACACAACTGTTACGTTAAGTGAAGCGAAATTAAAAAACTTTCCGTCAAGTGTAAGCCTGGATTCAAAACTGTTCGATCTGTCGCTTTTTTGCGAATTTTACAAAAATTCTTTTGAAAATTCTCCATACTCAAAGCTGCAGTGTCTACTTCTTTGGCCTACTAAAAAAAAATAAAGAATCATGTTATCAGGTATACGAACATTCTTTTACGTGCCTGTTATTCATGGCGAAGACTTCGATACGCAGCTGCGTCCTAACAAGGACCTCAAGTTTCCCCGTAGAAGCACTTAGCACCGCAGGACTCAAACAAGGAAGGTGAAGCCGGAGCCGGGGAAGGTCGATAACGTATATTATACGTATATGTATACACATAACATAATACCCCGTAGGAAGTAAATGGTATGACCCCCGTGGTGAAAAAGTGCTTTCTGGGTTACGGACAGAGATTCTGTGTGCAGCGCACGAGTCTGAGGATTTACACCGCAGGATGATGTGATATGGGCAGACAGGAAATATGACGCGATGGCGAGTTGTAGAATGAAGTTGCAATAATGGATTGGGAATACAGCGCAGCCAACTGCGGACAGGGATCGAGTATGAATTTTTCCATTTACGACGTACGTAAAACTTGACAGAGGTAGATGGAATATAATCTATGTTTTTTAAAGATGAAACACTTGGTCGTTACATTCACGGGATTCAAAAATATTTTCATTTTAATTCTATGAAACATTTCAAACTGTTAGTCTCGGAGAAATTAGCAACTTTCGACACAATTGTGTAACGTATCAAATTATACATTTTCACGGATTTACAAAATGTCGACAATTATTTTTCGACCGAAACAAAAATATTTTAGCCCTGTCTAAGAGGAGGTCTGCTACCACAATTCCATAGATTGTCTGTTACGATTGTGAAATTAGATCTACGCGGTGAAACGATTTTGTAAAGATTGAAAAATGATTATTTAGTTGTTGTGACTGAGATAATTTTCGTTTTATTGTAATTGATTATGAATAAAAATATGCCATTGTGAAGTGACAGGCTGATATAATGATTTAGTTTTAATTATTTTACTAGATAGTTGCCTGAACTCCACCTTATAACTGATCAACTTACTTCTCTTAGGAGAAAGGATTTTCGACGCGTTACTGAGAGTATTATGATACTTGATTGCACGGACAATTAGTTAGTAACTATTTTAGCAATTTACTTGAATCTAGCTGCGGGTGCTTCAACATTTTGATAATAGAGTGGAATAAGTATTATTTCACTGAATTTACCAGATCAGATTCTAGATTTCCTATTTATATGTATATTTTATACAATCAAATTTTTGTAGAATTTTGAAACTATTATGCGATTAACGTTGACAATGTCAACCAAAATATTGTATTTCCACGAGAAAATTATCTACAAGACGTGTCTAAAAATTGTTTCTCTTTAAAAAGCATAAAATTTTTTCTGAGAGATGTCGATAAAAAATTATTACTTAGAATTATACAAATTTCAAACTATTATACTTTTTGCGAATTTATAATGTTGCTCTTGTCGCTATGACGACTAGAGACAAATTCCCCCCCCCCCCCAATAATATAAATACAACGATTTCAAAACAGAACATTATTGTAATTAACCGATCCGTAGCTAATTACACCGTATATATATATATATATATATATATATATGTAAACAAAATATCTTTCAATCGTTATCGCAACAAACGAAGAACAATTACAATAATTATTGATGTGTTATGTTGGGCAACATGAACACGCACTCGTACGAGGGTGCGTGTGAAGATGGATATCATTCGAGAACTTGCGTGACTTGACCAGTTATTTGCCGTGATCTCTGCGGTCAGGTACCTACCGTCGGTACGTACGTATTGATAAAGCTGAAGAGGTCGACGACCTCGGTGAAAAAAATTTTCCGAACACGACGTTACGTTTTCAACTCAGCAACACTCCGGGATCAAATGAATCCAAAGAGACTTGTCGAGTATTTTAGCGAAAGAAGCTCTCCGCATGTTTTTTAGGCCTCTCGATTGTTTTTATTCATTCCTCCGGAGCCTCTTAAATTTAATTACCTGTAAAATAGAATTTCATTCACGAGCACGATATAATTTTAGAATTATTAATCACGATACGAGTAAAGTCTAAAATGGATCGAGTTATCGAGGTATAACGAAAATATGATCGAACATCGTTTGTAAAAAGCAGATCTGATGGTCAAAGCATGTTAAAATTAACTTTTTGTTACAGAAAAGTAACAGAACCACCAACATTTTTATAGAAATATCAAATTAGTGAGTAAGTATTTATTTGTCACAATTAAATAGTTGGTACATAATTGTTTTAAAACAATTTCCTTCACCCAGAAACATTGATCGCGGTAAATATCATTTACCAAACTATAATTTTGTCCACAAATTGTGCTGATCTCCAAACACCCTACTTTAAATTTTCTTTCAAGTAACACATCCGTCCGTGAAAACGGAATCAATTTCAAAATAATCAACGACTGCTCAATAATATAGCGATATTTAGCCGAAATGGAATCGCAAGCTCGTCACCAGCAGCCACGATGATTTTATGTCTGCGTTTTAACTCGAGTCATATTTCTTACTTTTTTTTAGCACAGTTTTCAGCTGATGTTCGCTATTTTGTGCCAAAATTTTTAATCAAACGAACCACTGTGGCATTACAAGTTCACGGAAACACCTCTCACCTACGTTGATAATATAATCTGCAAGTGTAGTTTAATGGCAAGTAAATGCTAGAAGTGAACCGATAATTTTATCCAGCGATAACTCAACCGACTTTTTTATCTGCAGAGTACTTTTCCGCGTCAGAGAATTTTCCAGCTGGATTTTCCTCGGCTTCCCTCTTACCGACGGATATCAGTCGCTGGGAATCTTCTCTGACCACCAAAGGTGTAGTTGTGCAGTACCAACCAGGATGCAATTCACTGTCTACGACTCGAAATATCTCGCAAACAATAAACACCCGTATGGTCGTGAAGATCGCTACTTTATCTTCTTGTAAAAGCCTGTGTATAGGTATGAAATTCGAATCACAAGTACTGAGGCAACTACGAATATTGATTAAGACAAATTTAGAGAAACATTGATGAAAAATCTCATAAATTTTTAAACAATATGCAAAAATATGCAGTATTCTAAATACCCCACGTATACATGATTTGTCGAAAAACTAACTTTGTCTGCTTACTGACTTGTAGCTTCCAAATGAAGATTGACACCACAACGAAATATGCAGTCTATTATGTCAAACAAACGTACGGAAACAGGTGGTTCGAAGATGGGCTGACATCCACCACATATATTGTACCGTTGACTTAAGACTATAAAGACAGTTTTACCCCTGGTAAATTTTTGTGTATCAGTTTTCGACGGGCAAGTGGACCCAGGTGGGCCTCGGAGCGTTGGAGGTTTCTGCTCTATCGACTCTACCTAACGGACTTGTACCGACATTCGTAGCAACCGAAGTGGTGTCGGCATGGAAACTTGAGATTGAGACGGTGCGAAGTGAATACGTAAAACTACGTACCGTTTGTTAATGATAGTACCATACCTTTATTGACACTGTAATTATTTTATTTCAATAAAACGGACATGCCTTTTCAATGTGACATAATGTTCCTCAAATCGCTTGCCCTCATTTCTCTGTATTCGACCAAAATGTCTTGCAGAATTAAATACAACGAATTAATTTGAGACATGAAAAATTGTCATAATTATCGAAGTAATTATATTTCTTACAATCATTACATAGAAACAAGAGTTTCGATTCCTGGCTCCGTCGTTAATTTTTCAAATCACGATGAATTTTCGAATTTAGATTG
This sequence comes from Neodiprion lecontei, assembly GCF_021901455.1. Classification (NCBI taxonomy): domain Eukaryota; kingdom Metazoa; phylum Arthropoda; class Insecta; order Hymenoptera; family Diprionidae; genus Neodiprion; species Neodiprion lecontei. The sequence goes on from NC_060264.1 coordinate 25,600,286, forward strand.
TATAGCATTTTTCTTCTCGCTAAATTAGATATGACGTATTTTCATATCACTAGATAGACGGCCAGGACCGTCTTACGCCAAAAATGCAGAGGGGTTAACCTTCCTTTTTTTTTTACCAAAAAATTTTTCGTCTCAGTATTGATTCGTATGACTCTTTACCGACCAATTGGACCCCAAGGAACTCAGAAAACGCAGCGAAAAGAGCGTGCGATCAACAGGAGAGAAGTTACGAAGGAAAAAGCACCAGCTGAAAAATGGGATAAACTCAGGTTCTCGTTTTTTGGCTGTAACTTTCGATGCGTTGATCGCAGCGTATTGGGACTGCGCCCAATCGATTTCTCTCGCAAAATTACGTCGGAATAGTGCCTGAAAGAATTGATTCCAGCACTTTTCAAAATCGCGAAAATTTTCGCCAAAAATACAAAGGGGTTAACCTTCCTTTTTTTTTTACCAAAAAATTTTTAGTCTCAGAATTGATTCGTATGACTCTTTTCCGACTAATTGGACGCCAAGGAACTCAGAAAACGCAGCGAAAAGAGCGTGCGATCAACAGGAAAGAAGTTATGAAGGAAAAAGCACCAGCTGAAAAATGGGATAAACTCAGGTTCTCGTTTTTTGGCTGTAACTTTCGATGCGTTGATCGCAGAGTATTGGGACTGCGCCCAATCGATTTCTCTCGCAAAATTACGTCGGAATAGTGCCTGAAAGAATTGATTCCAGCACTTTTCAAAATCGCGAAAATTTTCGCCAGAAATACAAAGGGGTTAACCTTCCTTTTTTTTTTACCAAAAAATTTTTCGTCTCAGAATTGATTCGTATGACTCTTTTCCGACCAATTGGACCCCAAGGAACTCAGAAAACGCAGCGAAAAGAGCGTGCGATCAACAGGAGAGAAGTTACGAAGGAAAAAGCACCAGCTGAAAAATGGGATAAACTCAGGTTCTCGTTTTTTGGCTGTAACTTTCGATACGTTGATCGCAGCGTATTGGGACTGCGCCCAATCGATTTCTCTCGCAAAATTACGTCGGAATAGTGCCTGAAAGAATTGAATCCAGCACTTTTCAAAATCGCGAAAATTTTCGCCAAAAATACAAAGGGGTTAACCTTCCTTTTTTTTTTACCAAAAAATTTTTCGTCTCAGAATTGATTCGTATGACTCTTTTCCGACGGAATGGACCCCAAGGAACTCAGAAAACGCAGAGAAAAGAGCGTGCGATCAACAGGAGAGAAATTACGAAGGAAAAAGCACCAGCTGAAAAATCGAATAAACTCAGTTTCTCGTTTTTTGGCTGTAACTTTCGATGCGTTGATCGCAGCGTATTGGGACTGCGCCCAATCGATTTCTCTCGCAAAATTACGTCGGAATAGTGCCTGAAAGAATTGATTCCAGCACTTTTCAAAATCGCGAAAATTTTCGCCAAAAATACAAAGGGGTTAACCTTCCTTTTTTTTTTACCAAAAAATTTTTCGTCTCAGAATTGATTCGTATGACTCTTTTCCGACCAATTGGACCCCAAGGAACTCAGAAAACGCAGCGAAAAGAGCGTGCGATCAACAGGAGAGAAGTTACGAAGGAAAAAGCACCAGCTGAAAAATGGGATAAACTCAGGTTCTCGTTTTTTGGCTGTAACTTTCGATGCGTTGATCGCAGCATATTGGGACTGCGCCCAGTCGATTTCTCTCGCAAAATTACGTCGGAATAGTGCCTGAAAGAATTGAATCCAGCACTTTTCAAAATCGCGAAAATTTTCGCCAAAAATACAAAGGGGTTAACCTTCCTTTTTTTTTTACCAAAAAATTTTTCGTCTCAGAATTGATTCGTATGACTCTTTTCCGACGGAATGGACCCCAAGGAACTCAGAAAACGCAGAGAAAAGAGCGTGCGATCAACAGGAGAGAAATTACGAAGGAAAAAGCACCAGCTGAAAAATCGAATAAACTCAGTTTCTCGTTTTTTGGCTGTAACTTTCGATGCGTTGATCGCAGCGTATTGGGACTGCGCCCAGTCGATTTCTCTCGCAAAATTACGTCGGAATAGTGCCTGAAAGAATTGATTCCAGCACTTTCCAAAATCGCGAAAATTTTCGCCAAAAATACAAAGGGGTTAACCTTCCTTTTTTTTTTACCAAAACATTTTTCGTCTCAGAATTGATTCGTATGACTCTTTTCCGACCAATTGGACGCCAAGGAACTCAGAAAACGCAGCGAAAAGAGCGTGCGATCAACAGGAAAGAAGTAACGAAGGAAAAAGCACCAGCTGAAAAATGGGATAAACTCAGGTTCTCGTTTTTTGGCTGTAACTTTCGATGCGTTGATCGCAGCGTATTGGGACTGCGCCCAATCGATTTCTCTCGCAAAATTACGTCGGAATAGTGCCTGAAAGAATTGATTCCAGCACTTTTCAAAATCGCGAAAATTTTCGCCAAAAATACAAAGGGGTTAACCTTCCTTTTTTTTTTACCAAAAAATTTTTAGTCTCAGAATTGATTCGTATGACTCTTTTCCGACTAATTGGACGCCAAGGAACTCAGAAAACGCAGCGAAAAGAGCGTGCGATCAACAGGAAAGAAGTTATGAAGGAAAAAGCACCAGCTGAAAAATGGGATAAACTCAGGTTCTCGTTTTTTGGCTGTAACTTTCGATGCGTTGATCGCAGAGTATTGGGACTGCGCCCAATCGATTTCTCTCGCAAAATTACGTCGGAATAGTGCCTGAAAGAATTGATTCCAGCACTTTTCAAAATCGCGAAAATTTTCGCCAGAAATACAAAGGGGTTAACCTTCCTTTTTTTTTTACCAAAAAATTTTTCGTCTCAGAATTGATTCGTATGACTCTTTTCCGACCAATTGGACCCCAAGGAACTCAGAAAACGCAGCGAAAAGAGCGTGCGATCAACAGGAGAGAAGTTACGAAGGAAAAAGCACCAGCTGAAAAATGGGATAAACTCAGGTTCTCGTTTTTTGGCTGTAACTTTCGATACGTTGATCGCAGCGTATTGGGACTGCGCCCAATCGATTTCTCTCGCAAAATTACGTCGGAATAGTGCCTGAAAGAATTGAATCCAGCACTTTTCAAAATCGCGAAAATTTTCGCCAAAAATACAAAGGGGTTAACCTTCCTTTTTTTTTTACCAAAAAATTTTTCGTCTCAGAATTGATTCGTATGACTCTTTTCCGACGGAATGGACCCCAAGGAACTCAGAAAACGCAGAGAAAAGAGCGTGCGATCAACAGGAGAGAAATTACGAAGGAAAAAGCACCAGCTGAAAAATCGAATAAACTCAGTTTCTCGTTTTTTGGCTGTAACTTTCGATGCGTTGATCGCAGCGTATTGGGACTGCGCCCAATCGATTTCTCTCGCAAAATTACGTCGGAATAGTGCCTGAAAGAATTGATTCCAGCACTTTTCAAAATCGCGAAAATTTTCGCCACAAATACAAAGGGGTTAACCTTCCTTTTTTTTTTACCAAAAAATTTTTCGTCTCAGAATTGATTCGTATGACTCTTTTCCGACCAATTGGACCCCAAGGAACTCAGAAAACGCAGCGAAAAGAGCGTGCGATCAACAGGAGAGAAGTTACGAAGGAAAAAGCACCAGCTGAAAAATGGGATAAACTCAGGTTCTCGTTTTTTGGCTGTAACTTTCGATGCGTTGATCGCAGCATATTGGGACTGCGCCCAGTCGATTTCTCTCGCAAAATTACGTCGGAATAGTGCCTGAAAGAATTGATTCCAGCACTTTTCAAAATCGCGAAAATTTTCGCCAAAAATACAAAGGGGTTAACCTTCCTTTTTTTTTTACCAAAAAATTTTTCGTCTCAGAATTGATTCGTATGACTCTTTTCCGACCAATTGGACCCCAAGGAACTCAGAAAACGCAGCGAAAAGAGCGTGCGATCAACAGGAGAGAAGTTACGAAGGAAAAAGCACCAGCTGAAAAATGGGATAAACTCAGGTTCTCGTTTTTTGGCTGTAACTTTCGATGCGTTGATCGCAGCGTATTGGGACTGCGCCCAATCGATTTCTCTCGCAAAATTACGTCGGAATGGTGCCTGAAAGAATTGAATCCAGCACTTTTCAAAATCGCGAAAATTTTCGCCAAAAATACAAAGGGGTTAACCTTCCTTTTTTTTTTACCAAAAAATTTTTCGTCTCAGAATTGATTCGTATGACTCTTTTCCGACGGAATGGACCCCAAGGAACTCAGAAAACGCAGAGAAAAGAGCGTGCGATCAACCGGAGAGAAATTACGAAGGAAAAAGCACCAGCTGAAAAATCGAATAAACTCAGTTTCTCGTTTTTTGGCTGTAACTTTCGATGCGTTGATCGCAGCGTATTGGGACTGCGCCCAATCGATTTCTCTCGCAAAATTACGTCGGAATAGTGCCTGAAAGAATTGATTCCAGCACTTTTCAAAATCGCGAAAATTTTCGCCAAAAATACAAAGGGGTTAACCTTCCTTTTTTTTTTACCAAAAAATTTTTCGTCTCAGAATTGATTCGTATGACTCTTTTCCGACCAAGTGGACCCCAAGGAACTCAGAAAACGCAGCGAAAAGAGCGTGCGATCAACAGGAGAGAAGTTACGAAGGAAAAAGCACCAGCTGAAAAATGGGATAAACTCAGGTTCTCGTTTTTTGGCTGTAACTTTCGATGCGTTGATCGCAGCGTATTGGGACTGCGCCCAATCGATTTCTCTCGCAAAATTACGTCGGAATAGTGCCTGAAAGAATTGATTCCAGCACTTTTCAAAATAGCGAAAATTTTCGCCAAAAATACAAAGGGGTTAACCTTCCTTTTTTTTTACCAAAAAATTTTTAGTCTCAGAATTGATTCGTATGACTCTTTTCCGACTAATTGGACGCCAAGGAACTCAGAAAACGCAGCGAAAAGAGCGTGCGATCAACAGGAAAGAAGTTATGAAGGAAAAAGCACCAGCTGAAAAATGGGATAAACTCAGGTTCTCGTTTTTTGGCTGTAACTTTCGATGCGTTGATCGCAGAGTATTGGGACTGCGCCCAATCGATTTCTCTCGCAAAATTACGTCGGAATAGTGCCTGAAAGAATTGATTCCAGCACTTTTCAAAATCGCGAAAATTTTCGCCAGAAATACAAAGGGGTTAACCTTCCTTTTTTTTTTACCAAAAAATTTTTCGTCTCAGAATTGATTCGTATGACTCTTTTCCGACCAATTGGACCCCAAGGAACTCAGAAAACGCAGCGAAAAGAGCGTGCGATCAACAGGAGAGAAGTTACGAAGGAAAAAGCACCAGCTGAAAAATGGGATAAACTCAGGTTCTCGTTTTTTGGCTGTAACTTTCGATGCGTTGATCGCAGCATATTGGGACTGCGCCCAGTCGATTTCTCTCGCAAAATTACGTCGGAATAGTGCCTGAAAGAATTGATTCCAGCACTTTTCAAAATCGCGAAAATTTTCGCCAAAAATACAAAGGGGTTAACCTTCCTTTTTTTTTTACCAAAAAATTTTTCGTCTCAGAATTGATTCGTATGACTCTTTTCCGACCAAGTGGACCCCAAGGAACTCAGAAAACGCAGCGAAAAGAGCGTGCGATCAACAGGAGAGAAGTTACGAAGGAAAAAGCACCAGCTGAAAAATGGGATAAACTCAGGTTCTCGTTTTTTGGCTGTAACTTTCGATGCGTTGATCGCAGCGTATTGGGACTGCGCCCAATCGATTTCTCTCGCAAAATTACGTCGGAATAGTGCCTGAAAGAATTGATTCCAGCACTTTTCAAAATCGCGAAAATTTTCGCCAAAAATACAAAGGGGTTAACCTTCCTTTTTTTTTACCAAAAAATTTTTCGTCTCAGAATTGATTCGTATGACTCTTTTCCGACCAATTGGACCCCAAGGAACTCAGAAAACGCAGCGAAAAGAGCGTGCGATCAACAGGAGAAAAGTTACGAAGGAAAAAGCACCAGCTGAAAAATGGGATAAACTCAGGTTCTCGTTTTTTGGCTGTAACTTTCGATGCGTTGATCGCAGCGTATTGGGACTGCGCCCAATCGATTTCTCTCGCAAAATTACGTCGGAATAGTGCCTGAAAGAATTGATTCCAGCACTTTTCAAAATCGCGAAAATTTTCGCCAAAAATACAAAGGGGTTAACCTTCCTTTTTTTTTTACCAAAAAATTTTTCGTCTCAGAATTGATTCGTATGACTCTTTTCCGACCAATTGGACCCCAAGGAACTCAGAAAACGCAGCGAAAAGAGCGTGCGATCAACAGGAGAGAAGTTACGAAGGAAAAAGCACCAGCTGAAAAATGGGATAAACTCAGGTTCTCGTTTTTTGGCTGTAACTTTCGATGCGTTGATCGCAGCATATTGGGACTGCGCCCAGTCGATTTCTCTCGCAAAATTACGTCGGAATAGTGCCTGAAAGAATTGATTCCAGCACTTTTCAAAATCGCGAAAATTTTCGCCAAAAATACAAAGGGGTTAACCTTCCTTTTTTTTTTACCAAAAAATTTTTCGTCTCAGAATTGATTCGTATGACTCTTTTCCGACCAATTGGACCCCAAGGAACTCAGAAAACGCAGCGAAAAGAGCGTGCGATCAACAGGAGAGAAGTTACGAAGGAAAAAGCACCAGCTGAAAAATGGGATAAACTCAGGTTCTCGTTTTTTGGCTGTAACTTTCGATGCGTTGATCGCAGCGTATTGGGACTGCGCCCAATCGATTTCTCTCGCAAAATTACGTCGGAATAGTGCCTGAAAGAATTGAATCCAGCACTTTTCAAAATCGCGAAAATTTTCGCCAAAAATACAAAGGGGTTAACCTTCCTTTTTTTTTTACCAAAAAATTTTTCGTCTCAGAATTGATTCGTATGACTCTTTTCCGACGGAATGGACCCCAAGGAACTCAGAAAACGCAGAGAAAAGAGCGTGCGATCAACCGGAGAGAAATTACGAAGGAAAAAGCACCAGCTGAAAAATCGAATAAACTCAGTTTCTCGTTTTTTGGCTGTAACTTTCGATGCGTTGATCGCAGCGTATTGGGACTGCGCCCAATCGATTTCTCTCGCAAAATTACGTCGGAATAGTGCCTGAAAGAATTGATTCCAGCACTTTTCAAAATCGCGAAAATTTTCGCCAAAAATACAAAGGGGTTAACCTTCCTTTTTTTTTTACCAAAAAATTTTTCGTCTCAGAATTGATTCGTATGACTCTTTTCCGACCAAGTGGACCCCAAGGAACTCAGAAAACGCAGCGAAAAGAGCGTGCGATCAACAGGAGAGAAGTTACGAAGGAAAAAGCACCAGCTGAAAAATGGGATAAACTCAGGTTCTCGTTTTTTGGCTGTAACTTTCGATGCGTTGATCGCAGCGTATTGGGACTGCGCCCAATCGATTTCTCTCGCAAAATTACGTCGGAATAGTGCCTGAAAGAATTGATTCCAGCACTTTTCAAAATCGCGAAAATTTTCGCCAAAAATACAAAGGGGTTAACCTTCCTTTTTTTTTACCAAAAAATTTTTAGTCTCAGAATTGATTCGTATGACTCTTTTCCGACTAATTGGACGCCAAGGAACTCAGAAAACGCAGCGAAAAGAGCGTGCGATCAACAGGAAAGAAGTTATGAAGGAAAAAGCACCAGCTGAAAAATGGGATAAACTCAGGTTCTCGTTTTTCGGCTGTAACTTTCGATGCGTTGATCGCAGAGTATTGGGACTGCGCCCAATCGATTTCTCTCGCAAAATTACGTCGGAATAGTGCCTGAAAGAATTGATTCCAGCACTTTTCAAAATCGCGAAAATTTTCGCCAGAAATACAAAGGGGTTAACCTTCCTTTTTTTTTTACCAAAAAATTTTTCGTCTCAGAATTGATTCGTATGACTCTTTTCCGACCAATTGGACCCCAAGGAACTCAGAAAACGCAGCGAAAAGAGCGTGCGATCAACAGGAGAGAAGTTACGAAGGAAAAAGCACCAGCTGAAAAATGGGATAAACTCAGGTTCTCGTTTTTTGGCTGTAACTTTCGATGCGTTGATCGCAGCGTATTGGGACTGCGCCCAATCGATTTCTCTCGCAAAATTACGTCGGAATAGTGCCTGAAAGAATTGATTCCAGCACTTTTCAAAATCGCGAAAATTTTCGCCAAAAATACAAAGGGGTTAACCTTCCTTTTTTTTTTACCAAAAAATTTTTCGTCTCAGAATTGATTCGTATGACTCTTTTCCGACCAATTGGACCCCAAGGAACTCAGAAAATGCAGCGAAAAGAGCGTGCGATCAACAGGAGAGAAGTTACGAAGGAAAAAGCACCAGCTGAAAAATGGGATAAACTCAGGTTCTCGTTTTTTGGCTGTAACTTTCGATGCGTTGATCGCAGCGTATTGGGACTGCGCCCAATCGATTTCTCTCGCAAAATTACGTCGGAATAGTGCCTGAAAGAATTGATTCCAGCACTTTTCAAAATCGCGAAAATTTTCGCCAAAAATACAAAGGGGTTAACCTTCCTTTTTTTTTTACCAAAAAATTTTTCGTCTCAGAATTGATTCGTATGACTCTTTTCCGACCAATTGGACCCCAAGGAACTCAGAAAACGCAGCGAAAAGAGCGTGCGATCAACAGGAAAGAAGTTACGAAGGAAAAAGCACCTGCTGAAAAATGTCGATAACACAGGTGCTGGTTTCCTGGCTGTAATTTTTGGTCCGTTAATCGCAGCGTATTGGGACTGCGTCCAATCGATCTTTCTTGCAAAATCACGTCGGAATAGTGCCAGAAAGAATTTATTCCAGCACTTTTCAAAATCGCGAATCCTTTCGCCGTTACTTTTTTCTTCATTTTTGGGGCCGAAAATTTTTGGTCTCAGATTTGATTTGTATGACCCTCTGTTGACTAATTGGACCCTCAGGAACTCAGAGAATGCGACGAAAGTAGCGTGGGACCCACAGCAGAAAAATTGATCCCAGCTTATTGGGACTGCGCGCAATCGAATACCCGTGCAAAATCACCCGGATATCATGCAAGTCATGTTACGTTAACTCGTACAATATCTAATGCACCTAAATAACGGACATAGGCGTTTACGTGTACTGAGTTACACGTAATGAGTCGTCAGTTCCACGATGCGATAAAACGTTGGTACACTGGGGAATATTGAGTTCCAGGTATTAGAAATATTCTAGTCACAACAATAAAATTGCCAGACTCTGGGTAAAAACTGATTTATAATTGTAATTGTAATTGTTATTTATTACTAGGCCGTAGGACAAAGTCCTCTAACGGCCAAAAGCAAGAAAAAGTATACAGAGTGTACATAAAAAAAAAGATAAAAGAAAGAAATGTAAGCTTAAAACTAGCATATTATTAACATTACAAATAGTACGCAAATAGTAATCATAATGGTATTTATAATAATGTTATTAAAGTTATTAAAGTTATTAAATGGTCTCTCAACGTCATTTTTTTTTTTTTTTAAACATCTTCTCAAACAGCCATTTAGCAGCTAGGCCATCGCACTCACTACTTCAGCACGCTCAGTAGCCAACAAATAGTGATGACAACTCGTCTTGAACACAGCTAACGATGAAGCAGTCGTAATAGCCGGCGGCAAAGAATTCCAGAAGGAAGTGCCGATAATAAGGAACGAGTGCTGAAATATAGACGTGCGCGGGACTGGTGCAATGAGCGTATCAGTACGATTATTGTCTCGATGCCTGGCTATGTTGTGGTTCAACCTTACACGCTCACATAATAAAGCATTCTTACTCATAAACAACATTCCGTAATAAATGCAGCCCAGGAGATACAATCGACGATTGAGCGGCGCGAGCCAACCCAAATCAAGCCTGGGCCCGCTGATGTGCACCCCAAGCGGCCTGCGCAGTATAAACCTCACGCAGTTATTCAACGAAACTGTCAGTTTCTTCTCAAGGCTTAAGTTTAGGTTAATTGAACCCGTAAACGCTTGTAACAGAATTTTTCTCAAGAAAATGACACATCCCTATATGGATCAGAGTTCGTTTTGTTAGATGACATGTGATCTGGGTTCGAATTCACAGACCTCAACAAACGATTGTGTGTGTATAATGGAATTTTATTTTACAGTGCTACAGGGCTCTCGGCTCACTTTTAGACAGTTGCATTAAAATTATCTTTTGCTTCAAAAAAATGGACTATCGAATAAATTTTCATCCAGAGGACTGTTATCGGCAGGTATTACCGCAACATCAGAAGTTGGCGATTTCCCAGCTGTAAAACATGGTTTCATGAGTGTTATGCACATTCCACTAAAGTGTATACGTAAGAAAGATTGTACAATTTGATACCAATGGTATTTCAGCAAAAAGTTGAATATCTGTGTATTTACTGTGGATAAATAATTGTGACTTACTGCAGTAGGGAGATTCGTTATTAGTTTCAATGTAGAATGTCCCCTGTGCAGAATATTTCTCGGCCATGGGTCCGACCACTGTCATCAAATCTTCACTGCGTCCCGACTTCGTCATATTTTTATACCCACTGTAAATAGATAGTGAAAAGTATTAAAGTGAAAAACTGATCTACCTCCATCTTAGAAATGAAAGTTACAAATGTGAGTGCTTTTTTTTCTGTTCGCGACGGTCAAAGAAAATATTGTTAATGGCACCGCACTGTTTCTCATTCATTCGTTCAACTGACGAAATAACTTTATATATTACTGTGGAGTCTTTTCAAAATTTTCCTAATTTCTTTCATACATTTTTTCTCACGGAAAATTCACTTTACAAGTTTTGACAGTGATTTTCATTTGATATTTCTGAGAACCGAATAATTATAAAAGTAAAAGACGTGAAATCGAACCAAATCAGAGTAAATCAAAGATTCCAGAGCAAATATTCATACATTTCTCGTAAATCATGTTGCAAAAAGGAATATTTATTCAAAAGGTGATTACTCACTTATCCTTTGACCATGCCCTTCCTATGAAATTACAATTCGAATTTCTAATGGCTTCGATATAAAAGTCGATAGCTCTCGCGTGCGAGCAGCCAGGTGCTGTGAAAAAAGAAAAACATTTTTGATTTGGGTTTAACGTTTTTGTATAACAATCAAACATGTGTAAAAACTATACACTTCCCTTGTATATTTTGCTTTCATTATATCAACACTCAAAGTCATCATTTTTATCGAGTGAAATAGTCAACGTATATTATTTTACTGATTATGAGAGGTGAACACAGCAAGATAATATATTGTCAATCGTGTCATGAAAGAAAATACTAGGTTTAGTTTGGATTAAATTATATTCTCTAAATTTGCGACATCGAAAAACATATTTTTAAACGAACCGAGAATTCCGTCATTGGAATCGGAATTAAGGTGAAAGTTAGAATTTTGAAAAATTTGGAAAGTCATATGACATTTTTAGAATCAGAGAAATGTCCGTAAACTCTTCGGCAGTGTAGATAAATTAAAACATGAAAATCTTTGTAAATCAAAAACATGAAAATTCTTGGCGACTTTCACAATTCAATATTGATTCAAATTCGCTCAATCACACAATACGAGCATAATTCTTAAGAGTTGGAAACAGTCACATTATTTCTACTAAAAACGGTCCGCAAATTTGTACGTTTGCATAGAATTCTCATAGAAAAATCATTAATTCAAGCCAATGAATTTGCAAATTAGGATTTTACCGTAAACCCTGAAACATCGAACAGACGGTTTCAAGATCGATTCAATGATAGAAGTGTAAATGGCATGAACACAACTCACTCCTGAGTAAACAGCTGTGCTGGAATTCACCACCGTTATAATAAATATCGACATGCCCGACGGGTTCCTGAAGACCAAGCAACGAAGATGTATGCGTCACTTCAACGAACGCAGCGTCCATTTTATCCAGACGATCGGCAGGGGCTACTTCTCTGAATTTGGGTCCAGCAGGATCGAGTCCTGAAAACGATTCGGTAATTTCTTACTCAGAGTACGATTGTGGTCGAATTTAATAGCCAAATTAAGAAAGGCTGTAAATACTTGCAACTAAAAATAAATTAAAGAAAAACAAGAAGAAAAACTTTTTTTTCATCACTGCATATTTAATTATCTGTGGAATATTTCTCTCTCTCTCTCTCTCTCTCTCTCTCTCTCTCTCTCTCTCTCCCCCTCTAATAGCACAATTATAGCCTCTATTGAAAATTTATTTTACCCGTAATGCGTCCTAGTTTCCATCGCCTACGTAACTGGAGATCTTTGCCTGCAAATCCAGCGACATGGGCACCCAAACTGTGTCCTATGATCCACACATCTTTCGGCAGAATGGAATAATTGTCGACGAGCTTTTCGATGTATCTGCGGGCGAATATAATGTGAATATATCTGAGATAATACGAATGTTGAAAAGATTCTATCGTCATAATAAAGGTAAACCTGGGTAACTTTAACGTCAAGTTCTTGGTTATAGAAACTCGACTATAATATCTTCGTAAAATTGTTAACAAACTTCATCCTCGTGCAAACAGTTGGCAACAATTGAAACCAATCGAATAATGGGCTTGAAATTAATTCCGACAATTTTGTAAACTTGTTTGTTTATGTTTTAGATTTGTGATCGATGTAACATCTAATTTGTTGACCTGATGGCAATATGGTAAGACAAAGCTTGCATGATCGTGAATTTTCCATTACGCATAAATCAGTCAATTTCATACAGGCATTCGAAATGATCCGGCATGAAGTCGATGAAATATTGTCCACTGTAGATAAACACTCGACTTTAAAAATTATTACGTTACCTGGATACGGATTGACCGACTTCTTTAGTGTTTTCAGCTGCCGCGCCATATGTCTTCAATATCAGATATTTACTGCTCTCAGTACAAGCTCCGATTCTCCAATCGACCACGAAGATATTCCTCGGTTGCTGGAATAATTTTCCAATTTTTATAACATTAATTTGATCACAGGGCCCAAAATTTTTTAGATAATTATCGCAGAGCAGCGATAGAGGAAACAGAATAGCTAATATTGATTTTCAAGAATTAAACAATTTTCTAACATTGAATTATTAATTGTAAACTGTGTGGAAAAGCTGAATCAGAATTCTGCTATTAGAGGGCGAGCAATCTTCGATTTTACAAAAAGCAGGAAATCTAAATAATCGACTGACTTGAATGTTTAAATAATTTCAATTCCAGCTGTAGCTTTTCTCCTTCAATCCAGGACAACTTTAAAATCTGTCGCTTGTTTCATAACCAATCAAGAAAATGTATCATGTTTTTCAGAATAATCATTCTCATCTAAAGGTTCCGTTACAAAATTTTCCATTAAAGGTGACACTGAGAGCCTGAAGTAAGACTTTTTATTTCCAACAGCAATCAGTATTTGACATTGTTCGACAAAAAAGTAAAAAAGAAATTTTTCGATTCGGTACCTTTTCGTTATAGTTTACCGTTGCTTCAGGGTCCAGTTTAGGGACTTGGAAGAAACGCGTGTTCAAAAATAACGATCAATCGATAAAAAGAGATAACATTAACTTACGTTTCGCAAAAGAGCTGACACAGTGTCATTTACCCAGTCCTTCGTCGCGTGGCTCAAGAATCCGTGTATAATGAAAACCGTATCCAACGAGGCATTGACAGGAAGCGTTGAAGGAACGTCGAAGTCTACTTCAGACGCGTTGGTAAAAATAGAGTAAAATAAAAGGTGAGGCTCGCCTGCACTCGTGATGCAACTTGTTTCTGTAAGAAGGGCAAATTAAAGTAAGAGAAAAAAAAAAAATTAAATCCGAAGCTGTATTTTTCGTCAGATTACACATTACGTAATAAAAGCAACAGCTGTAAGCAACTTTTCAAACGACATAAGAATTCTTTCTTTCAATGCAAGCAATGTTTTTCCGCACCGCGAGTATGTCATTTCGTAAATTAGCAGGTTGTTTTTCATTCTGCTTTGATAATAGGTTGTACGAAATTACAGGTTGTATTGATTACTGGTGTACAAATGCAGCTTCAGTTGTAAATGATGGTGCTTTTGTAATGGATATGCTTAATACAACTGCAACTTACCAGTAACACCTTGGTCAAAACGTACGACAAGTGCAAGGATCAGCAGTAGGAAATTTAACGAATACATTTTGACTTAAATTACTCACTAAATTACACTGATGTTATTAGTTAACAATTATTTACGGAACGTTAAAGGCACTGCGGATGAACAATTTAAGCCTCTTTATCAAATCGGTTGTTTTGACAGCTTCGAACCGTCTCGTGAACTCCTCGCGTAACTCAGAAAGATTTTATGTGTCACGAGTAATATTTTCAACGTTCACTTGAGATATCGGGATCGAGGGTATCACTGGTCCATTGCATTTAATCCAGTATACAAATGACCCAGTGACTGATACTCGTTAACGAGAACCAAGCAAACAGACTTAGGCCAGTCTACTGCAATTGTTCACTTCGGAATTACAAATCGATCACTGTGTTTCACTAGAAGCAGACGAAACGGATTATCTCAACGAATCCTGCAGTTCAAACGATGAATAAAACTGCGTTTCTTGTTAAGGAATGAACCGTAACCACCCTAGCAGACACATGAATAATTACGCACCCTATAGCAAATCAGAGACAAGATGTATTTTGCAAAAAAAGAAATGAAAAATATTTTTTACATCTCAGATACGGAAATGCTTCCTACAAACGGTTGAAAATGCTTGGACTGAAAACGTGGTGCTAATTCTATCTCACTGGTTATGATTGTTCTGAGCGTTCAAAGATTGTTGGATGATATTTATATGGAGGTTTGCGGAAGTTTAACAACTGAGTATTCAGCCAGCTTGTAATCAACTCGAACGGATTTTCCTCATTATTCAACTTTCAAGTTGCAGTCCGATGTAGAAGTTAGTACGTCAGTATTGAAATGGAATATCTCGCCATTCCATTCCGGCAACGAATTTGGAAAAAAAAAACCAGTTATTGCAAAGTTCTAATGCATTTTTGTTCAAAAGTTCCTCGGAAAAGGTCATGGAAAATACACCGTTGTAACTGTTATGCTATTTATTTGCAATCGTGTGACGGAATTTTCCCGTTTAAAATACGCTGACGTATTTTTAACGTTATACTTTATTCTCCCGTCTTGTTATACGGTCATGGAAAGACCGTCTGGAGCTGGACGTCATGCATCAGACCAACTCCTGCGGTTAATTCTGTAGAAACTGGAGAAATTCTCTGGATTAATATTCGCAAGTAGACTGCGGCTGTATGTGATTCATAAATTGAGTATTTATAATCCTGCTTTACACAGCAATTTCTTACTTTGAGATAATGTTAAGAGTTTTTATGTTAAACTTCCCAATATCGGGTATCTTCGGGACTAAAATTATTGTCCGTTATCGAGGAATGTCCGGTATTTAGAACAATATTGACACTTTACAATATTAAGGAATTCATTGTTGGGAGATATCCGTTAAGAAGAGTTTTACTGTCCCGTAGACTTTGCGTGTTCTTATCAGTTCCTTGTGACCACATAGCTGGCTTCCGGAGACAAAGGATACAACAACGCGTTTCAACACCGACGTAGGTATCGTATAAAGAATATTTCGAAAGACTTTACTGGAATTGCAACGATAGATCACGAATACTTGTGACTTTGGATAAATTCATTGCAGCCTTGATTGCAGGCTGCAATTATGTTTGTCTGCAAATAATTTCTGAAGACGTTAAACGGCTGTAGGCAATTTCATGTGATTTGAGATCACCGAGTTATTCTAAGAGAATCCAAACTCAACACTGTTTCAAAACCGTAACGAATTTCGCATAACTTGGTTGAAATTTTTTGAAATAATGCTGAGTCTTTGTCAAAGTAACGGTTCAACTTCACCAAATCGACTTAACATATCACCTTACTAACACTTTACTAACGTAATTACGAGAAACTTGAACAAAAGTTCAAATAATCTCGAAGCCTGTGACTTCATAATAGTTTTCACCATGTGTGTAACACTTTCAGTAATTATTGACCCTTTGTTATTCACTAATTTTGATAAAACACGGGAAATGTTGGAGCGATTTTCGTAAAGATTGATGAAATTTGTCAACCGCTACTCTTATTGAAATCAGTTAAAATTCCACAAGACGTTGTCTTTTATGCAATGCGGATTGACGACTAATTTTGCTGCGCGACTGCATCTGACCGTCAAAGACGACGTTCCTCGGAAACTGACTTTCATAATTACTCAACAGTACGCTATTCCAAGACGGTATCTTGTTAAATAGTGCCCTTGAGCCGTAACAGTCCTTCAAATACCTTGAAAGGACAAAGTTCAACTCTAGAAAAGACCTTGACTTAAAAAACGTGCTTCCAACTTGTTTTTACTCTTCACCACCAAAGGTTACTTGAGAAGAATACCGGTTTCGATCGAAAATGATTTTGAAGAATTTCAACGATCGTTTACGAGCCGCCAATATCCGAAGAACAGGTTTTTATACAGATATCGGTATCTCTGTTTGTTAATCTGTCTTTCCCGACAAAATTACCGCGATGAACTTGAAAACTTCTCAATGAATCAATCTGCCAATAAAATTTATAACACTTGACATTCGAATGCTGGGAATGAAACGTGTTAACATAATGTAATCCTTCAACCTGTGTGGGGGAAGTTCTAAATGTCTAGAAGTCTACATTCAAATTATGAGCACAAATATTGCTAAATTTTATTTGAATTAAGTCTTCGCTTCTACCGGAAAACAACCGCCTCGAAATTGAATAATAACAACCTATAACATTCACTTCTCTTTTAAAATAAAATGCATATTTCCTTTAGATTAAAATTTTTTTTTTTTTTTTTTTTTTCATCAATTCGCAACATAATTTGAACCGCATTGTGATAAATTTTTTAACACCAATTCTGAGAATTCCTACCCTATCTATGGAACAATTTCGCAGTACACCCTGTACCATATGCAACCTGCTGCGCGTGTACTAAGGTTACCAGTCGATACTATCACATTTCTCAAACCGACTTAGAGGTGGCGCTATTGGATGCTTTTGCAAGTAACATCGTTTTTTTATTCATTAGGATACGATTGTTTTTTGGTAAAGAATGTAAATGAAGATTTACCACTTAAGCATCAGCTGACATTCTTTATAACCTTGGAAAAAATACCTGATATTTTCTTTAGCGAACATCTATCGAATCTTACAAAAGCTCCCCGACGTGAAATACAAATTCTTTGATCTTGCAAAGGCTTTCATTACTAAAACAAAATCAGGAGTGGGAATTCGTTTACAAAAAAAAAAAAAAAAAAAAAAAATTATCTGGAACAATGAGAATCTGACGATTGCGAAAAAAAAAAAAAAAAAAAAAATTACAAGTTCGGCGAAACTTACTTCCCGAATACTTTCCCAATAAGAAATCTCTGGTTGCGCTCCTGCGAGTGAAAGTTTCTTTTCTTATCTATTTGGTCCAACGAGTCATTCGAAATTTTAAAGTTTCTAATATACAATGTGGTTTCTCTTTCGTACGCACTACAGGTACATAACACAATTTTTGCGAATACGAGCAAAGCTTGGTTCGTTGAAATATCTTCTCAAAAACTTTCGCCCTCTCCTTTGTATCCGACGCCGAGAGCTGTTGATCAAGACTTGCGCAGTAAGGGTTGCCGGTCCCCTTGTTTAGCAAGCTCAACTTTACCCCAAAGCGAGCATCGCGACGCCCGAACAGTTTACTACCCACCACCGGAGGCGTCGTACACTGGGGCGCCACCCCCAGTCTCGGGTCATTGAAATCGCTGTAAAAACATGGTGAATAAACAAACGAAAATACATCATTTGATACCGTTTCACCGGTGACGTGAATTTACGAGGTAAAATTATTCTCAGGGGACGAATAAATTTCTCGGCTCGGTGAAAAATGGAATTGTCATCGTCGTAACGTGGAAATGTGAAAGTTTTATGCACACCTACGCGTGATAAAAATTACTTCAAATTTAATCAACGGTGAATCGTTCGACGTGCTCTAAAAATTTCTTCAAGTACGAGAGATAATCAAAAGACTGTTAAAAATCGAGACGCGGTCACACATGTTTTCAAATTTGAATAATCGGTATTTCCTGTAGTCAACTGTGTCCGAACCGCATAACGATGACGCTGCACCTCACGGAGAAGGATATAGACGACATACCGAGTCAGTGGCTGGAAACTATTGTCCACTATATAACGGGCTTTCGAAATGACACGGTTGACTTTTCTCGGCCACACTTGCGACCCTCGGTCGTCAATATCTACCCCCTTTTTGTGCTCATGTACGCCGCGCTGATAATCACAGGAACGTTGACGAACTTCGGTATGATGTATCACATCGTAAAGTGCCGTCATTACAGAGACCCGACTTACGCGTTTCTCATAAACATTGCCATCGCGGACCTGATTAAGTGCATTTTCGTACTACCGATATCGCTGACAGTGATGCTCGTTCAGAACTGGGTCTTTGGAAAGTTTCTCTGCTTCTTTTTGCCGATGCTTCAGGTGAGACTCGTTCATAGATACGGTAGGCTGAGGATATGTTCGTTTCGTTCGTCGAAATCACCCGAAAATTTAGTGAAATTGAGTAAAACGAACCTACCCGAGAACTACTGGCACACGTTCCGGTTGGATGATTGTTCTACGAACGAATAGCGATTCCTCTCACGAGATTACGGTTCGCGAAATAAGAGGCGGAGAATTCAACCGAAGACAAATTTGCTGAGAAAATTTATTCCGGGCAGGAAAAGAATCTTCCTGACCTGAGGAAATTTTTTTTCTTTCCTTCAAGCTGTGAGCTACTTTTTTCAGGAGTAACATCAATTTATGTAAACGACATTTGCCTGGCAGAAGTGCATTTGCTACTGTACTTCGTAATGGTGTACTCGTGTATTTAAATAACATTGTTAAAAATCAACAGCCGTGCTTCAAGGCAAGCTTCAATTCAAATTGCCACTCGTTTTATTCGATCCAAGCAGAGAAGAGAACACTCATTTACTTAATACGCATTACGACACAAACATTTACACGTTGTTCAAGTGCCGATGTAATTAACTTGTCTGAACATTTCTCATTCACGTTGCATAAAATTGTTACAAGGCGTAAGATATCGTTTGAAGTTTCACTCGTTGCTAGAAGTAAGTAACTAACGCTGATTACTGATATAAATTGAATTATCTTCAGTAAGTTCTGCAATTTTGTGCAATTAGTTGAAACTTTTCACTACCGTTATAACTTATGTAATTAAACGTATGCACAAAGTGATGCGAAATAATTTCAACCCATGCCAAATTCAATAGAATACAATTTCATATAGTACTGCGAAGCTGCTAAAACTATGCCATCAAGTTACGCTGAAATATTGATAATGTTGAATTGACGTATATTCGTTAATATGGTCAGAGTTGAATTATTTCAGAGAATAGAGATTTGTATAGATATTAATTGAAATGATCGAAACTAAGTACGAAAATATTTTGAAGTCATTCCGTGAATTATAATCTCAAAATCCAACGGTAACTTTGACGTTTCATAACGAGGGTCTCAAAATAACTACAATATTCTCTCAAGCAATTAAGTACGAGTGGTTCTAACCTAATTGTCAGCAATGAATTCGAAATAGAAGCATGTCAATAGAACGTAAGCCGATCACTTCGGATTATACTATGAATATTACGGAAGCTTGACTAATTATCGTGCACGATATAGTTCATTTAGTTATTTGGCATTACAGTGTCATCAAAGTGAGCAAAGTTAATGGCATGATAGACGTTGATAATTTTCTTTTTTAATAATGTTTTTTTTCTCAATCTATTCAGCCTTATCCACAATCGACACAAGTAGTCGGAAGATCGGTCAATAATTACCCCATCAAATTTTACTCAGTGTTACTCCTTGACATACTTTGGAATAATCTTACTTCAGCCTTTCGCTGACTTTTCGAATCGTGTAAGAAAAATCATGGTGTTTACGTGCAAGAATCTTCCGAATGAATTGTCTTTTCGTTGAAGAAAGGAATTTGAGACCGGACTATGATTGGATGAGTGAAAAAATTGAAATGATAAACGGTGTGATGTGTAACATTGTTCGCCCCAAGCAATGGCCGACTATACTTATACAATAGTTCCATAAATATTTTAAAGATAGTTAAATGCCGCTTCGAAAACTCAAGTATGAATACCTGTTTCTATACCGTCAGAGATAAAAGCTTTTCGCGTTTGATCGAGATGATTCTTGCTCGCGATAAAATTATGATCTTGAAAGTTTCAACGAGTTCGTATCATTAAAGAGAGAGGGAAGAGAAAATTTCGTGATACGACAACTGCGTTTATCTATTTTATCGTTCCTTATCAATTAAGCTCTGACATTTCTGACCTCAGCTCTTGATGTGAGATAGAAAAGACCGGAAACTTTCATAGTCTTAATCGGTTCTAAGCTTTTCTCAAGACTTTATTTAAACAGGATACTTGAATTAACCCTACTTGTAAGTTTGTTCGAGTATTATAAGTCGAATCAGAAACGTGAATACTATTTCATTACAGAAGAATTTTGGTGGTTAGGTTAAGTCGATGAAAAAAGGCCAGACAGATGAATGGGCTAAATTCAGAAAAACCGAATTATATAATTCACAATGACATGAGTGCACGTTGAAATTTCAGTAAAAAAAAAACATCGCCTTTGTTACATTCAGCCATATTTTTAAGGCGAGATATACGATGCCCCCGTTAGGAATTCGGAAAGGACGTCTTCTCCGTTCACATTGTTATAATTCATTTCTCTCTCTCTCTCTCCTTTCCACCCCGTCGTCTTTCTTTCATTTTCCTCCTTTAAGCCACAGTAGCTACATGCATCCGTTCAATTGTCCTGCTGTCCCTTCGCCTGCGTTTCTCTATTTCCTCCCTTAGATCTCTTTGGGGTTTATTTCTCTTCTGCCTTCCTTGTGGAAGAATTTGATCCAGTCATTTCATACGTATTTTTGTCGCGAGGCTCTCACCTTTCTCACTGTCTTATACGATACAACATTTTTTGGTACTCTATCAAGGAGCCTCGGTATTTCAATTTCTCTCCGTCCAATTCTTTACCTATACAGTGTGTTTTTGAGTAAGCTCCGCAGTATGTTGTACCACTTAAATAAACGTTTGTCACTTACA
The DNA here is from genome assembly GCF_021901455.1 of Neodiprion lecontei. Lineage (NCBI taxonomy): Eukaryota > Metazoa > Arthropoda > Insecta > Hymenoptera > Diprionidae > Neodiprion > Neodiprion lecontei. The sequence continues at coordinate 25,621,400 of NC_060264.1, forward strand.
ATTAGAGAAGTTTTCGAACGAATCCAATTTTAATATTACAGTATGATATAAAAACTGCAGTTGGGAAATGAAACGTATCAAATTATTCAAAAATATGCGTAACTTAGTAAGTAATTTTGAAAAGTTAACCCAAACAAGTATCTCGGTTTGACAAATGTTAATTTTTACTCTTAGCTTAGCTGGTTATTATTGATTGAACAAATGTTTAGGCACCTTGGACAATTGGATAACAACAATTCTGTAGAATGAATTTAATAAAACTTGTTCCACCTGCAAGTTCGAATCTGAAAGTTGAAAATTTTTTTAGCTTGTTGATTTTGTACACTTTTAGGTTCAGCCTAATTAGCTGATTAGCTAATTTTTGCCGGCTAACTATTTTGACCGGCTAATTGTTTTAGCCAGCTAACTTTCAGCTAATTAACCCAGTTAATTATCTCGACAGCCTAACTCGTATAGCACTACTTTTTACAAACTTTACACGTCAGAGCTCGTAAAATAATATTCATAGTGGTTTCCTTCTCAATTTTTGGAAAATGAGTCGTGTCGAGTCTTGAGTCGTCATTTCATCTTCGTTTCAATCAATAAAGCGACATACCGTCCCGTATTTTTTCTCTCACAACTTTTTTCATCCTGATATCGGATTATTCAGCCACATGCTACATTACAAAAATTACCGTTGGACCTTCTGCTCTACTTAGCATAGCAGCATTCATTCCCTCCTCAACTTTTTTCCGTCGTATCGACGACGAGCATTATTGTACGAATTTTGTAATATAAGTACGTACGTGTAACTTTATTTGCCATAGGATTTCACGCAGATTTACACATTTCGAAACGAGGTTAAATATTCCTCTGTTATTTTATGCGCCAATATTCACTCTACCATGCTGATCGAATACATATACCCCTTTTTTATCAAAACATAGCAGTGACGGAACTGATACGACATAAATGTATTCAGGAACTCTTGTGGTACCTCTAATAAAAGGGATTCGAAGTTTCAACAATTTGATGAAACGATGACGAACCACAAAATTCTTTGAGAACCATTGGGAATCCCAAAAACCAGAATCCAATGAACATTCCCAAAACTCCATGGAATCATTATTGGAATCACCGATAATAATGATTCTTAAAATGTGATAGAAGTTTATAAACTTTCCTGAACGCCATATAAAAAGTAGCCAACACTTCGCGTCGTGGAACTTCCGTGGAAATCTGTCAGAAAAATTCTTTGAACCCTAAAGAATTCCTGAGACTTCCGCGCACGCTTTGAGCTTCTTCTTTCTCTCAGAGTCAAGATACTTAATCGACTCAAAGGGAAGTGTATAAAAAGGTTGCGCATGACAATGATATTTCTATCGAGGCACACAGAATCGAACATCGGGAGACTCGGGCCGGTTGAACTAACAATATCGCAAAATTCTCTCCTCGTGTAGCAATTGTTATAGCCAAGTAGGACGCTCCGAATTAACGATCTAATATGCGTACACAATTGGTTACTGCCCTATTTTCCCAGCCCACAAACCGAACCTGAACGATGGCCTCGATTTTCCGGGTGATCGTGCATCTATTTTCTATACACATTAGAAAACAATGCATATTACCTGACACTCCAGCTTCGAGACTGGAGTTCGTAACAGTATCGATTGAAAGAAAAAATATCAACATTTTTATAATTATAAGTCATTTTTTCTATACATCCGGACATTTATTAACAATTTGCGGTCAAATGCCGGAGTTTACTGTTTCAAATGGATCAGTGTTTAACCTCTGTTCTTTCCGCCATTGAACATTTTATATTCTAAATTTAAATCGCAAATACAAGGGGAATAATGATTTTTGAAATAAATTCAAACCGCGCGTTGGAAATGAATCGACCGTGAATAATATATGCCCGTGAAAGAATCTCAAATTGTATTACCTAATTTCATACGGGTTGAAAAAATAAAGAATAAACGACGGAGCCCGTAATGTCGTTTTAAAGCAATGACATTCGTTCTCGATGCCATTTTCTCTCCCATCAATGCATAAAAATGTATGACTTGGACGTCGAATTCAATCCCATGAGAAGTATTACATTATGAAAACGTTATTTTTCGTCCGTCATTCCTGCATGACCAAAAGTATAGATTCAAAGTCTAATTAGATTTTGTCGGTGAAACAGTGACTTTTAGAATTTCGTGGAAGAAACTTTACAGTGAATTCGAACTGTTGATGAACTGGCAAAATTAGAATACGACATATTTAACGTAGGAATTCTTTGCAATGCTAATGAACAGAAAGAAACCACGAATGAAATGAAAAGTGAGATTCAGGCTCCATTTCAACTCGTACATTAATTTAAACTTTTACATTAATAATTTATAAACGATGCAGATCACCCGTTAAGAAGTTTTCCTGCTTTCAACTTTGTTCCGAAAGGACAAAGAACAGTTTCAAACACTTAAGTGTCTGTGCCTTTTAGTTGGCTTATTGCACAATTTTCGTATAAATGGATAAATTCACCAAAGGGTGTAAGCGTCGGTCGGAAATTTTTTTCACAATTTACCTTCCACTTATTGAACTTTCAAGCACGTACCTTCGTCTGAAAAAGTTATGGATAAGGGATTTTCCGGCAAAAATTTTTCGCTCAAAACGGTATCGTCAATCATTATTCATTGCGAAATTTTATTATTCAATTATTTTAGTAAGATCCGTGATAGTTGAAGTCGTAGAAGTTCGATCGATTGAACAATTTATGTTTCTTGAATCAATTATGTCGCTTCAAATCGGATGATTGATAAATAAAAAAGTATCCAACCATTCGTCGCAAGTTCGAGAGAGTTTTTGAAGAAAATTACATTTTCCAAACACTACATGAGAGCAAAAATGCCATAAATTTCACAAAATTGCGCATCCGCCTTACATGGAATCGCAGATATTAAATTCTGAGAAGATTGATGATACACAAAATTCGGTGCAATCACTACCTTGATAGTTAGAAGTTAACAATCTGTTGGAGTATCACGATATTATGGAGTGTTATTATAACAAACTGTCGTAGACTAAACAATTTTTCAATATCTTATTACTTGAATGATTTTTTCCATGTGGTTGAAAATTACAGGGCGTCTAACAACACGATAATACCTGAAAATCCTTAAATGCCATGAAATTTAAAAAGTTAAATTTAAAAAGTTATGAAATCTCATGAAATTTTACTAATGAACCTGAAAATTTTATTTTCAGGTTGATTGGTAACTCAGATTTCAGCAATTTATAGAATATTGATACTCATTTACATTTTTATTAATTTTAAGTCTTTTGTACAGATAGATCGATTTGAAGAAAATGTGATTTTTTCTCTTCCCACGTACGCAGCATATTATTATATTTATTGCGTGAATTTCTAAGGTGATGTGAAAGTAAAAAAATCGACATGTTCATGTCAAGTTTCTTGCTACACTTTAAATATTTGTAAAATCGCATTCAAAAATTTTATAATTTAGTTGCGGATTGTCATAAAGTTCATGAAAAAGTTCTTATTTTGTTCCTGAAAAAACCTTGAATGTCATGATTTCTTGATCGCCAAAAAAAGTTTTTATTGTTGTAATTATCTTTACTGGATTGTTCTTTGTCGGAATTTACAAAGATTTTTAATTTATAATACTTTGTTTCGGACATTCTCCCTTTTTCGATATGATACCGAAAACGTCCAGTAAAGAATGAATTATACATTGTACGAATTTCGTTACAACTCTGTAACAATGATCGTAACTTTTCAGTTTCGACCATTGTTCGTCGTTTGAGTTTCGTATTCAGAGTTTATACCGTTACGTTCGGAATCTTTGAATTCACCCTAATTTGGCCTCGTCTGGCCTTTTCAAACTTCCATCAAACTAAACCTCAATTTTACTTGACGCAACAAACTTGCTTCTCTGTTCGCTCAGCCGCAAAATTTTCATTTCTCATGGTTAGCAGGACATTGTAATTAAGTAGGTAGCGTTAGGATATCGAATATTAACGTTGTTGGAAATAGAGAAAGATTTGGGACACTGCAATTTTTTATTACAGCTACGTCAAATTTTTTTTTTTACTGTCTCGCATTTTTGAGTCCAGTGAAGTGTTCGCATTAGTCTACTGTCTCAGCAACGCAAAATTACCGCAATAGTTACAAGAAAATATAGTACCAGTGACCATAATTTAAGAAAAAAGCAGTTACACCTACTATAATTTATACATATCATAATAAGGTAGAAAATAAAAGTAGTTGAAGACTGTATAATATCCGGATTTGAAAATTTCTCTTGTAAAGAGATAGTTGAACGTAAATGCATCGTCTTGAGGATACGAGAGACCGTGGCTGAACATTGGACGAAGTAATCGTGTTATTCGACAATCGTTCGTCGTTTTGCGTAAAGCAGCTTCGACTCCGTCAATATAATCCGAAATCCAATATTTTTTCCGTCTCTCTGAAGCAATAAACATGCAGCAAGACCCCATGAACCCAATATAACGGCCAGTCATCCAAAAGACGAATATAGTTTTTAAAAAAGTATCTGTTTTATTTATCAGATAAATGCAGTTCAAAGGACCGGTTTGTCTATATTTTAAATTTCAGCAGTTTCACAGTTGATTGTATACAAGGTCACACATATTGACGTACACAGAAAACTTGTGTCAAGTATTTAATTTCCAATCCGGCACCTAAAAATTCCTTTTTTTTTTTATATGTCGTTACCTTTATTCATTAATTTCTTGGATATAAAAATGGTAGTATTTGCTACTTGAATATGACTCGTACATCTAGTCAAACGTAGTTAAACTACTAATTGAACACTTCGGGCGGGTAATAAAAAAATTAACAGCTGTGTGTATTTTTCATTTTGCTTCCTTGCTTGACGAAATAAATTTCGCAACCAAACAGTTATCTCACGATATTCTATTTCACGGTGTTCGGTAATCGAATAAATTTCTGAATTTTTGTATTACATCTGCGATCTTGCCGATTGAAATCAGTCATCCCTTTTCTCGCTCTTACAGACATTGTTCCGTTTTTCAGGATATACCTCTTCACGTCTCGATGATCACTTACCTCCTGATTGCATGGGATCGTTTCCGGATGTTGAGCGACCCGGTAAAACCAAGAATTCCAGCATTCGTGTGCGCCTTGGGGACGTGGTTTTTTGCCGTTTGCATTGTCCTGCCTTATCCGATCTACACAACTTATCTGGATCTAGGGGTGAGCTTTATTCATTTACAAACGACGGGAGAAACGGGTTCAGAGGCATCCTTTTAGGGCCGGACTTTCGAAGAGGCTTGTGATTTACATTTGTACCATGAAGGTCGCGTCAAACAAGCCCCTGAAACTATTCGAGGCACATCTGTACCTTGTCTCAACCACTTTGTCTCGAACCTCACAGTGACTACGCGAGGAATCTTAAGCATCGAAAATGATGAACGCCATTTTCAAAGATTGGAAAAAATACGGATGATCAAAATCACAGAACAATTTTTTCTTTAGAAAATTTCGATACTCCTACAAGCAACTCAATCTGCACGAGACAAATGAAAATAAACTGGCTTTTAAGTCCACTACCAGTATAGGGATACCTTATGTTTGATGCAAGAATCTTTTTTCTTTTCTCGGACTGTGAACTCGAAACTTCATGACAAATTTGTCCCACGAGTTTTCGTTTTACATGTCAAAACCTGGGAAGCAGCGCATGTCTTTTCGCGCAATAATAAATTTACGAAGCACTTTTCGTTAAAACACCAGGTGTTTCAGAGTAGGCACTAGAATACAATTTTTCTGGAAACATGTTGCTTTTTGCGGTACAAGCGTAGAAAAAACGAGATCCTCTTTGACGTTAAAGAAATGAATAAAAAAAGAATCCAAATTTGACATTGTAAAAAAATCCGACGACAGATTCAGGTCCTAAGAATTTCGTGACACGAGAGCGAAATAATAACAGAAAATTGACGTATGAAGACACGAACGTGGAATATCAGTTAGCACTAGCCCTACATCAAGGGTCTCTAATTGTGAGCTAGGTTTGACTTGTGCAATTTCAACCCGCAGTTTTTATTTAAAAAGAATTTTCTCATACGAGCACTGCGCTTTACTGTAGCCGAAATTCACCACCAGTCCAACAAACATATTTACATAAACAAAGCCATTTTCATATGCCGAACCTGTACTACCATAAGGCTATTCATTATATAACTTTTTTACCATAAGGCATTTACCTGTTTTACCATAAGATCCCCACCTGTTTGACCATGAGATCATATTTGTTCACACGAATGTATCGCGTGTACGTGCAGTAGTACTGGTGGCACTCTGAATCTAAAAATGACTCCACTCTACGATTATTATTTTAATGAAAGCAGCTTATTGAAATTATTCCTGAATATAAAAATTTATAATAACTTCTTTCGCACATTAGTTCTATTCTCCAAAGTATTTATTTTGCGCTATTATTTATCTTATTCTTAGTCAATGGAACCAGGATTTTTTTTTTTTTTTGACGTTCAAATAGTAACAGTCAGCTAAGAATTTTTTGAAAACCTCCAGAATTCATAACAATTTCTAATAGTATCATTAATTTTATGTAAAAAAAATTTTGTACCTTGGTACTGACTCAGCCTTTTGATAATATGTAAGTTAGGTTGTACAAATGAACCTGTTGTGCGCAGTTGGTGAAATAAACCTGTCTATGACATAAAAACTGAAGATCACTTTTATTCAATCTGGTATAATTTATTTACGTGGAGTCGCAAAAATATGGCCGCCCTCGAAAGTTCTTCGTGATAATCCACAGGAGGTTGAAATTGGCTTTTGGTATAAGCTAATATATCAAGAAAATATAAGAGCAACGGTACCTCGAACGCCGTGTTACCCATAACTTCAGGCAAATTTTACGAGTGAAAAACTTGGCTCTAATTGCCGAAAGTTTTATGGATAAATTGATCCAGCACTTCGTAAAAACGATGCAAAAGTCGGCAAACAAAGATTATTCACTACAGACTTAACAGATTTAAACATTTTAAACCCACATGATGCGAGTGTCTTGTAATTAATTCAGATCAAGCTTAAGGTCCGCGACTAACGTTCAATAAATTTGCCAAAGCTGTTACACTCTACAACCTTCTGTAACGTTCTTGGGTTTGCTTATTCTCTTTTACACTGCGAGAATAACCGAAAAGTCCAAAAGTAGGATTGAATGAATTTAATGTGGGTACGATTAGAATATCATTTCGATGTTTATTGCGAGGCGGATTGTTTGAAAGTTGGAGATGAAGTGCATTATACAGTTTAGAAGGTAGATGCGAAGCAACTTGGGATAAGTAAAACGAAGCATGAGTGAGTGCAGAAACAAGACAGCGGGATCAAGGTTCTGGGAATGAAAGGAGATAGTCATGTTTGCAGAGGATACACAAGAGATTGTTCAGTCTAATTAAATGAAGAGGCGTCTAATTAACAATAATAATATTCCTCTTGTATTTTTCAATCTTATCAAATCGGTCAAAATTGATCTTCTTCTCACTTTTTTTATCCTCATTGTCCGAGTTGTTGTTCAAGAACGAATTTGTTCGGTAAAATTCTTTGTCAAACAATTGGGAATTTTCGGAATGAGTGCTCAAAGTCGACGGGACTCTACATCTACGGAGAGTAGAAAATGAGCTGCTTCAATATATATCCCGATGTTCTAACCCGTGCAAAGCGTACTAGAATCACCGAGCAATCGTCAAGCCTTGGCTTGCCGTAAGCTTTAAATGCCTGGCTGGTTACGTCGAACCGCAAAAAGTTACCGGGGCCTTTTTCGGGGTGCGATGCGATACTTTCATGTGGGGTGGAAAAAAAAATTGCCTCTTTCAAACTTTCCCAGCATCCTCTGCTGACATCGACACGATTACACCGATTCAGATATTGCTTCGCTGTTCTGGCTTACGTCACAGGATGAAATATCCGTGATCGCGTATAGTTGGAAAATTTTTTTACATCACGTTCCGTGAATTCGCAAATGCTAGAGACACCCTCCTGCAACCCCTAAAGCGCACTTTAACCAGTTTCTAATTAGTATAAATACGCATAGCTATCCTCCATCTATTTTCAGATCTGTCTCTCCATTTAGGCATTCCTATTTATACCTTCTAAAAAAGAAAGACAGTGCATGCAAATATATGGAAGCCACTTCGCCAGTATCAATCAAAACTGTAGTGCACAAAAGACCAAAATATTGAAATTATGCAATTATAAATAGTCGTAGAATTCCATTTTTGAATCGTTTCTGGGACTTGCGAATTCTGGAATCTGGCAAATATTTCGCACACGGTACGAAATACCGCATCGACTTGTCTTTTTTATATTCGAATAATACTGGGAACGATATGCTTACCCTCCAGGTTACTTACATAACTTTATGATGAAAAATTCTTAATATATTTACAAAGATATGAAACTCCAACTGAAGTTTATTGACGCGAGAAATTTCTTCCTCTTTGCAATATATTAAGTATAAAATATGCTTCAAAGACAACTGGCGCAACGCTTTAACAAAGATAAACATTTCAAAGCATTTCAGAATGTTCCGTTTCTTTTCCTGCTTCCGTAATTATAATCATATCAACTTGAGATCTAAAACGGAAATGCTGTTCGAGTTTTCATATCTTTCATAAAATAGTATAGCTTAATAATGCCGTATCTCGGTTTATTAAAGACACGCTGAAAAAAAAAAGAAAAAATTCAATTTCTTACAACTTCGTCAATACGAATGGTTTTGCAACTCATAAGTCATACTGTTGTCAATAGCGTTCGATCCAATTGATGTTTCCAAAAAATATTAAATTGAATTCAGAGGTAGTGGAATAAAAGTTTTGACGTGAGCCAAACTGAACCAGATACCATATCTTTTTTTTTATTCTGTTTTTCATTCAACACAGCATGGCAATTAAAGAACATTAACAAAAATATTTCTAGATTAATATTTTTTATACTCGTACGACAGAGGCTGATCCTTTTCTCAATAGCAAAAATTAAAATGAGATCAACAATCAGTTTGGTAATCTTTTGATATCTAGATCGATTGTTCACTTCCATGCGCATGTTATCAATTACTGGCGATCAATACCATAAAGTAAATAATTCAATTGTCAGAGCCATCCTGAACATTCGTCCAAAGTATTGATTTTTTTGTTTTGTTATAGCCTCTGGAATTGGGGTTTTTGAAAAAATAATTCCAACGTAATCAAATTCTGTTTTGCGCACTTTTCAAAATAAATAAAAGTAAATATCGAATATTGACTTTTGAACATGGCTAAAAATTTCACAAAATTGGAAGAGAAAGAAAAATATACCCAGAAGATCTGAAAAATCGAGATATTTTTTCTACCATATGAAATTTATTCCAATCGCTCTGAAAAAAACAGTTTTTCACCATTAACTGTAAATTAGAAAAAACTAGGAAGTATAATCCAATATTTTACCAAGCATAAAAGAACCGAAGTCGTCCAACTTGTGATGGCGAAATATTTTTTTGCTTTCAAACTCAAAAGAATTATCGAAACAATTTTTAAGCCTTGTTTCATGAAAATACCTTCTAAGAAATAAAAAAATAACCACTCTGTTTTTGTTAATGTCATATCATTGTTGGGATAATAAATGTTCGAAACAAAAAAGTAAACATAAATTCGCATGTCGAAAATTGGTGAATGTAACGTCTAACAAAAATCAAGAACGATCCTTTTGATAGGTTAAAAATATGTCAAACATTAGCCAAATCCAAAATGGTCAGATCGAAAGCTCGCTTATATATTCTAAACAACACATCTAAGATTAAATATAATCTTGTCCGTCTATTTTTCTGAGACTTGTATAAAATTACTGATGAAGTGCTGTTTTTTTATGCCTTTGAAAAAAATATAAGAGCAAATTTTCAAATCAACTCCAAAGATTATTCTGTAGGTTAATAAATCAAGTTGTATCACAAGACTTGTCAATGATGCCAGACGATATGCGCAGCGAAGCAACCGTAGTTTGTGATCATTAATAAATATATACGTCGGAGATATTTGCCACAGCAATATTTCACGTTCCGCATGAGTTGGCAAAAATTGCAACTTCGAATCAGCCGAGTGAAATTCTTACAGCATCATTTATACCAACCGGTATAATGTCCAAACATTTTTGTTCGCAGAGATACATGAAGGAGCAATTTGAGGGCGTTGGGATTTGCGCCGCCAATCTGGCTGATGACATGCAAGAGTATATGCGAGGACTCTTCATTGGGACGTAAGAAATCTCTGCGTTTTTTTCTTAGATTTTAACGACTACGTTGTTAGGGCGCGGCACGTTTTTTTTTCTAAATTAATTATCCGCAAATTGCCTGAACTCGAAACTTTCGTCAGATTATCAATTAACCAAAAATACAACCCGCGTTCTAATGGTGAAAAATTGTAAGTTACAATAAACCGATACCTTCTCAAAAAATGTATTATTTATAAAGCATATCACCTTGGCTCTGAAAAAAAATATTAGAATAACTGAATTTTCTTTGAATTCACGATGCTTTGATATTCACCAATTTTTACTGTCTCTTTTCTTTCTGCTCTTGACGTATCGAGAAACGAGGTTTTGAACAAATTTCGTAGAATTAGTTCATGATCCGACATTGAACCTTTATTTCACTGTTGCTAGGTTACGACCGCGCTGTTTTATCCAGCTCGCAAGCCAAATTGAAAGCGAATTTTTAATATGTACAAAAACATGAATTGGACGGATTCAGAATCAGATTCTACGAATATTGGCGCGTAAATATTTTATTTCTCTTACCTTCATTTCCGACGTTCTCATCCGCTCGAGATTGGAACTCAGATCCGTGATGTACGAGGGAAGAAACGGTCGATGTCCTACAATAAAGGAATTCCTCCATTCAATTGTGTGTTGGGTGTGGGAATGTTCCAGATCGAAATCGTAAAGGACGACGGGATGGAATCTGCGGCATAACGTCCATCAGGGGCCTAGATAGGTTGATGAAAAACGGTCGAATCAGTATGCCGGATGGTATTTTACATGATGAAATATTATAGAACATCATAAAAAACCGTTCAAGGGCACAATAGGCGAGATTATAAACATTCGGCAATGCTTATCTTGATCCGGTTCGTGTTTTATAATACTTCACAATATCTACACAGGCCGTTTTAACACGAGACGGGAAAATAGGGAGGTGAGAAAAGCATTATCCTCGGGGCGTAAAAGTAAGGTGAAAGAGTCGTTTGCTCTTATGTTACGACCAGGCGCTGACAAAGCCGTCGTCGTTTATTAATTCAGTTGGATCCCCGCGACTAGTATAAATAAACCATATATCTTGCCTCGAAAGTAATTTCTTCGCAGGGATCAACTTCATTTTACTCTGAATCGTTTTACGCAGCAAATAGAGTCACATATAAAAATCATTTAGTGGAACACACAATGAATTGAGCAAAGACACAAGTTCTGAAAGCCTCGCGGTTATGTGTGCCTACTTCCATTTATCGGACTTCGTCGAAACGATTTAAGATCTTCAGACAAAGGTTTCGAATAAATCAAGCAATCCTAAGCTTGTATGAAACTCACTCAATTCCGACACGAGACTCGCTGCTGAATAGAACACGAAACCATCTATGCATACGATATGGAATTATGTTGAAGTGCGCCAATTTACAAACAATTGACATTAATCATAATTCAAATAACGTCTTAGAATTGAATATGTTAAATTTGTGAAAGGGAGAAAGGCTGGGAGAAAGAGGAGGATACTCTTATCCAACCGCTGACACCAGTTGTAAATTTCTGCTCATACGGGTTCACGGAGTGATTTCTAGGAAAATTAGCGTTAATGTACGAACTGCTGCCATTCAAAATACAGTATACGTATAATAATTGACTACTGAGAAGAATCGTATCTGTTTCATTGTGACTTAACCTTCCTGCGTAGGGATTTAACCATTTGTAATTATTTTGAAAACATTTAATCAAGTATCACGTGCAATCGATATTGGGAATGAATTTTATTGTCCCTGACGCCGTAGACAGTTTTCAATTTTACAACCACATGCTATATTTCATGGACGTAATTAAACGCGGTGAAACCCAACAATTTTCGAATCCCCGTCCACTTTAATTTCGACTTCAAAAGAGGTTCGTAGATATTACCGGCACGAAGATCGCCACGTCAACAAGATTTAAAAATTGTAATTAAGGTTCGTGTACCTCACTCTATAAAGACCCTAATTGAGCCACTCTATTCAACAACAAATTGAAGCACATCAAGTTTTTGTACGAAACTACCATTCAAGGAATTCAAAGCATGATTTACGACTTTTTTCCTATTCAGGCAAAAGCGGCCAATTTCAGAATCAAAGATTTTCAATTTCCTAAAAGATTCCGGGAACGGTAAATGAAAGGACTATAAAAATTCGATCGAAACATAATTATAATATTCGAAACAAAAGTCAATCGCGAACAATGCTTAAGCGAAAATTCAGCAATTACCTGAGCAATCCATCAGCTTCAAGCTGTACGATTGATGTTTCGCAAGGTAAATATCCAGCCTGACTCTCCCCAGCTTCGCTTCCATTTGATTGACGATAATCCAACCATCTGAGCTTTCTCTGAAAGAAAATTTTTGAATTCAAATGGATTATCACATACGTACATTTTGCATTTGTTTTGCAATACGTTACATACTGTACTTTTGTAAAAATACAGATTACAAGATTGTAAACACCGAGCAACATTGCATATTGTTTGGAGAGATGACAATAGATACTGGATCGTTGACGTGGGATCAGCGAATTATTGATAGATGGCTGTAGCGAGGAAGCGGGATGCTTTTAATAATTGATTGCTCGGTAAAAATTCTTTATTTGAGAGAGATACACAGGTGATGCGATTTGTATAGCGTTAAAAAAAAAGTCACAAAGTAAATCAGCGATGATCGTGAGTACAAAATATTTAACGCACTGGTAGCGTCACGATCAAATGAAAACGACAGTATAGAAAACGGACTGCATTAACGTGACAAGATTTGGACGATACTGTTTTTGCTGAAAAACCTTCAACTGCGTAATACAGAGATCGCCGATAAAGGGCAGGAGAAAAAGATCGTTTCATGTTTTCATTTGCATTTTCCAGAAGACTCTGATATATTTTCCTAACGTTGTCTGACAAGAATCTTATGAGCTATAAATACGACGGATTTAAAATATGGTCCGAATGATCGTCAGAAAATTACTTATATAAAATGGAATTTTTTTGTCGTAACTAACGTTCACTAATTCCGATGTATTTATTAATTGAACTGAATAAAGAACCAAGCCACTCTCTGAAGATGAAATGTGTTCTTCACCTTTGCCACTATTCGCGTATTTATCGCAATGTTTTCTAAATCTTACGTTCTGATACATTTACAGCATTAATTTACTAGGAAATATTTGTTTCTCGCCTTTTGCGATTACAAACTTTGAGCTTGAACAACGTCTGAAGCCTTGAAAAATAGTCTATAACTTGCTTATCTTATAATGTTTCCAAAATCTGTGTCTGCATTGGCTAAAAACTTATCAACATAACATGACACATGTTTATCATACGAACGAATCGTTAGAAACTTTACAGCGCTAGTGATCTTTCAGAAAAATGAAACCGCAACGTTATCCCGATTCTGTCGCAAATGATTGATCCGTCGCTACATTTTCAGCGAGACAGTTGTGACAGGAAAAAATCTTGTACACGCATCGATTTTGTCTCGCGCTTTCGCTTCTGGTGAAAGAGGAAATGTTACAAGAATCGACTCAAAACGGGGAAAAAAAAAATAAAATTACCCAGAGCCGTTCTGGTAATACGCAACCTCTCAAGTCTCACGGAATCTTTCATATCCCGAAGTCCAGAGAAGCTGGCGATCCTTTAAGCGAACAAGCCGCTTGCAAACGTTGACACAAATGTGCACGAGCATGAGTAGTACACGTCTTTGAAGTAAACGTTTCGTTCCGCTGAAGAAAAAACCAAACGATCAAATAAATTAGACATAAAACGTTATCAATCAGTGATTCGGACGTGTTTAAACGCGTGATTACAGATACGTCGCACCGCTGACCATCACCACCTACCTCTACGTAAAGGCCAGCAGAGAACTCCAGACGCAGGAAGGTCCCTTGGCAGTGGCCATGTACGAGGCGAGAGCCAGGGATTCGTATTCAAGGCACGGCAGTCGAGCCAGCACCGACATCACGTAAGCGTAATGAATCTCTTCTTTGCTCCAGCGGAATAGAAGATCCCGAGCCACTTGTTAGACTCCCGGCTTTTTGCGACATTTTGACCTCGGCATTGCACATCACGTTGTTACGGATGAACGGGATCCACAGCTTGATTCAAAAGTTGGGAAAAAGGAACAAGAAACGTTAAAGAAAAAAACTCTGGTGATGTTATTTTCGCCGATAATAGTCAACATTTGTGAAACAACCTCTCTGCTAGGTGATAAAAATGGTTTTAAGCACGTTCGAATGACGCAAGCTCGGACACCAATAATTTAAAACAAGGTTTTATGATCAGAAATTTTTAAATCATTAAGCTTTCATGTTTCTTATCCTCATGTCTTTCACCTCATTTTGTTCGGTATAGAGATCTTCAGAATTGGGCAAAAAATTCCCAATTAGTTTTCTTTAAAGTGGACAAAAATAGATTAGCGTAAGTACTGCAAAACAGATGATTTGCCAATAATTACATTTCCGCCATATTGTGGTGTGGAATGTCTGGAATGTTTTTCAAATGATTTTTAGGGATCTGGTCGGTCAACAAAATCAGCCCAAAAATATTAGAACTTCATTAACAACGCCATAGTTTCATCATTCGACACACAGCAGTGATGTTGTTTGATTCGTGTTCACTATCAACAACGCGAATAAGATTGCTGGAGACTTTTCAAACGGTTGTTCTCTCTTCCTAACTTTTCATTTCGACTATGAGTCCCATTCATTCGTACAGGCAAATGCATTTTGCACATAAGTTAGTTCTGCAATTTGGCTTGACCCAAGAGCCGACGTAGCTTCGTCTAAGCAGCAGAAGATCAGAGTTGAAAAAAAATGTAACAAGAAAGAAGGTTTGGAAAAATTGAGGAAATAATTTAGGTAGCTGGCACGGAGCGGGTTTACAACCGTTGGCTGGGCCAGCTACCCTTAAATTTCACTGCAGCGTTCTGGTACTTTATTAATAGAATTTTTGACAGTAAGTCGTAGAAATTGCCGCAATCCCCTGTGCTCGCAGGGTGGTGAATTCCCTCCTTTTCAACGTTATGACGAAAACCTCAGAATTCTAGCACAAACTTTATTACAGCGGGTGGAACGAGAAAAAAAAAACTGGAACAATTTAACAAGACCCGAATGAAATCCGAACGCGTTGATCGATCTTCACGCATTTTTGTTCGTTGGGAACTAAAAGAACGAACATTTGTTGCATTCAAAATTCAAAAAATGTTCTCGTTTGTGAAATGTAATTGATACAATAGTCTAGATTAGTTTAATACGTACTCTTTCCCGTCTCTGTACACCCAAAATTGTCCGACCAAATGTTCGAAATCTCGAGCATTCCAAAACACGAAATAACATACCCTTGGAACATAGATACGTGGGAGTTTATGACTTGGATAATTCGGTGATATCCTCTTAATCCCAGCATCATCCAAGAATCGCAAATGAAGAAGGGTGGCTTAGTTTATGTTAAACGAAAATGCGACAAGGATTATACTTCTAATTTCTAGACAAACGTTGGAAGTCCTTTTGCACTGATCCATTCCGCGTCGTTGTTTTCTGTCAAATGCACGAAAACCGGTTTGACGAACAACGAACGTACCTTGCCTCGCAGTATGCAGTTCAAGAATGCTCATAAAATGAGATTTACCTTTTGTTGGAAATCGTTGGGATCGGGAAAACGTGCCAAAGATTGTCGTCGAGTAGTCTGCATGTCGTTGTTTTGTATAGTGAAATGATATTGGAGCCTTTGGCTGTTAGTAACGGGCTTTACAGGCCTCGGAGCCATTAATGTGGACGAGGAGGAAATAAGAAGGAAGAACGTTAAAAAAGGTTACGTATTTATTGTTCAACGGGAAGACTGATGTTACATTCTGAGGGATAAAGAAGCGCAAGAAATTGAATGAAGGGAAGATGAAAACCCCTTCACAAGTGATCCGTAATGTGATCGATCAAGACTCTTCTCCCTCTTTCGTCTTTCTTTTACAAAATAGAAGCCCACCGTCGAGGCTCTTTTAAGCCCGTAATATCTTCATTTAATTATAGGCTTCCAGAGAAGTCGGCAAGCCTTAGATATCGATAATGCCTCCTGAAATAATAGCGGATTGAAGAAAGTTTAATCTTGCGAAGAATAAGCCCCAGCGAATCATATTAGTAACCTCGAATTAAAAAGTTTCACCGAAAACAATTAAAATTAACTACTTCCCAGCAACATCGTTCAATCAACTTTATTATTCTACTCTACAACAGTGATGAGACATCCATTAGATGGCTTTTTTTTTTTGGATCTCCAATGTCTGCATAATGACAATATTATGTGAGTACAATTACAAGTCAAATCGGGCTTCTATTTCAGATGCGAGTAAATTTGCCTACAGACAAGGATTAAATTACTTATTTTCTGAATTTGTTATCAATATTCGTCGAGAGTGAATAAAGGATGCAATTAATTTCAATTTTCCGTGCTCGAGTTTATTATTCGGATCTCAAAATTAAACTGAGGGAGAAATAACTAACAGCATGACTTCAAATTTTGAATTCAGCGTTGAATTTTTGCAGCGGAAGATCTTTCAAATAATCCAAAATTTATGGAGTCAAAGATCTGAAAAAAATATTATACTTGTTTAGAGAATTTTAATCGTCACTTCAATCACCTGCCCCGGTTTCAATGAAACATTTTCAGTCACAGTTTATGTTTGGTTGTATGTAGGGTCTTATAAGGTTTGAGAGAGTTTTTTGTCACATATTTAGCTCATGCTTAAGATTTCTCGTCCCAATTTCATCTGAATCGGCAAAATTGTTTTACCTGTAACGAGTTTTAGACATCCAAAATTATGACATGGAAAATGATTACCATGGTGATGATCATGGGTGTTTAAAAAACACACCTATATACTCACAGCTGCCAATCTTGTCGATACATGCTGTACTTTGGAAGCTTACATCTTAATACATTATTCAAGGCTTTTCTCTCTCTCTCTCTCTCTCTCTCTCTCTCTCTCTAGTTTTTTCTCTTTTTTTGCAGCAATATTTCAACACCTTGTCGCCTCGTCCATACAGATTATATACAAAATGCAAATCTTCGAGCTTGGGCGATTTATCATGCGATAAAGCTGAAATTTCTCGGCAATGGAATAGAGGGCTTGACCCTTATCGATTTCGGGCCGACCGCCAGATGCTATATGACTATTCCCACTGTATATCACTATCAGAATTTATTTTCGTCAAACTTTGACGTAACCAAATTGAATATAATAATCTCGATTCTCCGAAAAAGGAGTATACCTATCACCTGTGATATGTTGTATATACGTTGGAATTAAGTCTTCACGACCGTCCGATCACTTCGAGTATCTCACGAATGCCGTTATTCTAAATCAGTGAAAGCATCGCGCCACATGGTGAGGCAGGAAATTTAATATTCAGTGTTGCTATCAGAATCTTAAGTCAGTGAACTTACTCCCAGAATTCTATGAAACTCGAAAATACGTGATATTTTTTCGGTATTGAATATTAACCGCGTTAAAACTTTGTTTTCAACAAAAATATGAGCAGAATATGAATTACTTTTCTCCTTCAATTATATACAATTCAGCCGTCATAGGCTACGCAACTTTCGGATTATCTCTACTTCTGTCTAATTTTTCCATACGTACGCAGCGTTTCGAAAGTTCCATTCATTCCATTGGTAAATTCGAATGTATATTTCAATATCTAGCGTAAAATATGGTGCAACTAGCTGACATAAGAATTTCCTTGGGTAGTCAGTGTTTCAAAAATCGATTTGCTATTCTCATTTTCAAATTATTCAAGAGACAGGGATTTTTATCCACCGACTCTTATTTCATTGTCAGCCTTAATTGGCTTAGCACAAAATCCCGAGTAAGCCTGCGATGCATGAGATTAGTCATTTAAGTTCGGATGTCGACTTAATATTACAGTGAACAGTTCATTTTTGAAATGTGACCCGTGCCTGATCCTCAAACAGCTCTCCGGGTACTTTAATGGCTTACTTTCACTTGTTACAGATACTAATCCGAAATTAAGATGGATCTGAATATTTAGTCGTACGAAAAATAAAGAGTGGAAATTTCAGAGAGATGGACTTTATATTGTACACAGAACCTGTGAATTAAAAATTCCAGCCAATTCCAGCTTTGGTACAATTCGAAATTATGAGTTTCAAAATTTATTGTCCAATTTAACTTGTGGTTAAAATTAATTATTTACCTACAGATTAGCTAGATTATTTTAATCCCGAAAATCATATGGGACGAAAAGCTTATTTTGACTAGCTTCCAGCAATCCTAACTCCTTAATTGAATGAAAAAAATTTCCATTAACCTTAAACACATAACTTACTAAATGGACCCATATTCGGTATAACATTTTTATCAAATACTCTTCTTTTTTCTTCTAATGAAATCAATATTGTGCCAAATGACATGCTTGAAAGCCTAACAAGCAGAGGGCCACGAGTGTCCATCTTTATTTCCGAAAAGATGAAACAAGCCTTATACAGGTAAACGATTTCGCGTAAAGATGTCTCTTTCGTGTGAAAAAATAGAGGAGTTAAACAATAATTTTTTTCAACGTATACATACGATCATCGCCTATATTTAATCGTTCCGTCGCGTCACACTTCTAATTATGCCAGAGAGATGCAAAATGAAAAAAAAAAAGAAATACCAACAATAACGAAATGAAAAGGTGAAGAAAGAATGATGGTGAACTGCAAGAGAAACGCTTCTCGACTATTATCGTATGGATTAACAAAGAAAGAACCAATCCGTACCTACACAAGTTCGGAAGGATAACAATGTTTCTGTCACCCATCAAATCACGGTAATTAGCTACGAAGATCTTGGCTTCTTGGCTCTTGTTTAGGGGATAAAAAAACATTCGACATCACGGCACCCTCATTAATTTCGATCTTCTAGTGATCCAGGGCCTGTTTCAAACATTGATAAACAGCTGCGGGATAACGAGCCAAAGTAAGCAAAGGTGTTTACAGCCGTCGAGAGTGCTCGAAGGTTTTCGTACAGGGTATTAAATTTGGCGCATCATCGGGATTCGCTGCCCCTCCCATTAGGGATCCACCGAGGGTAATGAGTGGAAGTTTATCCCACCGTAATTAGGAATAATTATACCGGTATTCCAAAACTGTATGGGTTCTTCTTTGCCAGTCCGCCTACATTCGACAACGGTAGGGCCTTTTGACACTCACGCGTTATTCACGATGGCCAAAATTCAGACTTTGGGCTCTGCTCAAACCTGTTAACTCGCTTCACTTACCCTCGTTTTTAGCCCATTTACACGGGTATTTGTAACAGTTTTTTCCGCATTACAAATTTTGACGGATCGGCGAATAAACAATGTGCCTGTTATGTACTTGAATTAAACTGATCGAATGCGAAAACCCATGAAAGAAGAACAAGAGACATGGCTCTCAATTTCACCATGACTCATTACACATTGAGTAAATTAAATTGATAAGAATTTTAAATGCAAATAACGAGTGGAATGGAATTTCTTCATTTTATATAAAAACTCGCTGAGATGAATAAGGAAATCTCATCTCTTCATGTTCACATTTCATCCAAGTAGATATACAGTGACGAATCTGGAGACAGATTTCGTTACCGACACATTACCTACAATTAGCCAGTACACAAACCTTTTTCCAGAATGTTCGTGTGAAGTGTCGGTAACGGAATCTGTGCTCAGAACTAGCACTGTATATCTACTCATCCACTATCGTTAGGTTGATATTAAAGGCCCCTAATTGATTCCCTGTGAGGAGAAAAATGAAAAGAATCAGCAAAATTACATCCGATAGATCGCGTTTCTTGAGCGTCTATAAGATTGCCGAAAAGTTTATCCGTTGGAAGTCCAAACGACCAAAAAACTACTCGACATGTAAACTTCTAGAAGACCAACAACCAAACTCGCTCAACTCTGAAGATGCGAGTTTCAAGTGTGCTGAGTACCGGCAAATAACGACTACGAAGGCACGAAGTTCTGGAACACCTTTATAATGTCATATCTACCACATCCGTCGAACTATGAAACCGTTGTTCAAGATTTACACGTTTTTTTTTTACGTTCTCGTGACAGTTGTCAGCGGCTTTCCCAATTCCTGTCCAATTTTTTCAAAATACAAATTGCCGTTTCAACTTATAAAAACGTAATACGTGTTACACACGTGTTTCAATACTCAAAACTTCTGGTTAGCCATGCACTGTATACATTTCATAAATATTCATTGTGCAAAGTTTAAACGACCCTCGCCATAACTTGGATCCATGTGAAACTCACGAGTACAGCAACCTGCGCCTGACTCGGCCCATAAATTGCAATTGGTACATGCAGTACTATAAATTGAATAAAAAACTTTTTAACTGCAATTCATACGGAGCTTGAAAATTCCCGTTTACCATTGTCGTAATTTCACTCGAGTCTGCACGCATAAACACTCATCGTTGAAATACGTAACGATGTGCAGCTCTATAATCCAAAGTCAAGCTGTATTCCTTTTCTCCCTATGTGATAAACTCGACGAGAAGTTAGCTCCTGTGCAGCTGAATGCGGAATCTCTCCAGCATAATTAGTCAGCTTAGTTCGTTTCGCCTTTCCAGTCGTGATAGCCACTCTAGTTAATTGGTTCCTCGTACTATCCTTCGCAAATGTTGTATTCGCCCAGTGCGCTGGAACTAATTGATAAGTTTTAATTCCTGAACATATCGAACTGAGGTGGACCGAACAAGATCAAATGAAGCTAGAAGTTCCCAACTCGTCGTTTTCAATTTACTCATGGATGATTCACAGTGATTTAGATCATCTAGCTGACGGTTGATTTTTGCTCATATTGATATGTCCAAATTCATACTTGCCAATTTCTATTTTTGTGAAAAATGAACCAATGGACACAATATATAATATTACGTAAAAGAGATTGGGTGAAAGTGGGGAAGAGCACAGATTTAATTAATGAACTAAATTGGCATCGAGTCAAGTCTCATTCGTTCTCCTTCATTATTCTCAAAGAGTAGTTTTAATTTATCTTTCATGAAAGCACATTCCATACTAATGTCTGCTAATCAGCTGTATTTTCTCGAGTTGCGTAATAGGGATTGACTGAAAAAATGGAGTAAAATGATTTATTTTTGCTTTAAGAAGTGTACTTTGATTCCTACCTATGTCAAATAATAAAAACCAAAGATGTCGATAATGCCGTCAGACATTTCAGGTGAATATAACAATAATATTGCTCCAATATATAATCGTGAACATATTACCAATCTGTGATATTTCGCCGAGACTCGTTCTTGGAACCAATTCTGATCGCATGAATGGCCACAAAGATCGCATGTTGGGTCTTGTAGCTGATGGGAAGTTTCTAGCGTTGTTTCATCGAATGAATATACAATATAGCTTGTCACACACGTGTCAAAGTACAGTTCATATCTTGGTTTTCTAGACAAATACACATATTCTCCCAACATTCAAAACGCCATATTTCTATTCTTTACGACTTTTGCAGCGAAAATTTTCCCTCTTCAAATTGATAAAATCTAGTGTTCTTCGTATCTATATTGGTCTTCAAGATATTCTATTTTTCTTTTCCTTTTTTTTTTTGATAGTTTGATTTCGCTATTACGCAAATACAAGATCTTCTTCGGTTCTATTGAGAAAAGCATAATATTCAAAACGTATGATTTCAGATTTCAATTCCTACGATTCGATTTAGCGATAGCTGAAATTATAGCCAATGAGCTGAAATTGTCAATATTGAACAAAAACGGTAATATATTAAAAACTGTTTAAATCAACCTAAAAATTTTGACCTGAATTTTGTTGACCTACTGGGATATTTTTTTCTAACCGCGTAGGCGTAGCCTGTGATTTTTCTTTTCTATCAAAAGCAGAGTTTCTCTTATTTTCCATCAATTTAAATCGTTTTAACTAAGGGTGAGACCAACTCACGATAACGAGGCTGCACAAGTCGGGGTCCCTAGCAAAACCACCAACTTTACTATATACCTAAATATACAAATTGCTGATAATTAGTCGAAATACCGGTTCCTATAGAATGTGTAATGAAATCCTGAACACCTACGCCTTCTCAATAACACCTGATCGATTTCATCTTCCAGAACCGGACGTGATGGCAAACGAGAGAGTGGAAGCGTTGGCACCGGAGGTGCTACCGTCGGATTCTCTGGACTCTCCGGAGGATACGACCTCTACGACGCGGAGCTGGACGTGCGAAAGGAAAAGCGAACCCAAAAGTACCTGATCTTCATGGTCGCCGTCTTTGCCATCTGTCTTTGCCCTCTCATGGTGCTGAGGTGAGAGCAAACAGTTTCGTACACTTTAGTCACAAGGAACGGAAAATGAAATATAACCTCTTTTATCTCATGACCTGAGAAACTCGTTTTTGATAAGCTGACAAAAATGGAAGATTTCGTAATTTTCAATTTACAAAACTTATGATTTCAAGTTTCGTATTGTTTATTTACAAAGAACTGAAAATTAAAGATAACCATAATTCTCTTTTACCTTGTTACATGAGAAACTCATTTTTGATAAGCTGACAAAAATGGCAAATTGCGTCATCTTTAATTTACCAAACGAATCACTTTTTCCTTGGCATCGATTAACATAGCAAAAACTACGTTTCATAATATACCCAAGGTAGTCAGTTACTTTGTAAAGCAATGAGATCGATAATAAGCCGCTCAGTTTGTTTTCCGCCTGTGGATTTTCTGTGGAGATGAAATAAATTCACAGAGCCAAATTTTCATCGATATTTGCAAGCATTGTAAAACCAGACTTTCAGTCTCTTTGTTTAAAGTATTTTATCTTCATTCAAACCAGGGTATTAAAAGTGCTACGGATCCGTCTTGGCTCGGCAGCTCGTTCAACTTCAAGATACACGCTTCAAATATTTCATAACAGAAATCCTGATCGACGGCACGGATAAGCCGAATATATAATCTATCGCCGTATTATACCGTTTCGTATCTTGATACCTGTCAATACCGATGATGGCAAAATAATCGTATACGTTACCCGATCGTTCAACCAATGATTACGTCAATTTGAATTCTCGTGTGATTAATATTTGCATAAGTACACGAAGAACACACAGAATATCATCTTGTTTATTCAGGTCGATTTGCTTCTGGAAAAGAATTGGCTATTATAAAGTTTACACTTGAAGTTTACTTTGGTATGAACTCAGTCTGCAAGGATTTTAGCAGCTCCCTAGTTACTGTCATACTTATTTTCTCCCCCAGTTCATGCAATCCATAATTATACTCATGTATATAACTATATCTCCGGTTTAAAAAATCGAGGAGAATCTTCTGATAATTGCCTAACTCCACTCTAGTTACCGATTTTCCATATCGAGACAATCTCTAAAAAAAACTTGTAAATCAACCGCGCATTCACCAAATAATTAAATCTCATTGGTCGGCGAAATTCTTCCCGCAGCGATATTCTTGTCTGCGATGCAGGCGGGCCAACCTACGCAAAATGTGTCCGTTTGAATTTTCAAAGAGCATAAGCATTAAATTCCGACCGTTCTTCGAAGAATCAACTTTCCAACCCAATAACAAATGCATCCCAAACCTTTCCGAGTCACCGCCTCAATTATTTGAGATTCTAACTTCGAAAATTCCTATCGACTACATCGCTGGCAGAAACAGTTTGACAGCTGAAACTCGGGATGGCCAGCCTGCGCGAACAGCCGATAAAACTCGCGCATGCGCATTTGATTTTCCCGGTATATCGGAACGACGTTTTTCTGATAAATTTCAATTCCAACAACTTCGTTCCCATTACACAACCGTTAAACTTTTGCTTTCTGATTATTTTCTTTCGTCAATTTATTGGCTTCAGAGTATTGTGCCTGGATATTTCCCATCGCGGTATTTTATTACCTTGTTTTTGCTCCTTTCTTCACCAACCATCATGGGTGAGGAAATTGCAGAACCGCTTGGAGCAGCTTTTTTCAAGCTTCGATAGTTCGAGTTTACAGTATATGGAGCGTGGCTAGAAGAGGAATTCGCCAAGATGGTGTGGCGCAGTTTATTGTGTTTCGCGCGAACGATTTTTCCGCTGAACCACTCGATATATCGTCCTAAGGATCCGAGTGATGTCGCACAGCATCCAATTCGTACGTCGCCGACGGTCCGTTTCAAGACCACCTTGAACAAATGGAACGAGATACTTTGTAGAATTAAAAAAAAAAACTGATCGTAATGTTTGGGTCCAACACTCCAAGACTTGGCTAAAATGTGAAACAATAATAAGAAGATTTCGTGGCCTTGTTTCAGACACCGAAAAATCGTTAATAAACTCGATGCTTCTCTTTTTTCCAACACGACGCAGCTCGAGATGAAAAAAATTAACAAATGGTACTGGGGATTTCATGATATTATTATGTTCTTGAGGTAATTTTGAAACAGCTAGTTCATCGGCTACCTGGAGTATAATTTTTTGCAAAAATTATTACTGAGGTCCACGCAAGTCGAGAATGGCGAGAAGGAACTGTGATAATAATATACTGGCAAAGTTGCAGATTCGCGTAACATACATATTCACTCTAGAGTTGTTAAACAGTTCTAAAAGTCAACGATGTTAAAGTCCCTTTCCAAGTTAATGTCAAGTCTTTTGTTAGATTCCCAGTGGTACAGGGTTCAGGGTTTTGCATTTGTACGAAACCCATCAGCATCTCCGGAATTCACTTACGCATAAAGTATTCCAAAAAGCAATTTTCTGATTGCCCAACGCATTTTATCTTAATATGACGGTCATGATAAATTACCAACAACAATAGCGATGACGATATCATTTTTGTGCAATAAAACGTCAAGTATACGTCGAGAAAAATTGTTAGGTAATTTCTTTACCCTTGTCGCATTTTTTAAGTAAGGTTTAATAAGAGTCGGACGCGCATTCTGGGTAGATTTATTACTTTTCTTTGCCTTCCAAAAAGCTGGCGAATGTGTTGCGATGTGACTTGGAGAGATTTTTCATTTGCGCATCAGCCGGATTCGCGACCGGAACGAACTGCTCTGACCTTTCGTACATTTGTTCCATACCTTTTTTCACTCTTCGTTGAAAGGACCGGCTTGAGCTATGGTCCCGACCCCATTGTTCAACGTCCAACTACACTGTCTCAAGGGCGACTTTTCCACGTTACTTACGCCTTGAAAAACGCCTACGAAAAAGCTCGCCGTGTTTGCAAGACCCGTTCTTTCAATAACTCTTGAACAGGAAACAAGGAGATTTAAAAAAAACTGTCGTTCGTTGCTTTTCATCACTAAATTCATCACGTATAATCGGAAAGCAGAGCGCTTGATGAATTGCTCACCACAAAAAATGTGACTGTCGTTAAAAAAATAACTGTTGGTGTTACACACGTAGTCCATTACCTGATTATTTCTCGTGGTATTTTGAATCCTCACAAGCATCGGTATACGTTACTGTTTTTTTTTTTTTTTGGTTTTTATTTCTGCGACCTACAACGAATACTTTTAAATTGCACTTTGTGTTCATTCTCATCAGCTCGACAATCTGGTTCGAAATAAAGCTAAATAGTCAGAAATTTGATCATGAGGTAGAATTTCGAAGAGCTTAGTTGAAGCACTGTGTTTAAAAACTATCGATAGTCAATTTCGACAATGTCGAAAATTCAGCAGTCTGTAAAGTATATTTGAAAATATCTCAGCTGCACGGTTCGTGCGAATATACGATACTCTCACCTTCCCGCAAGTATAATATTATCCAACCTCATTTTCCCCCATTGATTTTCTAACGATAAGTCAACAGGATTCCTGATCCCTGAGCTATCCCTGATCTTTGATACGCGAAGTGAAAAACGGACGGTGAAATATTCAGGAGTTCTCGATAGTTCCGGGACTTTGTGAACAGAGAAAACACTGCCTGCGGGGAATTTCCAAAGTTGACGAAAAAGCGGTCACCCGAACCTTACCTAGTTCCGAATTTGATTAACCTGACAACTTTGGATGTTATTCCAATGGTTTTGAGGCTTGTTAGTCGTATCCCTCATATTTTGTTGCCTCAACTGTTGAGCGAGATGAGTTCCTCTGCTACAACAATGAATCCTACTTTATCATTCAACCAAGGGACCTCCGGACGATTCCGGTTCAACCGATTATTCTTCTCCTTTTTTCCTCGTCACTTCCAGCCTGCAAAAAAGGTTCCATGTCCAATTTTCATGACCGTGTTTTGTTCGCAGTGAGAATTATTTACTGGACGAATCGGAATCGCACGCGGCATTACTCAACGTGGAATTCTAACAACCCATTTCAGAATATTCTCGTCACATTCTGTTCCCAAGGGATTCGAACAAACTACACATGTCACAAACTCATATATGTTTACACGTTTTTATTCCAACCTGAACTGCTATTAATTTTCTCTAACAACAGTCTCTTCTTGGGAACTGTTTTAGGCGAAATTATACGATACCTAAACTCTTCGAGAATAATAGTCGTGGGCACATGCTTGGTAACGATACACTTATCTTGTTTCAGGCTTGCCAAGCTCGCACTCGTAGAGACTTACGAAAACAGCGGCCACTTCGATATTACTTTCACAATGTTCGTCTGGGTTGCCTTCGTTCCGATAGTCACGACCCCCGGATTCTACGCCTCCTGGCAGTTGAGCAGGTTCGTATAATAACACCATCATATTACGATACGAGCTGCGATCTACGTTGTTGAGGATCAGTTTTAACAAGGACATAACTTTTCACCATAGATGGCCCGCGGTATAGTTTATGAAGTCCGATTGTCTGTGAAAATTTTATTTGTCAAATATCCAACGATTTTTTGGGACTATAAAAAATATCCAAACAGAGATCCATTATGGTTTCTCATATAATTACTAGCTTTCGGAGACGAAAAGACGAAGAGAGCCGAGCGTTCTGCCTGTTACTTAAAGCTTGGGAATTTTGAAAGTCAACGTGATAAATGATTTTCAGATATTCATTAACCTTGGAGTAAGATGATGCAAAGATCTACATAATATCAAATTATTATGGAATAGAAACTTCACTAAAACAATATTAATTCATCCTGTGGAAAAGAATCTAAAAATATTCAGATTTTGGTAGAATCTAATAGGCGGATGTTTTTTGGGTTATCGATAACCAATCCAAAGTCAGACTTGCAAAATTTGTAATGTTGGATCCGTTACAGTGGTTCCAAATTTTTTAAAAATCGTCATCTTTTTATGTAATATGGTAACGGAGGGCTTTGAAATCGTTAAACACGAATCTGAATTTGTAGTTCGAAATTCGAATTGGATATTTATTTATTTTTCTCTCTCTGAACATGGAACCTGCGGTGTGATAACGGGAAGCTGCATGTTTTATTTTGACTTCCGTCTGAATTTTGTACACCAATGGTCCAATTTAAACTCGATGATACGATGGCCCTTGAATATCAACATTTATGAAGAGCTAACCGTATATTTCCATTTTAATGCAGCTCACGATGTCGAAACTGTTACGATGAATTTTGTATTCCTGACATCATATTTCACCTCTCAAGCTATTCCAAAATCCCCTGATTACCATGCGATGCTCATGAAAAAGGATTCAGATTTACCGATTCGAATATAGAAGGATTTCCAGACCACCGCGGCTACTTACAAAGTTTAATACCTTCAATGCCAATCGATCTTTCGCGCAATCTTATACCTAAACATCGATCCACTCTTATCGGCAATGCTTATACAGCAAGAGATGATACATTTATTCACAGCTTGATGTATATTTGCTTTTGGGTGCTTTTCGCCTCGTGTTATTGATGTCGGTACACATCCATATCTGTTGTTTTTGCTACCTGGGTCAAATATTATTCATTTCATAGATTAAAGTCTGAAACGGCACGAGTATATAAAATTTCCAGTAATTTCCTCGACGGTCAACACGCAATTTAATTTCTCGAAACAGGAATTATTCAAAGATCTTCCGAAATAATCAACAATTCTTAAATCGTACGAAATCCTTCAAGTTCTCCAAAATCACGTCAAGCCTTTGCAAATCTTTTCAATTATGTATTTCTAAACTTTCAGTGATTATTAAAAGTTCCAGAATTCATGAAAAACATGTTACAGCTGAAATCTTAGATTGCAGAGTTGAGAACATTATCATTCACAGATCCCTTACTATTCTCATGTAGATATCAGGTATCTCACATATCTATGGGAAATTCTATGCGAATTCGACCAACGTCTGATCCTCACCGATTCTGATTTTTTTTTTTTTTTAATTTTCTGCAATTGTCCGAACTCCGAAACAATATCCTGAATTTTCATACATTTATTATTCAACTTTTAAATTATTTACAAATACGTGAAATGATTTTGAAATTACTTTTTTTAAATTCTAAAAAATTCTCAGAACTGCACTGTCTTGTCGAAACGTTTCAAGTCCGGGCTCATAAAAAGCCGGTTTTTATTCCATTTCTTTTTTAGTAGCTTCGATTTTTTTGGTCTACTAAAACATAAAACAGTTCAAAAATTCCCAAAATATTCTCAAAACTTCTATTTTCACTTAGAACAATCCTAGACCGGTTCCATTATGGAGCAATTATTGTCTACTTACCTCGGACATTCAACTTTTTCCATCAACTTCATAATGAAACTGATCAAGAAATGTTCTGAGTAAATAATGAAAGTTTGCAGCATTTTTTGGGAATTTTCAGACCGTTTAAACAATGTTTTAGTTGATCGAAAAAATTAAAAGTGCTAAAAACGAAAAACGAAAAAAGAACCGGCCCATCATAGGCCCGGTCTTGAAATTTTTGGAAAAGAGAATGCAATTTTTCAAAATTTTAAAGAAAGATTCTATTCAAAATCGCTCTCAATATTTATAAATAACTAACCAGCTGGATAATAAAATCTAAAAAAATTCAGGGTACTGTTTCACAGTTGGGACAGTTGCAGAATTTTTTTTGAACTAAATCAACAATGGTGAGGATCAGATGTTGGTCGGGTTTGCATGAAATTCTCCATGTGTATGGCTAATCGTAAGGTACATCAGATTGGGTCTCGATCCGTGCCGATGAAGCACATACGATATCACAAATCCAAATCCTCTTGTCTGCCAAGTCACGGTATCGATATTCTCATACTTCAGGCGTTATTCTGGTTTTCCCTTTTAGTAAAAGAGGTTGATTTGAGACTGAAACAGATATTCGCGTTATAATTGATCCTCCAAGAAATCTTTACTGCTGTTCGGTTTTACGTCACATCAGATTGGATCACACATGCGTCACGTACGATTAAACAAATCTTACAAAATCTGATAGCAAACATGTCCATGGGTCGTTGATTTACTCAGTTCTGTGGACAGACGCGGTTCGCGAACACTTCTAAGGAAGAAGGAACCAATGACGTGACCTAATCCTGTATACGGATCGTGATTGCTCCAGTAAATATTTTTCCTGTTCAAACAATCCCGCCAACATGTACGTTGGAAAGAAAAAATTTAATACCCAACGGTGCGTAATTATTTTTCTACAGAAATCCATGCCAAAAGCGTGGTAAAATTTTCCAAATGATAAACTTACACAAGTACAATGTGACTCCAATTAATGCTCCCTGCTGATTTATCAATATTATACATAAAATAAACTTGCCGCGTCAAACGTTTTTCGACGTGCGAATTTCATGGTGGTAATTGTCGACTTTAAGTTTCACATTCGAACTCGGTGAATATTAAGTTAGAAGACAGTTGACAGTCTCTCTCCTCTATCCACGACCACTTGATTCTTTGCATTCGTCGAACCGCGAGGAAACCGCGTCCTGGTATGAAGGATATCAAAGAACGTGGCTTCGCAATGGTTAATTGTTCAGGTTCGAACAACATGCTGGTAAATACTAATTTAATTTCCATAAGCTTGAATCTAGGTCACAGAATCCATTCCAGTTTTTCTTTTTTGTCTTTTTCAGTTTTTCTCTGTGGTCTCAGTTCTCAGAGATCAACTGCGTTTGACATTAAAATTGTAGACCGCATCTATCAACTGTCCGTTAACATATTATCATGATCAATCTCTTCCACGTCAGATTCTCGCAAGCAAGGTAGCCGAGTCCTTGACCAATAGATCATCAATAACAGCTGAAGGTTTTAACTAATCGTTTAACTGCCTCCAAGCTGAAGTCCCTGAACTTGCAAGCTGTACATCTTATGGGGATGAGAGTAGATCCAAGGGCTGGGTTTACTTAAGATTCGCTCAATTTTTATAATTATGTTGTGAAGGTCTTCGGCAGCCGTAGAGCAATAATGACAACTTGTTCGTTACGAAGCGAGGATCCACGCTACTTTTGATTTTTCGTCGTAATTCGGTGTTATTTGTTTACACTTATTATTCGCTGATAGAACCTTTGTCGCCATTTATTGTAATACGATCGTAAATTATCCTCAAGATTTTTAGAAACACATTATTGATTAAAGAGCATTAGCGAATCATGCTCCGTAGATAGTTTGGTCTAGACTCTTGACAAAGACTGTGCGAGAGTCAAATTTCAGCTTACAATTTGATTTCAGGCGGCCATATTTGAAACGTTAAATTATTTCGGAGTTTCATTGATTCAAGTCGCAGCCTTTAAATTCGTTTAAGACAAATAAAACGATACTCCATACAGACTAAACGTGGGAATAATTCACTCAAGATCACAGTGAGAAAGTGACTGTAATCTAATAACGAATCCGAGAACGATAGAGCTCCAAAAACGAACGAACGTTTGAAGAAGGAAGGTCAAATTGCGGTTCTTGGTGAAAAAAAAAAAAATCACACCGTCTCCGTAATTCAATTTTATTTCAAAATGTTATATCAGGGACGCGTCGGGTCTAAATTGGAATGAAATTAAGCAACGTACATTATTATGAAAACGTCCAGTTGATCACGATATCATTTAGAATCACTTCTACGACATTCATTGTCAGAGGAAGCGAAAGGAGACCACTATTTAATTTCATACTACTCGCACAGTAAATTGTATAATAACAGTCTGCAATCAGACCAACAACGTTCCTCGATTGAGAAATGCTCGTTGTTTTTTTTTTTTTCTCTTTTTTTCTTTCTTCTTCTTATTAGTTTGTTCATGGATCATTAACATCAAGAACGTCGAGAAATGCGTGAAAAATTTTAACGCAGATTTCAAATATTTTGCTGATTTTGTTTTCGGGACCTTCAAAATGTTTCGATTTTTTTTTTTTTTTTTTTTTTATCAATTCGTCCTATTCTCCGTAGGTATTTGATTTTCCGCATCTTGACAGTTGTTCACCCTCATGCTCAAATCCTTACCCCGGACTTTCTTGACACGATA
The DNA here is from genome assembly GCF_021901455.1 of Neodiprion lecontei. Taxonomy (NCBI): domain Eukaryota; kingdom Metazoa; phylum Arthropoda; class Insecta; order Hymenoptera; family Diprionidae; genus Neodiprion; species Neodiprion lecontei. The sequence goes on from NC_060264.1 coordinate 25,653,044, forward strand.
AACAGCGAATAAAATGGGGCTGTAAAAAAAGTTGACGGTGATTTTGCCCAACGACGTATGAAACGAGACTTATAGCGTTATTAAACTGTTGCGTAATCGCTTCGGGAGAAATGATTCTAGGAAGTAGGTCGTATAATTATATTACAGGCAACCAATGCGAATCGCTTGTAGGCAGTAACCACTCAATTTTTTAATTTTGACGTTTCTTTTCAATTATTGATGCATATTCAATGATAGAAATACCCCGGAACAATATTTTTTTTTTTTTTTTCTTTTTAATCTGATACGAAACGTCTCATTTCACACAAACCAACTTTTAGTTTAATACTTAGATGATAAATAAAACCTGGAGAATTGCGGAAAAAAAATTACAAAAGCATTTCATGATTTTGAGATACATTATTGTTCTTGATAATGAGTGTTGAAATGAAATGAAAAATGTAACATTCAACAGACCGTGGTTCGGTTCCTTTTTTTTCTCGTACAACGTGTCTTTCTTTTTTCTTTCTTTATTTTCGATCTTCTTGAATTTTCTACTTCCACTTAACCATTATACAATTTATACAAAAAGTTCAACTCTGTGTATAAACGTAACGGGATCTTCTTTGACAATTCCCGAAAAATTTTATAAATATCTGATGCTTGAGTCGTCTCGTTTTCTTTCCTTATCAAACACGACTGACACTTTCAAATATTGAATAAAAAATTTTCCGTCCCGATGTTTCATCGTTGCGAAATAAAATACTTGCCACGATGAAAAATTTATTTCCAAGGGTGTACAGCAGAATATCCGGAGTTCTAGAGAAACTGGAAAACCCGATGTCCTGCAGAATTTCCCAACTGTTTTCGTTCGCTCCGTGAAAAGATTCGGTTGAGCACAATAAGTCGGTAAGGCCATTCAATCACCGAGGGAGTTGGACCGAGGAACGGGGATGAAAATTGCCAGCGTGTACCACGAAACCCGTATAATCACATCTCCCAATTCTCCACACATGTCATGTAACGAGATTGTCGACCTCGAAAACGACGAAAACAGCTCACCTTGATATCAGAGTCCCGCTAAAACAGCTCAAAGTGACAGGAATGAGCGCGGCAAGTGTTTGCCTGCCGAATGGATCAACCGAATTACCCAATAAATATAGGAATAAGCTATTTGGGGGGGGGGATAAGGAGGATAAAACAACGATCCGCGGAGGAAGGTCTGCGGACTCAAACCTGCCGAATTGCAATTCGCTACAGGCATTTCTCTTATTGGTGAAAATATTTCGTGCTTCCCATGCCGAACACGAATCGAGCGGAAAAAATCGTTGAGAAAAATCGCGATGAATTTTTGCTGCTCGAGGAATTCTTGCACGTATCGAGTAACGGTTATGGGGAATTTTAACGATAGATTTAACAGTGATCAATGATATTTTCTTTCATTTTTACCAATGTTCAAAGTTATACTCGTTCAAAATTCCTGTGATCGAATTTTTGCAAATTCCAGATAATAGATAGATAGATAAAAACAACAACAAAGATTTGTCGATATTCGAAAAAGTGGTAGCATATTTTTTTTGTTTCTTTTTTTCTTTTTTTATTTTTCTTATTCACATAACTAGCTATTGCGTCGGAAAAATCACGTAGTATTCCTGGGTTCAATAATTTTTTTTTTGTTCGAGCTGATTGATAATCTAACGCTATATCAGAGGGCGGGGTTGAAATTTTGAATTTCAGGAGTTACGAAAGCGTCAAATTCCGAATTTTTTCACGGTGAAACTCGAAGTAAAGATATCAAACTTTGACGAAATATCAAAGTCTTTAATGGTCCGAAACCCATCGCTGAAAATTCCGAAAGTGTGAATATGAGGAAATTAAAAAATCTGAAACATCGAGATTCCGAAAAAGTTTCGTAAAAATTTGATTTCCTTATCTCAAGTTTCGCCACGAAATAAAGTGTTCGGAATAAAGTGCCTCGGAACTTTTCAAATTTGCAACTTGACTCTTGACTCGATCACCGAAAGCCCTATAAGCAATTTACTTTCATTAAGAAAAATAACTAGCAAAAAAACAAATTCTTTTCATCCCATCAATTCGCTGGATTACACTTTTTTGTCACTCTTTGTGTCCCGCGAGAGTAGATTTCCTGTAAAACGATCCATTCTACGAAGAGTGATTGAGACGAAACACACGATAGGAGGCAATAATAATTTTATCTTTCACCCTGTCCATCCGTGTGTGTCCGTATTTCCTTCTTACAATCAGTCTTCTCGTTGATCATCAAAGTGACATCAAGAACGTCTTATTATCCAGCTCCAATTATCACGTTTCCTAATGCCGAATGTAGGTGTAATCTCTCGCTCTTGTGATTTTCGGCAACGTCCTATGCCTTATAACTACATCGATATTCTCGCGAGCGAACGCTTAGGTATAATAGGCAATAAGCGGTTGCCGAAGGTGGAAGAAACGAAGGAGCTTTAGCCGGAAGTACCAGATCTACACGCGTTAAAAGCGATCTCGATAAAGTTAGCCCATATACTTCCAAACGATTCACCAAATAAAAATTTTCCCTCCTCTTCGCTTTCTGAGTAAGATGGATCCGCTTCCACACGCGGAAGCGTCTCTATCAGCTTAAGTATTCCGGAAGGAGGCAGCGAAAAAAAAAAACCAAGAATGAAAATGGGAGCTTTTCCGCGACCTTAATTCACTGACAAATTACTTCTTCCTGGTTTTTCTTTCTTTCTTTCTTTCTTTCTTTCTTTCTTTCCTTCTATTCCTTTGCCACATCCCACTTTTCCCGTTCTTCTCACCGATGAACTGAATCAAACATCCGGTGGCCAACGACAATTATATAAACTTGCTCTCGACGAAGGTGAAGAAGACTCGATTACACTTTTCCATTCACGTTTCACTGACCACGCTTTCGTTTAGTCTGCTCAAGCATTAAAATATGGGTGATTTTTTTTTTAATAACAACTTTAATCATGACAACAGATTTCGGTATTCGAAAATAACTAATAAATCATTCATCATCGATCATCATTCCTTGAACCGACTTGTTCGAATTTCTATTTATAGATCATTTTTTGTAACAATTTGACGGTATAATAATCAGTGACCAATTTTTTTTTCAGACACAATGTATATTAAAAAAATTATATCAGAAGATATTAGTTCGTTGTACAATAAAATTGGAATATTTGTCTATCGAATAAAAATTATCCCGACTGCAGATCAAGATTGATTTTTTAATCAAGTATTCTCCGTCAATCCAATAAGCAAAATTTCCGCTTGGATTTACAGAATTTTTTCAGAATATCAATTCATTTGGTATAAAGAATTGTTCATGGAACGATATTTTTCATTTGTTACAGTGGTGGGTAGATTCGTTTCTGATAATATGCAGATTTAAAAAAAAATGTACACTATACTGAAGTAAGTTAGATATTGAAAAATTCACACGTATTTTTTACAAGTATTTCGTACCTTGAATGAAATACGTGTAAAAGGCTATGTGTAGTAAAATTTTGCCAGTAAAGCATTCTTTTTAAAATGAACAAAAAATTTATATCATTCTACTTTTTCGCAGACGGAGCAGCAAAAAATATGATTGATGCATGGTGGGATTATTCGATAAGCAATATTTCCGGTTTTCCACGCAACTGTAACTTTTTGAAAATATATTCTGAATAATTTCATGATCAGTAGTTGAGTTCCTGTTTCAAAATGAGATATCGATCTTTTTGTAGCGTAACTTTAAAGATAAGTTATTCATATATGCATGTATATAGCAACTCGGTCTATCAAACGTATCTTTTGAGAGTAACGTTCAAAGTATCAAAAGGCCTGTGCAACTCGTGCGGAAATTTTGATTCCAGAAATCCCCTATTTCGAACAACATCAAACTCTGTGAAAAAATATTGAAAAAATTTTTCTACGTGTCAAGTAAATTGGTTATAGACACGTTACTAATTTAGAAAAGACGAATAAGTTTATGTGAATTTCCTCAATTTACAGTTAAAGATACTTCAAATGAATTTCAATAATCAAATCAAGGATCACTTGAACCCCAATTCAGAAATCGTGAAACTTGTTCGACTAAAAAATCAAAACGAATAGGTGATTGCGATGTTTTTTTTTTCAATCTTCTCTTAATCCCACTCTGTTGATATTTTACCATTTGTTTTTTTTTTCTATAGATATATATTCCACTTTCTTGCATAAAATTCGCCAAAATCAGGAGTTATTTTGACCTGAACATAGCCGTTTATGAAAAAAAAAAAAATAAGAACGAAAAGTAAAGGCGTATACACGCGATGTAAATGAAGGGAATCGCGACCTGAATCTCGAGACTAGGGATGAATTGTGGGGAGAACGAAACTGGCGAAGACGGAAGTGAGATAAAGCGGAACGGTGGTAATCCAGCAGTATCCGATACTCAGCAACAACACGGTTCTCCTGTAAAAGGAGGGTGAATACACACCCCGATAAATGTTCAGCTTTAAGGATAAACTGGACGAGGGCATTAAAAAATGGGCCATGGTTACGTCCCACAAAAATTTGATATAAACGATCTAAGACAACTGAATGATCATTGAGAATGTCGTGTAAGCGTCCACGGAGAAAAAATTTTCAGTCGTCTTTATGGTTCAATCGAATAAAGGAAAAATAGAAAATGCAACAAATCGGGTTTTCTAGCAATTTAACGATAAAATTTAGTACCTGTTATTTTTCTTTTTGGCTATGGTCGAAGGCATTTTAACTTTTTTCCAACCATTACCGCCATCGTTTGATGTCGAAGGAATAATAAATTATCGTTAACGGCTCGTTCGAGTGAAACAAATTTAGTACAACGTAGAAAGTGATTTAATGTTGCTGTAACAAAAAAATTTATTTCCCAGCCGACTGTGATCTCACTAAATTATAGTTACTCGACCAAATTTTCTTGTGATTCCAAAAATACTCAAACCGTTTTATTGTCACGATACCTAACATCGGTAAATGACGATATTTTGTTGTCTCGGTGTCTACGTTAATTCTGGCGAGTTAATTTTTCAACGATGTATTTGTATATTTTAATTTCTCGGCATTTGGACTTCTCCAAAATGTGCCTGTAACAACTCAATTATGCTTTGGTTCGGAATATTGAACAGTTAGTTCAAATTTCTGTCGATTTAAATCAGTTTTCCCTGCTGTGACGAAAACTCTACTCTCTTTCAGACCGGCAAAAGAACGGCTCCGAGGGTACTTCCGGTTTTCGAATCGTCGTTTGCCCAGATCCTGCGAAGACGGTGTCCGAATGGGTTCCAGGCAAATACCGCGCCACCCAGCCGGACTGATGAACGTTGCCTACACTCACCATGCCGGAACGGAAAGCGTTAGCGGAAGTAACGGAGGCGGCGGAAGCTCGCGCGGAAGCGCGAACTTATACAGCCCCGATTTAGTATCCAGCAGCACACACAGAGCAAGTTTGATGCAGTGAATAAAGCTCCGCTGTTTGCATTTTTCTTCTATTCTATCCACGGGGCCGTAACGATTAGAGCGAAGCATTTGCATGCTGGGATTTTATTTATTATCTGATCGCCAATCAAATGCAAGAGCTTCGCAATTTTCGAGGCTCTCCAGTCACTGGAAAATCGTTCCCCAGGAAAACGGAATCGATTTACGGTTGTAATACATCGAATGTATTAATTCTGTAGAGGTATATGATACGAATGATATCAGTGTCTGATTGGCAAATAGCGTGAATGTGACTAATATGAATGTTTGCAGTTGACAATATGGGCATCGGATTTAATTTCCCCGTTTTGTGATTCATTCGATCAGATTATATTTGTTCGGGTATTTAATCAGCGATTGACAAAGTTTACATTTGTGATACTGGCATGAGTTGCAAAAAGAAGTTGTAAAAAGAAGAAACTGAAAACGACCACAAACTAAAACATAAGATATCTAAACTGGCAGAAATCATCGAAACAAACTTAAGTCTAACTATCAGAAACTGGACAACTGTCGATACAACTATAGTTCAGTTTTATCAACGACCTTTCGACAATTTGCCGCATTGCGTGAATACACCATTTCAATGCCAAAATCTTTTTAATATCAGTGATTGTTTACTATGGAAAAATAACGGGCTTACACCGATGAAATTTCAACATAAATTTTCTTCCTCTGATAAACTGTGAAATTTCGTACTGTGAAATCAGTGAACTGAATATTACGATTAGTAGCTAATTCTGAAGTCTTCATGTTATAAAGAAGTACGATTCTATTTCTGGCGTTGATAATTAAGGAGGGCAATATTTTATTGGAAAAACACTCAAATTGAGTGACAATTTTTTATCTTCGAAATACTGACATAGCTGTCCGACTAAAAATCTACCTACTTCACATTCAGTTACATATTTGGAGGATCAACTTATCTTTTTCACTGACCACGCACAAACTTATCGATTTCAGTTATCATGGAGAAAATCACAACTGCCGCATATCCGATTCGACACTGTATATACTTTAGTAAAACACTCGAGTATACAAAATATTTTTAAGCGTACGACGCGGAATGTTGGGTTGCCCACCGCTGAGGGGAACATATATCGGTAATATAGACCTACCGAGTTATCGGTAGGTAACGCGTTTACAGTCCTCGCAAATGAGCTGGAACTGGCCGTGTTGCCAAGCTGTGTGGATCTGGCCGAGCAGTTGATTGGTTGTTTATATTCCATGCCGAAGTGTTCAGCGATCGCGTTCCAAAGTCACGTTAAAGTGAATATATGACTTGACTAGACTTGAGTAATAATAAGAGTAGAACTGTTTTACCGATATTTGTTCCCCTAGGTGGTAGGCAACCCAAACATACTGCGGCGTGTACTTAAAAACACGCTGTAAGTGTACAATATTCGAAAACGATCCGTTATGCATGGGAAACTGCCCGATTCATTTTACTTCTGTCGTAGAAATGTCCACTCGATTTCTCTTAGAACGAGTCCACCAGACACGTCTGCAAGGTATGTGAGATTTGGATATCCATTACATTTATGACGTAGATATTTATAGGTAGGTATTTCATCGGAGTTCGTTCGATCATGTCCATGATATTGATGATACCTGGAACGGATATCCACTGAAGGTGGAAGGTCGTTGTTCGCCTCTCGTATATATAAGGATGTGATAAAGAAAGTGCGATAAAAAGAAAGGTGGTAGAAAAAAAAACTCCACCTATATGAGAGCACCCTTAACGGTGTCATAAAAGTAATGCTTTCACATTTGTCAAAGCCATGACGAGCGTATTATCGCGATCACATGGGAGGAAAGATGGAACGAAAAGCCTGTAGTCCTCGATTAATGGAACTGGTATAATATGCCTAATACTTTTGAAAATTGCGACAAGCCGCGACCCGCGTTAAAAAGTACATTTGTCAATTTCAGAGTATTTTCACCATTCTGTTCTTCGAATGAAAGTTCATATGACGAAACTCAGTGAACGATAGACTTCGTGCATGAAATTTTTTTACTTCCACCTCTCAATGAATAACAAATTCTGTATAAATCAGTGCCAATAATCAGATGAAACGATATATGTGTGTGTATTGTTATCATATAATAAGTCAAAAATGTTAATATCGCTTATTGCGCATAACCCAAGGTATTTGAAATTTAAAAGCTATTCAACCGTACATAATCATAAGCTAATTGATAATGAGGTTAAAAAAAACAAATTTTATCTTGACTATTGCAAATGGTGAGTCAAATATATGTATAAGTATCTGTCATTTCCCTATAATAGTATTAATTATTACAATCAGTGGCTTCTGGATAAAGTATCGTGATATTTCATTCACATTTATTTTTTTGCTGTTGTTTTTTATTCCGTGTCAGTATTATTGTTCAGGCCGTATTGACTTGGCGATTTTCAAATTCGAAAATCCCAAGTCTTGAAGCCATTGTACTAGAATGCAAACGGAATTGCTGAAGATATAATCGAAGGACGTTTAAACATAGTTCCTTCGACAACTAGAATTAAGAGATCCCACACCCTCAAGATGAGCTGCGCTTAGAAAATCCGTTCGCGACGTTAAGGCATGGGAAAAAACGAATACATAAAGTTTTAAGAGTGTGATATCATATTTTGCACGTGTTAGCTATTAGGCGTAATAAATTCTGTATAATAAATATTCAAAGGAAGTGAAGTGACGTCGAGTTTACTCAACTGCACAATATATCATCGATGTAATCACTATATCACTGTTAATATTGCTATACTGTTGTGCGGATTTTTTCAATAGTTCATAATATATGGTGTTTACAAAAACAATAAGTATTGAATTATTGTATGTATTATATAATATTACGTAACGGTATAAAATGAGTCTGTAAAATGACCAAAAGATCGTTGAAAGACAATATTGTGACATCTATTAAAGTTATCCACACGTAGCAAACGAGCTAGGATTTAATTTGATATCGTTAACTGTGTGTATCTATACCGGGACAATCTCTTGAAACTTGAAAATCAACCGCGCATGCGCGAGTTTTATCGGCTGTTCGCGCAGGCTGGCCATCCCGAGTTTCAGCTGTCAAACTGTTTCTGCCAGCGATGTAGTCGATAGGAATTTTCGAGGTTAGAATCTCAATTAATTGAGGCGGTGACTCGGAAAGGTTTGGGATGCATTTGTTACTGGGTTGGAAAGTTGATTCTTCGAAGAACGGTCGGAATTTAATGCTTATGCTCTTTGAAAATTCAAACGGACACATTTTGCGTAGGTTGGCCCGCCTGCATCGCAGACAAGAATATCGCTGCGGGAAGATTTCGCCGACCAACGAGATTTAATTATTTGGCGCATGCGCGGTTGATTTTCAAGTTTCAAGAGATTGTCCCGGTATGTTTGTGCGAGAAATGATATTATTTAATACGAAAGAATTATATGCGCGTATATAAACGTTAAACGTATGCATACGTAAATAATAGTACACGCATTCAAGAAATATTTAACCGAATGTCTGTAAGAATTTATTGCTTATTGTCTACTATTTGTCAAATATTTGTGCATTATCGTATTACATGTACGAATATAATAGGACGACATTAGAGTCAGCAGATATTGAAGAAAGAAAAAAAATGTGTCATTGATAATGCTTACATTATACGAGTATAATTTGGTGAATGTCAATGCTTCGACCCTTTTATTCACGAAACGCTTCATCCTCGGAAAGTATCTTGTTAGTAATGAGATTCTAAGAAAAAGTGGTAATTTTCAAAAATTTACATTATAATAACAATTCGTTCACTTCCTTTTGGTTCAGTTATTTCAATTTGCACAGTAATTTTTGTTACGAAAAACTGTCAGATGTTTCTTATTCCGTTGTCTTTTGGTTTCTTTTGTCGATGAACAAGATATCAAAAATGGGAGAAAAGCAATTTGTATCAAGATAAGATAATAACGATACACGGGTATGAAAGGGTTGATGAGGAGAAAGAGTGACAAGTGATATTTTTTAATAAACTGTTCTTTAGAATAAAAAAAAATATTTAAAATTTGTATTAGAAAGAATATAGAAGTTCACTTAGAAAAACAAATATATGAGCGCTAAGTATACGATTCTGTCTTACATAATGAACATAGTAATTGAGGCATACGTGAAAGATTCTCGTAGAATTTGTCAAAATCTAGAATAAAACGGGAAATTTTTTACGCAGAAGTTTATTCATTATACTGTATTGAGATGTCCATAAGTTGGAGTAAATTTATATAAATATACGAATGCAGCAAGAGTAATTTTTTCATTTTATTTCTAAAAATGATGTGAATACAAGCCGATATTACAAAACTTTGTCAAAATCATAAGCATGGTCTCAATCATCTGCAATTAGTCTGCGGTGAAACTTTAAAAAGCGGGCCAGTCTATTTTTGTTACGATATATTTTTGTATTTTGCTAAAACAGGAAGTAAATACCTCGCCAAGTAGTGTAAATATACTTTTCTATGTTTACTGGATAAATATTCATTTCGGGAGAAGTATAAGGGTGTAATAAATATTTTTCATGTATACTTAGTAATTATAGCCCAACCTGTTTCTTGGTCAACTTAAATGCAGAATAACTTAATTTTACGGTAAGAAATTGAGACGATTATATGCTCTTGAATTTTGCAATCTGTAACGCTGTTGCTTTTTCATTTTATTTCAAGATCGCGTATTTCATTGTAGAGGTTTCATGAAATTTCTCATTATTTTCATATCTAGTAGGGATTTGAAATATTCAAAGAGAAAATTGTATCGAAGTTATTATTGATGTTATGTTGCTTGTAAAAGTATCTACACTACTTGTATTAGTATTAGATATCTCCGTCATACTACTCCGTAAAAAGAACAGACAATTTTGGAAACTCGGTCCTGTATCTTTCTTATAAATCTGAAATCGGCCAATATACTCTTGATAGTTATAGGATAAGCCGTGTTTCATGTGCTCGATGTAAAAACTTCATGTAAAAATGAAACGAATAAACGAATAGGTAATAATATCGTCTTTCATCGTTTGAAGCCTGAATCCTCTCTCTCTCCTTAATTTTATTCGCTAATTAATTACCTCTGAGATCAGTACGGAATTCAAATAAAATTCGTTCGAACGTAATTACGAATGAAAAATTAGTCTGGCGAAGTTTTATCGAATCTCTCTCTCTTTTTGACAGTGAAAAATAACAAACCGATAACAGCGAAAGTTAGTCAAAATTTTTATTTTTCATCCAAGCGTATATTCCAATAAACACGACTAGGCAATTTTTCATACCCATTCTTTGAATGCAACGGCGTATAAATATCAGATTCTTATATCGAATCGTTTCGGAGATCATTGTAGGATTTTGTCGCGATAGACCAACATTTTTATAGACATCTGTTTTTCGAATACCAGAGGTCTGAAGACGTAAATATTTAGTGAAATGAGCAAAAGTTATATTGGACCAAAATCGATACCTGTCCTATAAGACCTTATGTGTTAGAAAATGATAACGGAAAATTTTAGAGAATGTCTGAACAGCGGAGCTATTCACTTGTTGAAATCGCAAACTACTTTGGAAGACAGTCGCTTTAAAAACACTTGAAATGAGTTGAAATCACGTATAATCACGCTTAAAATTGCATAAAACCACATGAAATCACTTGAAATCAGTTGTAATCGCTATGAATTCACTTGAAATCCCATGAAATAGTATGAGATCCCTTGAAATCGTATGAAATCTGGAATGCAGCTACTTTAAAATCGCATACAATTACATGAAATCAGTTGTAATCACTGCGAGTTCACTTGAAATCGTATGAAATCGTAGAGATCCCTTGAAATTGCGTGAATTCGCACGTATATTCACTCGTTGAATTCACAAACCGCTTTGGAAAGCAGTCCCTTTGAAATCGCTTGAAATCATTGAAGTAATTGCAAAATCGCTTGTTAAACGATCTACAGATTGAGCACCACCTCGGTCTGAGTTCTCTTTGCTTTAGATAATGTAAAAATTATTCTAAAATTACATTTTCTCAGTGTTTGTATAAAAAAAAAAAAAAAAAAAAAAGGAGGTTCACCGTTTTTATGCTTACTTTTTCACCTGCAGTACGTAACCCACCTTCGCAAACGCCCGAGATTGTACGGCATATTCGACGAAGAGAAGGTTTCGAAATTAGGTAAACGGGGCTTGTTTTATGGCCGAGGGTTCTACTCCGTAACACCGAGACCTAGGGCAACGGAATAAACTTTACTGAGCCAATTCAATGCCAAAGCAGCTACAAAGCTGGAACCGTACTTGCCTAGGATCCCATAGCTGCTGTAACAACTTCTGTCACCGCTGTTGTCAGTCCGCGAGTCGATTCGAACACACCCTTTTAGACCTTTACGGCTTTTAGAGTTTAGGAAACTTTGTAGGAGGGGAGGGGGGGAGGGGGGATGAACTTGCCGTCCGTGTGTGGAATTCGCGTGGGGTGTAACAAGTTTACTTGCTAACCTCTTTACCTGTAATACGTAAACTTTTACTTCTGTGGTTGCAATTATGTGACGTGAATTCGCGACTTGTATTAACGTTCCCATTTGATCAACGAACGGTGCCGGGTAATCAATTCATAGTTGGGCATTTCGCCGTAACGCCCTGTATATGAGACGTTAATATAACCGTGGAATTTCATTAGTCAATTAACGCAGCCGCTATTAACACGGCTAGTCCTACAACAGCGTTAGCTACTGCAACGTCGCTTCGAATATTGCAAGCGCTAGTTATTGCGTCTGCGTTACAGATTAGCGAGATGTGCCGTATTAGTAGAGAGGAGACAAAGGGCTGGAAAAGGTACGAGGGCCAAGTGACCCAAAAATAATAACGCGAAAAAAAATATCCCGTATTCATTTTGTTAAATATTTTGTCAATTTCTTCTCATGGGTTGTTTCTGTCATGGATTATTCTTGTCTTGGGTTACTTTTGTCTTACGTTATTTTTGTCTCGGTTTATTTTAATCATGGGTTATTTTTGTTTTTTGTTAATTTCTTTCGGTTATTTTTGTCTTGGAGTATTTCCTTCGGATTAATTATTTTTGTCTTGGGTTATTTTTCACATGGGTTATTTTTGTTTGAGTTGTTTTGGTCTTCGGTTATTTGCCTTTGGGTTATTTTTGTCTTTGGTTATTTTCTTTGGGTTATTTGTCTCGTGATTTAATTTTTGTTCGAGTTATTTTTGGCTTTGGTTATTTCCTTTGGGTTGTTTTTGCGTTTGGGTTATTTTTCTCATGTGCTATTTTTGTTTTGGATTATCTTAGTTTTGGGTACTCTTCTCTTGGTTTATTTACCACAGGTTATTTTTACATGGAAGATCGAGGACGACAACTGTTGGAGAAATGTGTAAATATAAAAATTTTTAAACACATACACGTGTACCATTCATGCTGCTCTTACAAATAAATTTTACTCAAATATTACCGCTATATTCACAATGCCATTTCTGTCTTATATTGTCCAATTTAAATAATTCAAATAAAATTCTGAAATAAATTTATATAACTTACTTCACCATCCGTTACAACACATAATTTGCTCAGTTGACAATTGATCTTCGCTACTTGACGAAACAAAAATTAATGTAGACTTACTATGGAACTGTCTTTTTGTAATCTTTAAGGACTTTAAAATACGGAAAAGTGTTGAATTCAAGCGAAAAGTTGCTAGCCTTAATTTTAACACACGTTCTCCTTTCGCGCACTCTGGAGACCAAAAATCAGGCTGTTCGGGAAGTTAGGGTCCGTCGTTCTGTCGCACTGTCCGTCACAAAAACTCGATTACCTATCCCGGAAATGGTGGTGATTAGAGTTCCGACATTTTCAGGGCATTCTCGGTTTTCAAGCAAGATGAGAAGCTCCCGTTCCTATGAGTCACTTCCGGTGTAACCGGAAGTCGGGTCGGGTCCAAAATGAGAGGGTTTCATCTTGGATGGTAATCCGATATACCCTGAAAATCTGGGGTTGGGTACAAAAATGCGAAAGACCAAAACGTCGACGGCAGGAAATCTCGAAAGTCGAACAACCGACATTTCAAAACGTAGAAAGTCCATAAATACGAAAAGATGACTTGCGGCAAAATAAAAATTGAAGCACAATAATGTGTAAATAAATTTATACCGACATTTTTTTTTATTTTTTTGTTGCTAATGACCAAAACTAATCGTGGAAAACTAATTTTTTCGGTTTCGCGGCTTGTCGAAGTATTAGCCGTTCTCAATTTTTAATTTCGAAACTTTCATTTTTCTGTATCTCCGGATTCTGTGCTTCGGTCATTCGGAACACCGGCTGTTCTGAAAATACTTTTTCGGAGAAGAGAGCGTTCGGTGAAATGAACTTTCGAGAAAACAGTTATTCGTATTACTGAACTGGGTGACTTATCGAAAATCCCAACTTCGTTCATTGTTTTAAAATTCTTACATCGAAAATTTCGGCTTTTCGATCACTCGACTTTTTGGTCCTTCAGGATTCCGACCTCCACCCAATATCTGAAACCTCTTTAATCAACCGTTTCGCATATTAGATTCACAACGGCATGACTATATTCCAATTAGATTAATCAGTTTCGCAATTTTTATTTTTTAAAGACCGTAAAAAAAAGTACCGGTAACAAACGGCTTGCTGGATTGTTAGTAACAAGATAATACATTTTTATATTTACAATCAACGTTGAACGAAGCAAAATTTCTAAACACGGTGCCTGGGTGTTGCGGAAATTTTGAAATCGCGATGATAACCGCAGTCCGCGAACCGGATCACTCAAAGATCAATACCGACAATTTCACAAGGGTGAATAGAAAATCAACTGATCATTTTACCAGCCCATTCGACGCTCGGTAGAGAAAATTAAATATCAAGGGCTTGTGTAAAACGGTGAAATTAGATTTGCCCGCTGCCGGCTGTTTTCGGTAAAGAGGGTGAAAAAATATTGGGCGAAATTGAGTGTCAGGCTCGTGGTATTGACAACGAAGAAATCGAGGTGAGAATCCCTCTTTTATTCTGGCCACGATTATTATTTTCGGGACGTTTTTTAAATTTAAGTAATTCAAACAACGTAACAATAATAAGGTGTAACGCAAAAATAGACAAAAATATTATTCCTCATTGTTATCACATTTTAGGTGAAAAAATTCGATAACGTCTACACGTTTTTCGCGATACTTTTCATCACGATTAAAAGGCAAGAGTTCTCGAAAACGAGCGAGTGAAAAATCTGAAACCGATCGGACTTGGCAGCCGAATGAAAAAGTTTTGAAAAGAAATTTTTTTTATATCTTTCGATAAACAAAAAGGTTATACTTTTTTAAACCTGAATATATCAACTGGGAAAAGCATAACGGTTTACTTAGAAAAATTAATAAAGAGAAAAAAGTACATATTCGTCGTTAAAATATTGCTAATAGATTCATTTCCGGTAGAATCGGAAGTTCAAATTAAGCGGAACCCGGCAATTTTTCATGCTTATCATTTGATTGTAAACTTCTGAAGTTTCAATGTAAGCTGCGAATAAAACTAATTGAAAAGTCGCAAACTGAAATTAAATACGCGTATCTGTGACTATAATTTTCACACTTTTTTGGAAACAATTTTAAGGGACGATATTCCAACCACAGCGAAGATTGTTTTGGCGTTATCCTTGAATGTTTTCGTGAGAATTTTTTGGTATTGACGATATTTTGGATTCTGTTTATCGTGTTCAGACGTTCAGCTTTTCCAATTCTCCAGAAATCTTCGACTTATATGCTATTATTAAATCAATTTCAAAGCTACTTTTGTAGCTCGAGGATTTTTCGCTTGCAATGTAGAAAAAACGTCACACAATGTATAATTAACCGAGTTTCTGGATCAAGTGTATCTTGATTTTATCCTCAATGTATTATTTCGTCCATTACAAATGAAATAATCATTTTTTTCACCGTATTGCACAATGAAAACCACAAACTCTTACAATTTTTCCTGTTTTACCGAACAGTGATGGATGAATTTTTTATTTCAGAGCCAACTTATACGAGTATCTCTTGAACGGCGGAGAAGACAAAGTTCCGACCCGTTTCTTTGCAATAAATATGGACACTTTTATTTTATACCCAAACAAAGGATCGGCAGAGGCAACGAAGCGGGAAAAAAATGCCTAGCGTAGTTTCCGGCAAGCAAATTTTCGTGCTGCGTCACGGAAGATAATGTGTTTACGTTTGATCCGGTCTACCGCTGGACGCATGAATATAATGAAAAAATTAGGTGAAAAAAAAATGATTTCCAACATGATCATCAATCGTCGAATGATTATTTCCGAATCTACCGTTAACCGTTTTCGATTTAAATACTTTAGCCCCGTAAAAAGCCAATGGAATTGAAATTTTCTTTGAATTCAAGACTTGAAAACCCGCAACTCGTATCATAAAAGCTCTATTTTATCATACATTACGAATACTGTTTACGAAATATTGATATTGCAGCCAAATTGAAGGATGTTGTCTCGTTGAATTTGAGTAAAAAATTTGTCCGAATTTAAGACTAATCGAGTTGAAAATACGAACATAAAACCTTGAACGGTAATTGACTTAGTTTCGTTCGTGAGTGATGATGAAACTTTTCCCATTTTATTCAGCCCTCGTCATATTGTAGTTATATTAAACTCGTTTACCGCGCATCGGATTTTATACGCGGGCATGCAAAGAGATCCGAGATTATCGCTAATCCGTCAGAGCAGAGAGAAGGGTCAGGTTAAAATTACACCGTGGAAAATTGCCGGTTAAACAAACAATATGGTGAATTAATTCCTCGCAGTTTTGTTACAAATATTTTGAAGACGTATTAAAAATGGCTGAATTGGTTGATTTATTCACATGTAAAATCCTCACTTAACACTTTATTAGAATCATACAAATAGCTGAACTCTATATGTTGGAAGATAAATGACACCATTTTTTTTTTTTTTTCACCGCCGTTTGTTTCCTTCGAGACGCGAACCTGCCAAAGAAGGGGTTGTATTCTCGCCAAGACGTCGTTTATGACGGGCCTAAGCTTTCCGTCGTTAAACAGGCCGTTGAAATTTCCAAGTTCTGACGCGGCAACGTTAATGCAAGCTGCTTATGAAGTCTCGCTTATTCGGACAAACAATACGCGTCGTATGATATTCATTTAAACACCTAATTAGCTCTCGGGGAAATGAGATAGTGCAAAAAAGATGTTTCCTGGAAAACATTTCGCAATTTCCAAGTGACATTTGACGGTGATATTAGAAAACTTCACGGAAATTCGCGATAAATTTCATTATTTTAAACGTGTAACGATTATGCATTATAACACAATTCCACAAAGATAAATGACTTTCGAAAAAATCGATGTGGTGAAAACAAATCTCTGACGCAAGTTGTTTCCTCTTTTAATATGTCACACGTTATTTAGACGTAAAATCCGAAAAGTTTTGTATGACCTTCGCAGTGTATTTTTTTTTTTTTTTTTTTCTTCTTTATGTGACGTTCCGACTTATTTCGGTTCTGTAATGATAAAATCGGGGACATCCTGTAATAACTGATCAGACGATCGATAAATTTATCGATAATTATCCCAGGTCGACGTCTCAGATTAATTACAGGGGTAGTCAGAATGCAGAAATTTATACGAAGCAGCCGACATCGTTAAGCGGTGGTAGAATAGCCTTCATTAAAATTCGAAGGATTCTAATGATCGTGAGCCAAAGGCTTTCAGTAAGATCTTGCAGGCTTTTCAATAAGACTCTTAAAATTGGTCCGATTAAACGCCGCTCGGCTTCCCTGACACAATTCGCGAGTTGTAGGTGAAGATGAGGTGAATATCTCCGGAAATTCGGAGCCTCGAGAGTAAAGTAGACGAAACAAGTAGGTTGATAAAAAATATACAGCCGAAGGAAATACTTGTGATCATAAATGTGATCAGAGGAAAAAGGAGATGAATGGGAAACCGGCAAATACGCCAGATTACCAAATTAACTTCAGAATAAGTATTACATGGAATTCCATCGTTTTCCGCATGTTAAACTCTAGACGACCAAATTTCCCGAAGGATTTAATTGTCGGAGAGGCGCCATTCGCATGGTTTTAATGAACGAGTATTCACTCCAGAAACTTTCTGATATGAGAACAATCTGGAGTTTCGACAGATTTGAAAACACTTATTTGCACCAATTCCCGCCAGGTAACGTCATCTACATCATGTAAGGTCATTGAGGTTGGCGGAGAAGATGAGTCCATAGACTTAAAGTGGCCATGTCCGGTTACGTACCTAACTTTTATTTGTTAGAAATAATAATTTTTTTTGTCAATTTTTCTTGCACAAAGGAATTCTGGATATAGAATGAATATTTTTCTAACGCCCAAACTATTCATGGCTCAGGATGTGGCCATGGAGACTTTTTTTCCGAATGCCTAGATCTACAACGTATAAAAATCCAGACGATTTCACTGAAATCCAATTTCCGCGAGGTTGTTGCGAGGTTCTTTATACCTACGGTAAGATCCAGAACACCATGCGATTCCTGTAAATTTCACTGGAAGATATTTAATCTCTTCGGAAATATTGCAGATGGCTAAAGGTGAAGAGAAAAACAAACTCTACCAATAATTCTGTATTGCCAATGATCGGTCGCTATACAAGTAGAGAAATGTGCGTTACGTAGAAATATGAGAAATCAATATCGAAGCATCGCCACTTCCGAAAATGGCCACCACTATGAGTAGGCACTACTCGAATAACTTTGCTGGGAGGTTTGACGAATCATCAGAGATTGTTGGGATCCCCAATCCCAGAGTTTAGGGTCAGAGATCGATCTTCCTATTACGAGGTGATGAGATATCTTGTGCATTCTATTCCCTCGACGGTAGGTTTCAGTGTTGAATATATTAACGTTTTTTTTTTTTTTTTTGCTTTATTGCCGACGTTTAAGTGCTTCCAGAGTAAAGTTCTCCACATTGGTAAAGAAAACCGTGGGATTTTTGCCAAGCGTAATCCCAATGCGATGTAACTTCACAAGGGGATCAATAGATGCTTGCGAAAAGTAGGTAAAACAGGTGGATGAAGGGGTGAATATGGACTCAACGACGCAAAAATATTACCTGCAGGAAAACTCAGCTGGTGTAATTTAAGAGATAAACCGATGTCTCGAGTAGCCGTATCAAACACTGTCTGCAACGTCTTTGGAACAAAATCACTCAACCCCCTGACGTTAGAGGCAAACAAATTGAAAAGTGTTCCAACGTCAGTGAAATCCGTGGTACGAATGCACCAGTGATTTTTCCCCGGAATGCGGTATATACGTTAGAGAAGTAAGAGGTCGTGGATAATTGATTGGAGCTCGAGAGGCGAGTGGCAGTTAGTCAATCGGTTAATTCGGTCAAATACGTAAGGCCGTTTGCGACGAGGAGAGCAATTAGAATATCAACTTGGCTGACCGAGTACCCGAATCTATTTGCCAGACTAAAAGTGTTTGTCGAACACTAAAGCCTGATACATGATGTTAATGAAAAATGACTTGTGTTCCAGATGTCGTTTAGGGTACTCATCGACTTTTAATTACGACCGTGCGTGATAAAATTTATAAAAATCGAGTCAAATTAGATGTAGTTTGAGACGATTTGTATTTTGAAATAGGATGAGAGACAGAGAGGGAAGGAGAGACGAGAGCGAAGGCTCGGTAGATCTACGTACTTCGAAATGATAAGACGTGTTTAAAGTCAGTGAGTTGAAGCGCAAATCCTGATCAGGTAAAAATTTTAAGCCGAGCATAGTACGGAGAAAAAGAAAAAACTTCACTCGCAACGTTTTATCCGTTTTTAAATATCTTCACCGTATTGTATATAATACACCTCGTTGAAAGCCTAGCTCGTATAAATTTTATTTCACTGACAATTTTCTCCTCACAATCTAAGCAAACGGTCAGATCTCTCAATTTTATAAGACAAACTATCTCCTTTGTTATGTATCATTTTTAATCTCATTTTCGCCCATCGTTTTATCTTTTCATTTATACCTACGTGTGTTTTTTGTTATTTATTTATATGTGTGTTTAGACCAACAGGCTAGGTTTGTTAGTCCTGCGACGCGTAGGTTATACTGCAAAATGAAAAGACTAATTCAATTGATGGTGGATAAACAAAAGGAATAAAAAATAGAAGTTTCAAAATTATATAAAATACTCAATTTCTATCGGTGTTTTGATATCCGTGTTCTCGAATTCATTTTTGAAAAATTACTTTTTTTCACACGATAAAAATTCTCTACACATATAACATATTTACACCCTATCGTTTTCAGAATACCCACAAATTCCTCACTTTTTGCGCGACAATGTAATAAAGCTGCTGCCGAAAAATAGGTACGACGAAAAAAAAAATAATATGTAAATATTTTCCCACGTTACGGTGTTTAAGGCCGATATTCATGCGCATACATTATACGCGGCTGGTTATTCACCGACAGCCATCCATTCCAGGACCCCTGAGTGCTGGCACTGTTTTACACCAATGATAAATGGTTCATAATCCTGGAGACGGGAATTGTCATCGAGACTACAAACCGAGCAGCATTTCGCACCGCATGAATACACGTGGACGTAACGACCATTCATCCCGGTATTTATCGATGGAAATTTTTCTCACCCCTTCGCGCCCGATGAAAACACAATAGTCAGGCACTCGCCTGGCTCTCTTCAGCCGTAAATAAAACCAGACCCGTTTGTTTAACGGTTCGTTTCGAGAACATCGCCAAGTGGCCGAACGTCAATTCACTTTCAAGATAATCGAAGAGATAATTGAGTTTTTAATTTTTGTTTTTTTTTTTTTTTAATTCTTACCTCACCTGCAAAAGTTTATTCACGTGAGAGAAAAATTTTCTCAACTCTTAAGTCTAACCAACCTTGACAGGATTTTTAGAGTCGATTGAGTCGATAGAAAACATTCGACATATCAGTTTTTTTACGACAATGGGAGGCCGTTACTATTGAAGGGTTGAATCAATTCTACGAAATGACGTTCTTTCAACAAATAATGCGCGCATTTATTGCTTGTACGATGTTTAAACTTCACGTCGGTAAATAGCTATCTGAAAAAAAGTATTTTGATAAATCTCCTCCGCCCAACGTTGACAGGTTGTGAAGAAATTACAGTATCGACTTCTAAGGGTAACGCTTCTACATCCATTTCAAAGTTCTTATACTTTCCGTCAGTTGCACAGAGTCGATAAAAACACTTGCCGCGGCACTTTATACGGAAAAAATACAAAGCCAACGACACCCTGGTGAACTGAAGGCAAAAAAGAAGCTGACTCCTAGCTATTTCAATATCTATAGTTGCTACATAAGGATCGTACACAGCATTCGCTATGAATGGAAAAAGTCAACGTGATATTTGAGGGTAAAAGAAACGAACAGACGTAATTCAGCGACTGACTAACCAGTGTAACGAAGATATAACGAGAGGGATGGGATCAGTAGGTGGAGGCGATAAAACAATTTCAAACACAAACTCCGCTGAATGGGAGATTTGTATTCCGCTTGAATAATTATTCGAACGACGGAGGGAATTAGCTCAGATTTTTTAAACGTTTAAAATACCGATGAAGAGAATCCTCGCTTGCACGGGATGTTGATGATTGGACCAATTGCCTACCGCAGAGCACGTAATCCTTGTCTGTCGCAGACGAAGATAGCTAATCCCATCCCATTCCAGTATTAGGTTTACGAATCCCATTCTATTCCTCGGTACTGTAACTTTGCGTTACAAGAATATAAAGGGGCTTCGCAAATGCAGCGAAAGACAGAAAATTCGGGGAAAATCGTATATCAGAGAAAATGGGTTCTCTCGAGTTAACGTCTGGGGAAAGACTTAGATTACAATAATGGCGGTGGGCGTAGCAGCAAAGGAATTCATCTATCTGTAACACGCTTTTATCTTGAAGGGCTAAGATTCCCTTGTTTACCCTGTACAGGTAAAGGGTAAAAAGTTACCTGTTAGTGACAGACCTCACAGCCGGGTACTAGAAGTACCCAAATTTCTTTTTATACTAGCTATAGGTCTCACAGTCACCCTTCTCGATAGACTCGAAACAATAATAGTGGGCTCGGGGTCCATTTAACGATTCATAATATAGCCACCAGATATGAAACCGTACTTCAGGGTTTATTGGACAGGCTTTACGTTCATTCAATCAGTCGTTATTCAACGCTTGTGTCAACCCGGGTAACTTTTTAGCGGTTATCCGTTTAACACGTGTCTCGTCGCGAGCAGAACCTGAGTAGGCCCCAAGATGACGTGTACAGGCACCATCTCACTCGAAATCATCGGTCAGTACCTGTACTATTTTAACCGAGGGCTGCAAGCCGCGCCGGTTTCCCGACACGGAAACCACCCCGAGGTAGCTTAGCTACACCAATTTTGTGTGATTTGTTATTTATTTTCAAGTGTTCTTGATCCGCGGACTGTGATAACCACCTTGGTTTCCCAACGTGTCAACCACCCCGGGTCAAAACCTGAATCATGAGGCCCCGGGAAGGCCAGCGCAAAAATCTCTAACCGGCTCTACCCAGTTCTGCTTTCGCATCTAATTACTCGACCACAGGTAACATTAGAAACACGTTCCAACGTCATTTAATAATCAAATCGATCATTATGAGCCTCGATTCGTCGAGTTGATAGCCCCACGTTCACACAGTTCACCGTATCACTCTCGCACACATAACGAGCTACTGTAAACAAGACTCACGTGTTGTCTCTTCAATGTTTCGACTACTACTGATCTGGTTTTGGATTCTGCTCCATATTCTCCTCTCACTTGCTCTCGCGGGGATTTTGAGAACTTTTGAGACTGTATCGTCTCGTTGACCACTCGGCGTAGCGTGCGTGAGATTAGCGTACTTGGATTCATTCGCACACACATCGTAGTATTATAATACATTCTGTCCCTTTGCTACTCTCTAGCTGATCTATAGCGATCGTACACCCCCTCGCCTTACCATACCTCTCTGTTATTACATATGGTTTCAAGTAATGCTCGTCCAAACTGTAGTGCCATTGAGTACACTTCTTAATTTCTTACACATTCTCAGGTTGAGATCGCGTTAAACGTCGGATTATAACTTAATAATCACATGGGGCAATAATGGTCTGTGGCAATGGTCGATTACGAAATTATGGATCATAAAGCACTAGTTACAGCTGTCGTTTTCTGTCTATGTATTGGTATGCGTCACCAACAGTACCTAAGGAACAGGTACAGTGTTTAAAAAGGCAATGTCATTCGGTGGAAAACTGGACGTTCTAACAAAAAAGCAGTTACATTGGCCGAGTCCCTGATTATCGCAAATCCTTGACGAACGCTAATTTCTGATATCGATTGAACCAACATTTCGAAACTTTACGAACGCGTAAGATCCAAACAGGTGAAATGATACTTGTTTTGTGAAACTACACGACGTTTATAATTTAATGTAAACGAGCAATGTTCGAGCTTTTCTTCATTGCAGCAGGGTTGATGCTGGAACATCGTTGAGCTAGATTTTTAGAGAATTCTTTGGTGGGATAACGAGTCAGAAGACTTGACAGTTAATCAACGTTTCAGCAGGGTGCATTTAATGAAATTTAAGTTCACCGCGGAATCTCCGCAATCAGTGGCTACGGCACAGCACGAAGCGTTGAAATTTGAATCGCAAATCTGAAATAAAAGGCAAGAGCCATCGCGTTGGTGTGCGCGGCATGAATCAGTACATTTGATGAGTAAATAAAAAAAAATCGGAGAAGTTGGGTGGAAGTGGCGACACCGGTACAGAATAATTCATCGTTCAAGCGTATGTTTCATAAACGTCATGACCATTACGGAAGTTGAGAATGGAAAAACAGAGGGAAAAGTAAATAAATAAACAACCCAAGCCTGCAACACCGGAGTGTTCTGGAAGGGGTGATCGATACTGTATTTCCCTTCGGTTTAACCGATCATAATGTCGTGCATTGATCGAGAAACCATAGAAAATAAAGTAAAATGAGGTTACCGCCATCGCGATGTAGAAATTCACGCGAATTTTCAACGTATTCGATGAAAGGACTCAGCGGCCCAAATCCTAATACACGATCAGAGGAAACACTTTGCTTTTTTTAAAAAATCAATTTATAGCCGCATTGTGTGGAAAATTTTCTCTTGGGAATACAATATTTTTTTGTAAATATCAATATTCGTGAAATATTTGTTTCAAAATCACGAAAAAAATTTAATTGAATAAAATATACTTATAAATACACAATCTCGATTTTGACTTAGTTAATTTAATGAAATAATACTTTTTTTTCATAGTATCATCAAAATATTGAATACCCTCTGGTAGATTCAATTAAATTTCTTCATACAATACACTAAATCTATTCAGAGGATAAAGATTAGTAAAATTTACGAAATAACGAGAGCTACTAATTGATTACCACTATAAAATAATATGTTACATTATTCGTGGTCTAATACCATTGAAGCAGCCTGTCAATTCGCTATGGCATGTTTCTTTGTCATTTCTTGATGTGGCAAATAATTCATGTAGCATAAATTACAATCAAACGATAATTTTTTCAACAATCATTATTCAATCTGTACAAAATGATTTCATTCCGTTGATCTGATTTCGCAACTGCAACAGAATCTATGAGACTGTGGTCCCAAACCTTTTTTCAAACATTACTGAAAATTTTGGTTTCTGCGCACTGTAAAATGAACTAATCGTAAACTGTTCGTTTGTGTGAAAATAATGTCCGGTCGGATGTATATTAACCAAGAAATTTCGTAGCAAAGAACAGAATTTTGGTCATTACGCCCACATTTATTTATTTATTTTATTTTTTTTTTTTCTTTAACTGTACTTCGACAGTACGTGATCGATTGACAATGAAAGTCAAGTTCCGCCTGCCTGACCTGGACAGAGATAACACAACGTGTCGAATCGAAGGAGTTATTAATGGCAGCAGCTCCCGAGGTTCGATACAGAATTTTAATTACCCCGCGACAGTTTTTTTGGAGTCATTAGTCATTACCTTCCGATAGACTGGTGCAGAGTGGCATCAAGTATGCAAATTCGGTTTCATACCGAACGGGAATTGAAAATGAGCGACATCGTTGAAGTGGCGCTGTATTTCCGCGAGATGAAAAATGAGGAATCCGTCATAATTTACCGCAACCACTTCGAACGCTTCGTTAATTCGTCGACTCCTGACGCCAGGGACGTAAATCGAGGAGCACAATCACGGTGTAGTTTCTAAGACAATTGCGATTCCAGCGTCGTATTACTCGGGGAAAGTGAACCTCTCTGATCACCGTTTGTAACCTGCACTATGCCAATCACGTCTCGACGGACTCACTTCCGACGTATATAACTCCCCACGGCATCGTTGTCCTGGTTTAACTCTCAGGAGGGTTACCTGCGAGCAAACGATTCCGATCATACCGCAGTTGCACCTTCGAAGACACGCATCGCTCAGATCGACACTGGTCAAATTTAATCATGGATTTAACGGTGAGCTAAACACGTTTTTATCGAATTAACTCCTTCGGTCACAGTGGAATGCTCAGCGTTCCACCTCAAAAATTTCCATTTCTTGGCCTTATCACAGTTTATTTACAACTTCGAATAGTCCTTGTTACTTCGTACAATCCCAAGGACCACCGAGTAACAAGTTCCTGCCAGAACCATCGAATTTTTATAGTTTTTTTCGATTTTACATCCGCAATATTGAATCCGCCATCTTGGATTTAGAAATTATCAAATTTTGACTTCAGATTCGTGCTCAGCGACCCCAAAAACCCCCCGAGTAACAAAATTCAGGTCAGAATATTGAGTTCAAAAATGTGCAACTGGAAGGGTTGATACATATAAAATAATTCACGTATGTGCGGTGCGATGTATTTGCCTTTGCAAAATGTTAATGAACCTCTTGAAATGGAAACGTTTTTTGAAGGACTGGAGTGAGTTGAGAAATTTTTTCCCACAACGCGATTTGTTCGCTCAAAGTATAACTGTGTTTCACAGACATTTCACGATATGTTCAAAGCCTTTGTAATTCTATAGGAGTATTCTGTGACGTCGTCACGTTGACCAGAACGAACAATATTACAATGATTCGAATTCTTTGACCTCAGTTTCAGAATTCGAAGAAAGATCTTGGCGTATTTTATTTAAAGAAAAAGAAAAGAATAAACTATTGAAGTACCCAGGTTATAAGAAAAGACCTAGCGTCCTATTTCAGAGACATACTAGCAGTTGATCGGCCGTGTTGAAAAAAAGGAACCAAATCATTATCTTCACAGATTTAAGTTAACAATAAATCGTGAGTGTACACACTCATGCGAAGTCATCTTCTGGTGAAAGCAGAATCTCATCCAGTTGAACTGGATAACCGTAGCAGCACTTAAATAGTGTTTTTATTACCCAGAGGTATCTGACTGATTAGTGAAATGGAAATGTGATGTGAACCTCTCAACATTCCCACTCAAAGAATCCAAAGGAGATTGTATATTTCATTTTCAATTATGGTAACGATCATCAAGTCAGTCTTGACCCATCTCATTTCATCTTGAACTTACCCAACTCAACATGTCGGGTTTAATTCAACATTAATCATACACAATTAACATAAACGCATTGTTTGAATAAGAAGATATGAGTTCAACCTAATTGTACTCATGTACTTTGGAATATGATTAATTAATTGTTCTCGGAGAAATCCGTTATGAAAAGATCCGTTGAAGATGGCGAGCTTTTCGAGTGTCCATCCTTCAATTCAAAATGTTCTTGAATACCGACTGCATAACTCCGTACTGAATGTCTTACAGGCATATTAATCTTATCGTCAAAGTCTGCTTTTTGCACACGGTACAATGACCTAGCATTCTTTGAAACCCTTGGACTTTGCAAAAATTTCGAAACTTGAATTCGACGATTAATTCGCATGAGAAAGCGATTAGCGCGATGTTCATGAAAGCTATAAGCCGTGTAGATTTCCAGTGGCGATATACAAACGATTCAGCTTGGTGAATGATTAAGGCCCGGTAGTGCGTGATCGTTCCACGCCGCTAGTCAAAATGTATGAATATTCAGTGGAACAGGTTGCCAACGGTAGTTGTGGCTGGCGATAATCCCTGAAAATTTACGTGAAAAATCCGGTAAATCCTGAAAATAATCGAAAGCTCTACAAGCTTGCAAATGAGCGGCAGGATGCCAAACAATGCGAACTGTACGAACAAAGGGAAAAAGAACCGACAAGCCAACTCTTGGCACTCGGCACTCCTGCACTTTCCAATTTTCACAACTTTCCACGTACTTCGAATCTAACTCGTAAAAATGACCACTGATTTCCGTCATCCCGCAGAGAAACGCAATCGCCCTTGGGCTGTTCTGCGTTTTGGCGACCGCTGCGGAACCTCCAGTACCACAAGGCATCAGAGCCTCGAATGTCCTTGGAGGTTCGGGACAACACGCCTCCTTTAGCTTCGTAAGGCCCGGACTCACGCAGACCTCGTACTCCTTCAACGGGCCCAGTTCACATCAAGCCTTCAGTTCCAGCATCGGCAATCCTCACCTTGCCCAAAAAGTGCTGCCCAATGTGGCCCAAGCCTTGGCCTACCGGAACCCTGGACTAGGTAACGAAAAATTTATCTTTTTCCTATCCAAGCTAGATATACATCAGAGGAGAATCAGATTATCCAGTCTTGTCATTTTTCAATCTTGGTTACTTTATCCAACGGGTAGTACAATTCCTTTCTCAAATTTCATAGTGCCACAATATGATTTATTGACTTGACAAGTATTTATACGTTTGCTTACGATCAGGCTTCAAGTACAAATGAGATGTGCAATGAAAGTGCCTGTTAGTGTTAGAAACTATATGCAATCATCTCTGTATCTGATCTGATTCGTCCGAACAGTGAAGCTTGCATCGTGCTTAGTCCAACGATCGAATCATCAAAGCTTGACTAAACACGTTTTGCATGCTCTGTCGATAAAATGGCGAAAAGATACTGTTCCGAATATATTCCGGTTGTTGAACGTACTGTTCCGTTCAAAAGTAACTCGAAAACCTGAAAAAGTTTCAAACCACGTTCGGTACGAAGTTCCAAGGTCTTCGCCTGGTCCGCTTTACCCGATCTGACTTTTCACCGCCAATTAACTTTTCCCAGGCTACTTTCCAACTGGCCCGATAACAACCGCGTACGCTTCGTCCGGAGTACAGGCCGCACCTGGAGGTCATCCTCCTACTCTCGGAACGCAAGTAGCTTACCAAGGAGCACCGGCTCCTGATCAATCCGAGGCGGCTGCCCTGCGCGCTTACCTTCAGCAACAATACCAGCAACAGTACCAGCAGCAGATTCAGCAACAATACTTGCAGGCCCAACAACAACATCAGCTGCAGAATTCTCAAGCTGCACCGCAAGCACAGCCAGACGCCACGGCTTATCAAGCTCAACTTGCACAGATCCATGCGTTTAGACAGGCGCAAGCGCAGGCTCAGGCCGCTCAATCTTCTGAGCAATTACAGCAGGTATGGCAAGCCATTTCGGCGAGGAAGACTTATCACGATTTAATGTGGCTGAAACATATTTTTTTGGAACGAATTAGACTAGTTCGCAGTCAATCGCTGATCAAATACTCTGCAATTTAATTTTGGCGAAACTGTAACATGGTAGAAAGTAAAAAAGTTATTCGGAAAAACAACGCGTGGGATCTTTGGTACAACGTGTTTTTGAATTTCTCTGTGGATTTTTGTCTTAATTCAACAACTTTTTGAACTAATTACGCCGTTGCTCTGTTCTTGTACGAAATTCATTCTTACTACGTTTTTAATTTGAATGCAACGCAATTTTTTAATATTATTGTACATATTTTTACTGGAGTTGTACCAAACTCGTATTTATAACGATAATAATATCAATTTGAAATTGGTTATACGAAGCACGATCCATTGAACAAAAAAATAGGGTAACGTGTGTACGAAACAAAGTTCCGAATCGATACTTGTGGGTGATTGATGACGCAACACGACCATTTATGGATGAAGTAAAGCTACAGTTCAGAAATTTTTTGATACATTTCAAACGAGTTTGAAAACTTGCGTAAATAGAAAGAAGAATGTCTGAGTAATACGGAAAGGCTTTCAAAATAATTTATAGAAACTTTCTCTCCAACTTAGTTTCGAACTTTTTTCCCAGAAATATCAGAGATTTTCTTAGAAATTGTCACTTAAAGAAAAAAAAATCCTTTCTTCGGTCCTTTGACACAAAATTCGCACTATTAAACAAATCGCGGCTGAATTGACACTTGGAAAAGTTTTTACGCCAGAGCTCGAATCTTGCGTACTTTAACATCAACTCTTTTTCCAGATTCCCGAACAAATACAGCTGCAACAGCGAGAACAACAACAACAACAGCAACAACAACAGCAGACTCAGAACTTACTCGGCGTCGCTTATTCATCAGCCCCTTCGGTCGCTCACGTGAAAGTGAGCGGAAATGGATACAATTTTGACTTTTAAATAGCGTGCGTTTATAACGTGAATAGTATCGGATTTTTTGTATATAGTACACGAACAAGCCAAAGTGCTTGTGCTTTATATCATCGTTATAATACTTTTTATACGTTGCATAGTTTTGTCAATTAACGTCTCACTTGACACTATTTATTCCTTTATTATCATCCGCACTAACCTGTATTATATTGGCCAAGTTTGTACTTTGTTATGTCAGGATGTAAATCGTTGGTTGAATATCGTATTCGTGGGAGCTTCTTCCTTGAAACGGTTATTTTTCGAAATCCGTCTCATCGCAATCTTTGTACTATGAAATTGCGTGCAAACTTAAATGTTACAAATTGCAGATTCGAGACTTATATACTGCATATTTTGTAATCTAACCTTCAGTCACATTGACCCTGATGTCAAAGCTATGACGCGAAGTCGATGAAATGAAGAAGAAGAAGACAGTTGGTCCTATTATCGGTAATGCCATTATCCAAGTCGTTTCTTGAGCAAATAAAGTAAAAAAAATTGTACAACGTTTCGTCATTTTTTTAAACCGATTTGCATTTGTCGATACGGTATTTGGAAAATAAGATTCTTCGTGGATTCTTAAAGTTAAGATAGGACGGTGATTATGCGGATAAAAAAAGACGCGGATAATCTTTGAATGAAAAGATTAGATGCCCTCGCAATACGGTTCATCAGATATTGTGTATCTTTTTGCCATAAAAAAAGGAATTAATGTTCTTAATACACGTTAAGATTTAAGCAGTCATAAATCCACATGGTTATTGCATGTACAGATATTGAAAAACGTGTTCAGCTATCAAATTTATTCAGTAAACTGCTGATACTTCTCCAAACATTTTCTGCTGGAAATTTAGTCGTGTACTAATTATACGGTCCGTTTTATATTCCGATCATACCTCACGAGACGTGACCAAGGAAATGATTTCATACCACATTTCAGAGAGCCGTGTTCATCCATTAGACTTTGAACTCTAAAGTAACATTCAATCTCAAGGTACCGTTGCCGAAATGAATTTTACCATACTCGAACAAATTGAGAAAGTAATAAAATAAACTCAAACATTGGAAATCACATCTGTATCCAGTTACTTTTTACACAGGCGTATTGTTGACGAACATTTATCAAGTTTGAGAGACCGCACTGGAATCCCCAATGAGAAAGTTTCAGAAAATTTTTCAACCGCGTGAGCTTACCTCGATTCCCAAAGCTTCCTAACTTGGTTGGAAAACTCATTACTCTCTGTTATCCCAGCTGCAGAATTCGTTATCGACATAATTTGAACTTGTATAATCTATTCAGGTTAGCATTATACTTTTCCTTCGAGGCCTTCGTTTGACAATTCCCCTGAAAATGGTCTGACCGTTCTCATTAATAATTAAAGTATGCAAAACGGATGTAAACTGTTACCGTGATAGTTACGTTTCAATGAACTCTTCAAACTTTTAACTGCGACGCTAAATTTTCATTATTACTCATAACTTTCAAAAAAATTGCTACTGCTCGAAGGAACACTGGAATGAAAATATAAGATCTCACCGAATAGATGATATCTTCCCACACGGAACACTCCATATATCGCAGGTCTATACAGCATCGACAGCTCCATGAAATATCCATATCCACGGTGCATCTCTAATAGATGTCTAAAGAAATCCACAATATCTACGGTCAGATTAAAGACGGTGATGGATATCTATCCATGTACATAAATAGTGGTACAACAGACAACCACCAGGTGGCGAATGATCGCCGGTCTCTCTCGCCACGAAATATAGCTCCAAATTATACAAATCCCCATCATTTCTCGGAATCACATCCGGTATCTACGTGCTTGATCCTTCTTGAGTGTCTAGTCTATATTACCTAGATCTGGGACTTATTGTCCGCGACAAAACAAAATTTGCACATGATACGTAAACAGCACTAGATGGTATAAAAGTAACGTCGATTAAAGGGATTAAATTCTTCCCTACCAAATCCGTGATATCTCCGATGAAGATCTATGTGGACATCTAGTAGAGTTCTGCTAGATGTACAACAACCGGACTTTTGGATCATTACTAGAGCTTTCTATTGTACTTCATTTCGGTTGAATTGAATGTTTAATAGACGCATTTACATACCCATGATGGGATGTCCGTGACAATGTAAATTTCCTGAGTGGGTTGTACACAAGATTGACTTGAGTAACATTTTATATTAACAGATAGGCGTTGTTTCGCGCAGTCGTTATCCATTCCACATAAAAATTTATCATGCTGACCACGTGGTCTGTGTTTGTCCCGTTGAGCAGTGGTCGATACTATGACAATCAGTGAAAATTGTCAAAATCGGCGATGTTAATCGAAATTGACCAAAATCAACCGATTTGGACTATGTGGCATATTCGGTAGCTGACGTCAGACGGTGTTCGACTGGCACCAAACTGCAGTCCATAGAACTCACCGCGATACTTTTCCTACAGCGTACTTCTACACAAGAGTATCATTTTAAAAGACAACAGCGCAAGATTGATCCAAACGGTTCGTTTACTTGAGGTATAAAACTTTTGGGTACATGTTTACGGATACGTCGACACATTGCAAGCGAGCGTGCACATGTGAAAACGTATAATCTAGGAACTGTTTTAATAGTATTCTAAGCCATGCTATAGACCATGAAATTGCTGGGTGGGTGTTCCGTCTATCTCCCGAGGGTTCGTCATCCTCAGTATCCATATCCGGTACCCAGTTCGCTGAAAGACCCGTGTGCTGGGTGGTGGCCAATTGGCGAGGTCTGGTAGGCCAGGGGCTGATGCTGGTAGTTCAGGGATGCCTGATACCCGGCGCCATAGCCGCCGTTGAATCCGGAGAATCCGGAGTATCCATTCCTCAGTACCGGGGATGCGAATGTCGGCGTTGGGTACGACAGGCTCCTCGGGGCGAAACCGGAAACCGAAGGGTAGGAAACGGCCCCTGGTGTGTTCCTTCCTCCATAGCCGTAGGGAGAGCCGTAACTTGCAGGTCTGACGACCACGTGTCCCGTTGGAACTCCGGAAGAGTAGGAACGACCAGTTGACAATGGATAACCGGACGTCCCGTAGCCGTAGGGAGACGAGTATGAGGAACCGGCCCTCAGGAGTCCTGGATTTGAAACGTATGAGGTCCCAATCGTCGGTCCCACGGGGTGACCACTGTTTATGAAACCGGCATGAGTGGCCACTGCCAAAGCGGCGAATACCACGAGCTGGAATCGATGGTTTGGTGGTTAGATGGCGACAAGGTGAAAGCGGTGAGTAAGCTCTTCGTGTGAATTCCGGTGGTGGGTATTCCGCAGGGGATGACCACTGTTGAATTCTACTGCATACTAGTCGTTGAATTGGTTTTGTGTGATTCGGAATATGTGAGGACGATTGAGAAATACTGTGCAATTTGGGCTGGAGGATTCTGAGTTCTTTGGCAGTGGCATAAAACGTCACAAGTCATCGAGTGTAAGAAATCGATTGATTGGAATTTTTCGGAAGTCGTGTGAAATATTTTCAGGATTAATGGACCACGCTATTTGAATCGGAATTGAGGAAAAGATGATGATCTGTTTCAATAATCTCCACCCGTAGTTTTCACCCACATGACATAGTGAAACAACATTTCCACCATGTAACAGAAGTGAATCTAATTGTATTTTCAGAACACGATTTAATATATCAACCATTTGGGAAACGGTTTAATTAAACTTTGGCCTTTTCATCAGATTCTCCTTAACTTTTTCTCTTCTTGTAACTTTTGATTCCGATAACGGGACCCATTGATCGTTAAATGAAATCCTTGGGATGCGAGAGCTTCATAAGAATCACTTGAAATCCCGTAAAACTTTCAAAATTCTCGATAATTTAAACAGTGGTAAATTAATGGAACCTTTGTTCGATCAATCGAATCACATAAATCCCTGCCGGTGGGATTCGAAGCGAGCGAGTTGTGTTAGTCGTCTTATACAAGGTATTAGGAGAAGTTTCACTCACTTTGAACGTCATCCTGGTAAAGTTGGCTCTTTCCTGTGAGAGATTATATTGCCTTATCTGACTTAGTGGCGAACTTTTTCGCTTTTATAGCAGTTGCCGAGCTCCCAAACCGCGATTCGTCTCTTTTACACCACCCCACCAATGCCCCTCTTGGCTCTGCTTGTGCCTGTACGTACTCACTGCAACTGCGGTTACACTACCACGTTTACACCTGGACTCGATACCCCTGAACACGTCAAACTCGGTCTCTTACAAATTGACAAAAACAAAGCTATCATTTCTTAGTCTTGTATACTTCGGGCAGCAAACAACCCTCGTCGAATCTGTTCAGCGGAAATTCGTCTCGACTAATTAACAAGGTTAGTTGGCCAAAAATCGTGCTCGTTATTAATATATCGTTACGAAGATAGTCGCACGTTGAGTATTCAGAAAATTGACAAATATCTCTGTCGTAATTTAAAAATAGACAATAATGGAATTATAAATGAAAGCTTGGACACCGAACCTTCGTTACAAAATTGCTAACAATCCAATAGATTCGTTCAGTTTTATTCTGCATGCTCAATTTGAATTCGCTTGAAAATAGTCAAAAATCTAATGGATTTGATTTATTTCACTCTACGAAGGACAATTTTATTCGGAAATTTACAAATTTAATAGCAACTCAGATTTATTTTTATTCTTCAATAACATCTTGTTATCAACATCATCTTATACATTCTACATAGCGAAATTCTCACATAATAATTAGTTTACAAAATTTGTACAACTATCTCTTCATTATTCATTTAAATTTCTTCCTTTTTTCAATATCTTTATTTATTTTCTTAGTGCTTGAAAAATACGGCTCTCATTTGAAATGACTTATATGAACTTAGTTTTCCATTTTCTCGGTTCTTCGTCGATTACACTGTATAATAAATAATTTACTAATAAGTATTTCCAACCTTTACGTATACTTTAAACAATGATCAATTTGTCATATTTCAATTTCATTTACATACGCGTTTGTATTCGGATTAATTTTTTAATTTCTGTTCAATTAATTTCTTCTGTTTCAACATTTTCTTTTCTTTGATTACCCCTCATGCGAAACCAATAATATGTATAATCAATTTTATAATTATTTACTCTTGATATGCATAATAATTACGTATCACTGCAAATTACGCATAATTGTAAAAGAGATAATAGTTTTCATCAATCACGAAATAATTCCGCTCACAATGCTAATTGCGAGATTTCATTTATTCTGACGTGGAATATTTCGACTCATTTTTCGATTACATTTCGAATAATGAATGTTTGATTCGCCTCAGATACCGAATACCTAAAATCATTGAAAATTTCCGACATCTTTACCGAACCACATTTAAATTCGATATTTTTTACAGTCTGGGATAATATTCAGACTGCAGACTTTGGATCATAGGTTATATGTACAGGGATCGGTTCTCGGATAATCACCTATACCTACCGATATTTCGCAAGGCTAACTTTGGAACCTGAGAAACTCACGATGTATTTTATTTTGCCGATTTATTTCTCAGTGTTCTAATACCTCGTTTTTTTTTTATTCGTTTACTACTTTTTTTTTTCCATCCGGCCGCAAACTATCTTATCGCTGTCTTTGGTGTCTTGGGTGTATGACATAGTATACGTACAACATCTAGTGCATAATATAATCCATTCTGCAGACAATTATCTGAATATTGAATAACGTATATAGGTATTAAATACTACGCGTATCAATGCGTACTTAGCACGCATGTCATGTGATACAAATTTTCGATTGTATCGTTCCACACAAGACGCGAAATGACCTGAATTTAAGCCTACAATACGGCCGTGAGAATTGCCTCAAATCGTATTGTGGCACCATTGTCAATACCATTACTCCTCGATTTTACTCACTCATCGGTTCATCGTCATCCAAATCCACTTTCCTTGTGCAACAAATAATTTGCAATTCAAGTCTTTCCTCTCCGCCGTTTCTCTCTCGTGTTCGAAAATCACTTCCTACGCCTCTATTATTCGCACTCTTGTTACAGGAATAATTTAAGAGGCCTCCGACCCAGTTTTGCACCAACTTCATCGCTGATATTGGAAACTTTCAAAGTAGGTATTAATCTGACGGTACAGTCTCATCAAACGTATAAAAATCGAAGATAACTAAAAGAGAACTTATTTTCAAACATTCATCTTGATATATTTAATACAACCGCCTGTACAATTTATTTGAATCGAACAAAAGTGCAGAACGTACATCGAACATAGATTCGACGGTTAATCGAAATCTGCATTCATTTCCGAGCAATTTATTTACTTGGAACAATTAAAGCAAATAAATGAGTAACGTTATCTCTCGATGTTTGCGCTGCAGGAATATACCATGCTATTTATTAATAATAAAAAAAAATAAAAAAAAAACGACTGAATGTGCAGATTCAAATGAACTGGTAACAAAATTGTCCACCTTGAGCGGGAAATCAGGGAAATTAATAACCACTTTCAAAAACGTCGGTAATACATCATTACTTTCATCTCTCCAACTACGATTACTAATTATCAAATACCGAATAACTATCATCAATCTGTATACGACGCATATGCTGCAAAATATTTGAGAACGTATATTTTGTCTCGTATAATAATATAATAATCCATGAATAAAAATCGTAACATTTTCTATGATCTTGTTCGTCGTGAAATAAGTTTAGCATACGAGCCTAGAAAATAACCGATAATTTATTCAAGCACCTGTATAGTACAGATGGACACTCGTGTATTCTCATAATCGCTTAGGCTGAGAAATTGATTCAGCCGCAGTCAATATCGATGCCGGATTATTTATTCGGTATTATATTATTACAAACGATCCCGTATATTTATTAATAACCGATACATGTATTATCAATATTTGCTCGCTGTGAAGTGTACAAGTTGCAGTGGCGAAACTGTTGAGTATTGTGTACACGAATCGACGATGTGTGCGTACTCTGTAAGTGAAAGGGTACCGTACCGTAAAGTGTGCGAATAATGATGCGAGGAATGATTAAAAATGATTATAAAGTTTGTGTGAATTTTTTATGCTCGGATTAGATCGAAAAAAAAAAAAATTTAAGCACGAGGATAAACATGAAATGAATAAAAATAGTAGAAATGGCAGCTTTGTTATTTGGAATTATAATTGTTATAATTGTTATGAGAATAGTATAAGGGAAACGGTATATTAAGTCGAGTTTTGCAATGCGGAATTATGATTTATGATTAGGCAAACGTCGCTCCCTGCGGCTGTATACTTGTGGCGAAATACGCTGATCGTATTTCGATACGGTATCCATCCGCTTGAGAATTATTACGGAGAGAAAAAATAGGAGTGTCGCATTGTCATCTAACTAGACTTGGAGTAATCGTAATCTTGATAATTTTAAAGTAACGTGAAAATCCCCGTTTTAGATTAATTTTTTTAACACATTAAAAAGAAATACCGAAAACTCAGTTTGTTGAAACGTTGACTGGCTCTCAATTTCTTTTGCAAACCTAGGATTTCTAAATTTCTATCATTCGTTCATACTTTTATTCATCGTTATTTGCCGAACGATCAGTTAGCATTTTTTTAAAAATCAATTAAAAATCCTCAGCCAATAAAGTCGATCTAAGGGAATAAAAATTAACCTTCGGAGTCTATTCCCAATTTATCGTTGGAAAAATTTTCTCTGAATAAAAAAAAACCTGGTTTCGTTGTTCGAATTTCCTTCCACTTGTCGAAACAGCGATTTTCTGCATCATGCATGTATGCACGAATCACCTGAATTTGAGAGAAAAAATTAATAATGACAAAATACAGGAGATAAACCAAGTTTTTTTCTCATGCGTTTAGCCACGCATAATTACGTCGTACGAAACCCGAAATAAAATTATATCTTTTGTACACGCATGTCCAATCAATCGGACTATCCGTCAACCGCTGAGCTGCTGTTATACATAATTCATGAGAAACGTTGATAATTTATTCAATTTCATTTCGTCCGACAATATTATAGCTGCGGCCTACGGTGAAAAGACGTAACATTAAAACAAGACTCGCGGACCTTTTCGCTGATATTAAGTCAAGGACAGACTTTCTCCGTTCGCGCACCAAGTGTTACTTTAGACGTGGTTACACGGGCACGAGATCTTCAATACTCACGAATCGGGCGTGACGTGCGTACGATTGTGATCATGACGTGGCACGAGACAGAACGATATTTTATCCGTCGTTGTATTTATCAGTCCATCATTCATCCCGCACGATAATCGCATCGTAAAGTAAAATGACTTACAGACTAATCTCTGTTGCCGAACGTTGCTTCGAAAAGAGCATTTATCTTTTCGTTCAATTCGTACACAAACTTTTTACCACTCGTCCATTCATTTTATACAATTATTCAATATTTAAGGATTTGGCAACAAGTCGTTGCAATAATTTTTACACCTCGACTTGATTTTAATCAAACAAATCTTATTTTCCTTATTATTCTCCAAAATTGAGAAAAAAAAAAACTGCAACCACGTTTTTGTAATGGAATTATCATCTCGTCGTTTACAGTCAAAGTTTAAACGCAAAGACAGCGTTTATCCCGAGAAATATTAGCACGAGCTTGCGTATCGTTGTTCAATATTGACTGTGGTAATATGTTTTCCTATAACCAATTATGGGTTCTTATATTACACCTCAACCCCGTCACACCCTGTCCTTCGTATCGAAGATCGCCGACTCGAGTTCAGGCGGAATTACACACTCAAGTTGAGCGCTTTCAATTTCCAATAACTTCGACGAAGTTGAGTAGACGATGTACTATAGAGTGTAGATCGTGTATACCTGATATCGCAGAGGATGAAGGCAAGTCGAGGAATCTCAATATATTTTACAGTGCGACGATGTCTCTCACAGAAGCGACACGCCTAGGTGTTTTTCGATAAGTTAATTTAAACGTTATTTATTGACAAATAATTTCCCGTTTCTTCATCGAATATTGAACGACTTTTATTTAGATAAGCTGAAATCACACATCAAAATCAATATTTTTAAAATCCCCTACGCATTTCACTAGCTATGAACATGTAGATTGAGTATTTTTTTTTCCAGATTCAAGTTTCCAACAATTAAACCGCGTACAGCAGAATTCAACGTGTCTCGCGAGAATGACTCCGGTGTCGCAATATTTTAATATTTGTCGAGAATAAGTTGTTATATTGTACTTAAATATTTATGCCTAATAACTTTCTTAGATATTCCTTTTTCATTACTTTTTCTTCCATGAAAAAAAGAATTTTACAGCGGTGTCACTCCTCAAATACTCGCGCTGCTCAAATATTAAATTATACATTTTTTTATAGTACCGTTAAATGTTATGTAAGTAGGTTTTTTTAGATCGGAATAATCCGCAAAGGATTCTCGAATATTTGATGCTCTTAACGCGATATCCTTACAGGAATATTTAAAACATGAAACGTTTTAAACTCGAAATATAAAGCTCGCTTGGATATCACTTCAAAGGTAATCGGATTTCACTTAAACTTCAACCGTGATCGCCAAAGTCCATCATTTCACTGTCGTGCTCCATTCGATGCAATTTTTTACTCCGATGAATTATATAACCTTGGCACGTTGCTAATAATTTTTTTCGCGTAGATCTAATATTGGGTGATTCGACAGATCCTTTCTCTCGGCGGACTAATGAGGGAGCCGGTTTTACCGCGATCACTCGATTATTCAAGCGCGTTTCTTTTCCCTTTCCGCGTTGTTGTTGCATCAGAGAATTCGCACCCCCGAGGCAAATTGACGATGACGTTTCGTTTAAAATTACGCTGCACCGATCATACGTCAGTGACCATTATGTCCGTATTGAAATCTGACGTTATTCAAAAAAGTGGCGAAAGTAAATTTTTCAATTCATTCGTAAACGCAGCGGTAATTTATTGTATCGATAATAATCACTTACTTCAAAATACATTTTTACAAAATGTTGTTACTGTTTTCAAACTTATAATTTGTTCGTTGTTATTGTTGAACTTTTAATTTTGCCAACTTGAAATGACTTTGACACCGAATTGTAGCAGGCTTATTTTTATTTTATGTTTAACCGAAAATTAGCTTCTCAACTTTTCAATTACATTAGCACAACGTACAGCTGTTGTACTTGTTAAATGTTGTACCCGTTTAAATATCCGAAAATATCAGAATTTTTCTCTTTTTCTTCTGGAAAAGCTTTACGAGACGCTGTAAAATAGTTGCAGGAAAATTCAAGAACTGCTCGCGTCAATAAAGAGGAAGATTTCCGTCTCGCAGTTTAATACAGGTGATTTAATTTCCGTCGACTCGTGGAATTCGAAGTATAACTCGCAGCGTGGGAAAGCCGCATGCCTGTTTATTTTCACCACACACAAAGCACTGACCAGTTCTCGACTCTAATTGTTATCCTACCTCTGCTTTGCATAACGATACTAACCCAACGACTCTACCTATAATCATTTGTCGTGAAAGGTCCCTCGGTTTTCCCTCCTCAAAATTGCAGGGCAAGTTACCCTTTTCACCCAGACGATTGACCCGAGCGACAGCAAGAGAAGAGAGAAATGAACAGCAGTGAGACAATTGAAGTCGAAATTTAGATTCATACTCTTGTATCTTTATTATTCATCGAATTAAACAAGTTCGACCGTCGTTCATTTTATCAACGAATTTGCTGAATTTTTATTGGAAATCACTCAAGAAATACAAATTTCAAATCATTCGAAAAATAGTTTGTTTTTTTTTTGCACG
Organism: Neodiprion lecontei; assembly: GCF_021901455.1. NCBI lineage: Eukaryota > Metazoa > Arthropoda > Insecta > Hymenoptera > Diprionidae > Neodiprion > Neodiprion lecontei. The sequence continues at coordinate 25,692,899 of NC_060264.1, forward strand.
AATTGATCGCAAAATATCAGGATCATTATCAGCATCGCGATATCTCAAAATGAAAAGGAAACAGTTGTGAATGATATTAGAGTGGGAATGTCATTCCTCCACACATTTTGATATTTTTTCTGGACGCATGCTTCTATTCAATTACGCGAATAATTTAAGAAAAGCCAAGTGGAGTGAAAACGTCAATTGCAATTTTCCGTATTTTTGGAAAAAGGTGAATAATATCCGAGGTCAAATGACAAAGTAGCCAAAAATTGAACAGGACTTGACTGCTGTTTGAATAATTACGTCGGCTAGCCTAGTGAAAATTTTAGTGAAACAGCTTCAAAGTACGTATTATAATAGAAACTGTAAAAGAAAAAAAAATACGTCTGTGAAAACTCTCTGGAGTTGTACAGATACTTTGCCGAGTAAATTATAAAAAAATTGTTGATTTTATCATGACCTAATTTACCGTCTAACCTATTTCAATTTTACCGTATGAAATTGAAAAAAAAATTCAATTTACACATTAAACAGAGGTTGAATTTATCTCGAACCACGGTCAGGAAAGTCTCGGACTCCCTGAAGAGTGTCACAAGTGAGTTGCGCACATTTACAAAAGATACAGAGAAGTAAATAAGGCGACACGGGCGTGTCTTTTATTATTATGCGATGAAGTCTGAATGTACGAGTGAAAATAAAATTTAACCGAAGATGCATGAATAATACGATAAATATGCACGCGTGAATATAAAGGCGTTCATTCATTTCCTGTAGCAGGTATCTGAGAGAGCAAAGGAAGCGATGTATTTCCACCTTCGCAAATATTACGTTACACATCTATACATTCACACACACACACACACACACACTGGCGAGAGGAAATGAATAAATCAATTACGCTGTACCAACGTAACATTCGCTACTGTACGTGACTGTGAACGTTGAATCGAACTGAAATAAGAACACAAAACTTGAAGGAACGGTGAGCTATGAAGCTACGGATGATTCAGCATTTCTTGTTAGAGCAAGGCTGGCTTTGATTAGAATTATTCTAACGTGCTCCGAGGAGAATCCCTTTGTGTCGAAGAGAGGTGGAAGTAGATTACGGGGTGCGAGAGGGACGGAGGGAGGATTTGCTTGGTAAATAATTCGTTAATTGTACTCACAACCTGAGAATAATTAACGTTCAATCTGGATCTTCTGAATATAATGGACGACTACCTGGGTTCCAACTCGTTACAAACATTACGTACATCAAAGTGTACGACTCATCTAAACTATCCAATCCCTTTAACGATGAAAAAGTACTTGTGAAACTGCCAAGTTTTGCGGAATTAAGTAAAACGTGTGTATAATATTTTTCTTTAGTGACCGATAATTCAGATCGAATTATACCAATCCGATACTCATATGAATTCGATTTTCGTGATGTAATTTATCCAGATAACATCGTTGGACTTGGAATTAATCCAACGTAAGTCCCGTAACACAAATACTGAGAAAAATCAATTAGACTGACGAAATTGATCGCAAGTAATTGTAATCCATGAATTAAGATTGTAAATAAATGTCACCCTTAACTTCCATGCACTGATCAGTATTGTTGTAAAAAAAAATCTTACACCAAAATATAGTAATTATTTGCATGCAGAATTTCGTACACGAAGTTCTTCTGTTACCTTTGATTCGTGTTTGAATAGCTTATCAGACTATTCTGTACAAGATTTGCGTCATAGTTTTGACTGTTGGAATTTAATTCGCATTCATTCGTTGATACGCAAACGTTCGTAAAATCGCGAAAAAAAAATTAATAAGAATGTCGATTCAAACTTGCACGTCCTTTACAGTTAGGTGGTGCAGTGTGCGTTTACTTGAACAAGGAATATCCTTACCCCTGCACGAAGGTAAAGGAAATTTGTCACCCAGGGCCAAGCGCGTGTATAATGGATAAAATAAAAGGAACACAAAGAGAGCGAGAGAGCGCAAGTTGCGGCATGGTGCAAGAGATCACCGCGTGGCCTTCCTAATAAGTGTCGACCGTTCCAGATACAAGAGATTGTAAATCCGCGAGGCCCGGACCTGGACCACGCCTCGAAAACGCGTTATATCCATCTGGTCCACAATGATCTCGTGCCTCATTGTCTCTGTCTGGCACGTTACCGAATATATTATATGTGTCAAACGCGATTGCCGGCGATCTGCTGCCGCTGCCGCTGCCGCTGTTGATGTTGGTGTTGGTACCCTATGGCGAAGCAACGCGATGGGGAGGAGAATTAAGGGGAGGGGGTTCGAAATCTGCCCGTGCTCGGAGGAAACCTCACTCAGAGCAAATTGTATATAAGCCCGTGCCAAATTAATCCTAAGCCAGATCTGAACCAGCTCTCGAAAACCAACAACCAGCATCATGGCATTCAAGGTGAGTAGGCTTACCAGAATCTACACGGAGGATACACGAGCGGAAATTACATCCAGCACCTGATTAGTCACTTCCCGTGTAAAACTCACGCTTTATTAAAGACAAAACGATTATTCAATCCAGAATATCCGGACTTGATTGAAAAACGTTAATTTCTCAAAATGAATATCTCTCGGTTAAGTATAGAAATTGCTCAACTTTTTGGTCAGTAATTTTGTTTTTTTTTTTCTCTCTTTTAATCAGATCAGTGAATACAATACAATAACTGCAGTCTTACTCTCGATGCAAATTTTATTATTTTTTTATCAAATCAGAGTTTTTTTTTTTTTTTGATATTTTGCAGTGGTTTCGTACCGCAAATCATCTTCAATCGTCTTCGCGATAATTCTCGAATATATTCGTCTCTCACTTCTCCGTGTGGTAATTTTTTGAGGATGAATCAAACAACGGAATCGGTTTGAATTTTCCTTATAACAAGCAATACAATATGTCGTAAAGAAAACCTAACAAATCAATTAGAATGCGAGAGGTTAAATTTGCATATATTTCGTGTCTCGGATCATTTGAGGTTAAATCAACTTTATTTCCGTTAATCTCGAGTTTCAAATAAATCCCAAACTATCTTCACACCCCACGTAAATTCGTAATTCCTGTCTCCTCGATCCCGAATTCGGGTTTCCCGCTCTTCTTGCGTACCAACGATGAATTAACTCACCTCTCTAAATTCTCCAACTTTGAATTATCACCAGCTTATCGCCCTCTCCGCCCTCCTCGCCGTCGCTCACGCCGGTGGTCCAGCGGCTTACGACATCGCCACCGCAACCGGTGACCACGGCAGCGTGGGATACACCCAAGAGTCGACCCACAAGGGCTACGCCGGACAGAACGTCGTCTCATCCTTCAGCAAGTCAGTCGACTCTCCCCACTCCAGCGTCCGCGTGAGCAACAGCCGTGTCACCAACGACGCCCTCTACAGCCACGCCGTCGCTCCAGCTCTCTCCTACGCCGCTCACGCCGCTCCGGTCGTCTCCTACTCCGCTCACGCCGCTCCGGCTCTCGCCTACGCCGCTCACGCCGCTCCGGCCATCTCTTACTCGGCTCACGCCGCTCCGGCCGTCTCTTACTCGGCTCACGCCGCTCCGGCCGTCGCTTACTCGGCTCACGCAGCCCCGGCTTACGGCTACGCTCACTCCGCGCCAGCTTACGGCTACGCTCACGCCGCGCCCGCTTACTCGTCCGCTCCGTCGGTATCTTACAGCTCGATCTCTACCCCGGTAGTGGCTAAGACCGCTTACGCCGCCCCGGCCCCGGTCTACTCTTACTCTCACGCTGCCCCCGTCGTCGCCAAGGCCGCCTACGCCGCCCCCGCTTACAGCTACGCTCCCGCAGCCCCCGTCGTTGCTAAGGCCGCTTACGGAGTTGCCCCGGCTTACGGATACTCCGGTGCCGCCCCCGTCGTCCACGCCACCTTCCAGGGTCTTGGTGCTCACTACGCTTGGTAGATTATCGCGACCCGTTCTACGCGTCGAGGGTGTCTCGTGATGCCGTTATTAGCGTCGATTTAATATGTAAATAAATTGTACACTATTTATGTCGTTAATAAAATTTCAATGAGTGCTATTTAATTATTTGATTACTTTACTTTCTCATTTCATACTCACTTCTCGACTGGAAAAGGAAAGATTTCTAACAAATGGTTAACAATCACCTTGACAGAAACTCTTCTCTAATAATCACGGGATTTTTATTTGTTTTAATGTTTTAATGTTTACTCGTCACTGTTCGGCTAATATTTCTTCGATTCTATGATTTATAACTCAAGTTCTTACGCTGTGTCTACGAACGTATACCTGGTGAATTTAAATCACATTATAAGTATAGGACTCCTAGGAGAAGCTATTTGATTATAAAATAAAAAGGCAAAAGGTGAAACCACCTTTATAGGTTTACGTCATAGAATATTAAAATATAATCTGGAACTTTGGAAATACTCTTTATGTCTTACAATTAGTTCTGTGTTTGCCTTTACAATTCCTCGTCGGTTCTAAAAATTTTAATCGTAGAACAACAGTGAAAAAATTAGGTACATTTCCTGGTTTATTTTTTCCTAACTCCTGAAGCCGAGCAATTGCTTTTTAATCTTATTCTCAAATGAGCAACCTTTAACAAATATCTTAGTATGCTGCTTGTAATTATCGAACTGATTATTTAAATTTGACAGCCGTACTCGCATTGTCCTCTTATTGACTCTGAAAATTAAAAATTGAGGAAATTGCGCAAAAAATTTTGAAAAAATATGACCAATGGAAAAATAGTTTAAATATATATTAAATCGTGCAATTTGAGAATTATTTTGATCGTCTGTTTGATTTATAACCATGAATATTGAATGGTGCACGTGCCTGATTAACAGAAACGTGACGATAACAGTTTTAATCACTGTACGTGCCGACAGATATTAAAACTAATCAAACGCAACCCCCTAGCCACTGTAGTTTACTGATTGGCGACAAACAAGAGTTTCAATATCGGTATAATCATGCCAAGCCCGCGTCAAAACACACGGTGTGTTATTTTATCGTCTTATCCGTAAAGAAGCTTTTCGAAACAGCACAAAAAAACGGCACGCAAATAACTGTATGTACTTCCAAAATAAATCATTGAATTACCGACATAGCTGGGTAACTGATTAAGAAAAATAGTTGGAAAAGGTTTACTAGTATTTTCTCAACAAGCTTTCACTGCAGGATGACGAACAAATCATCTGATTTCTAGTTAAAGATAAGATTCTTTACCATTCAATCTGATACCAGACTTCAGGAAATTAATTTCAGTTGGATTGGCTTGGACAAACGCGCAAAGAAGTTCGGTATAGTACCTATAACCAAAACTTTCCTGTTCATATACGTTTTGGTATCTTTATAATTTCCATTTTCTTCCACCATTACTCCCGTCAATTAACAAATTACATTATCTATGCATACAAAATGATGAATTACTCAGCAGAACTTTGAACTAATAAATTCATTACAAGCCCCCACCAGAAGGTGTAATGTAATTTATGCATCTTGGAAGAGTAAATCTGAGGTACGGAAGGGGGTTTCACCTTCCGTCTTATAAACGGATATAATTAGTCAGATTTCTGACGTGTGACTTTCGTTGTTGGACTAACTTCAGCTAGAGTAAACTATATAATATATGGTTCACCAAAATGTCCGTGAAGTTAGCGCTACACAATATGGAAGTATTTCATTTTTACTGCACCTACTATTTCGGGCCCATCTGACACATGCATCAGAATTTCGTCTAAACAATCTAAGCTCGAAAGAAGAGTGTACTGACACCTTTTGGCAAATTCGATCTATAAACCCTTTCTCTGTACGCGCTAGAGCGTTTCAAAATAATGGGTAGGTTCTAACTCCAACTTTGAGATCTCGTGAATGGGCAGTGCGGTCTAGACCAATCAGGATAATTACCGTTACCTTGACTTTATCTGTGAGAAATGGGACCGTTTCAAAACTCTGACTTTTGCTCGTACTTGGTCTTACTTTGAACGATGATGAAGTGCCACAATAATCAGACAGAGAAAAAAAAAATTCCTCGATAATAAATAATACCGAATAACCGGTGTGAGTTGTTAAAAGTGTTACAGTATTGAATGTCGATCTAGAAATTCATTTCACTCTCACGATGATCAGGGCACTGATAACTACGACCGGTTCTTTGGCCGTTGTTATTTTTCTTATTGCCATGGATTTAGACATATGTACGTGTACAATTTAATTCCTGCCCATTCTGTTACACGTTTAACGATTTGCGAGTGTGTTACGTACAACAGTTTCACTGACACCTGACATTTAGTAGGGATATTGCCAAAACTTAAACTGTCCTGATTATCGCTATGATAATCTAGAAGAATTACTTTCGCAATGAATAATGACGTATATGTCGCGTGATACAAGATATTGAGGAAAAAAATTAGATCACGGTAGGGCGTTATTTTCTTAACTTTTTTAATTTTTATTTGACCCTTGTTCGCCTTACTATTTGAGATTATTTTACGAAACGGAATAACTCTGACGAAAGGAAATAAGCCACAATTTGTGATCAAGTTCGAATGTTCTCGCAGAAGATTTACATTTTACAGAACTTAATCGCATTGTTTTGTTAATCATCATATTTTTCGTCCGGGGTTTTGTGAAATGATTATATGTGACGTAAGTTATTCTAACAAATATTATACATCTAAGGAGGGTCCCCAGCAATGGGCTGAAAAGTCAACATCTATGGATGTTTGGACCTTGGATACCAAGTAAAAATCTCTCTTTATCATATCAGCTGCATAGTTCAACGTTACTTGTCATAATTTGAGATATGTGTACCAAATAATGTCCGTATTTTATGGAATTATATAATCTTCCCATGACGATTCATTAACGAAATTTTGGGTCACCTGACTTGGAGCATATAGGCTGTCAACTGACAACTATAACAGTTGCACAATTTTTATGACGCCTGGAAAAGTTGATTTTAATGGTGATTTAATGCACGCGCACTAATAACCAGGAAACGTGTTTTACTCAATCTCAAAAGAAGATAAGATTCCAAGCGAGAGTGAATCAGTATCTGTAGACACTTTATCCCAGATGCCAGCACCAGATACATCTCGCTCGATAATACGGTTGGGCGGAAAGTTATTGGAGGAAACTGTCTCGTAGATTGGTTCAAGCAATCTGACGATTTGATTCTGTTGCCAGGATCACTTATCGCCTCTCTTCCCCAGGGACGTTTCTGCACACGTCGCCTTCTCGGAGAAGAAAATATACGGACTAGTGGATGAATGCTATTCTATTTCCGCTTTCCCTTGCACCCCCGTTATCCAACATTAATTCTTCTTCTCCCTCACTAACTGGACGAGAAAAAAAATTTCGAGCATCCGCTGTGGTGAACAAATGTGAATGTAGACGACGTGAAATAATTGACTTGTAACTGCGAATAGAATTTGTTTTACTGCATTTCTTCTAAATTCAAAATTCCTTTCGATCAAGAAACAGAAAAATTTTTGCACCGCCAGATTCATTTTCGCGTACTGAAGAAGCGTCTCTACCATATTCGATAAAAGCTCGCTTCCGACAGCCAGCCTCGCAGCTGACTCGTAACTTTATCTATCGTATTTCATATCCTCTGTGGTGGCCGTGAATCGATCGACCACTAATCTACCAAGATTGTCCTTCCCCAACTATCAAACACTGAGAAAATGTCCGGATGACGTCGCCAGATGGTTTTACGTCTCGTTTTATGAAGTCCGAAAGACTTACGTCTTAATGACGTCTTCAAGGCTTTGGTTGTCTTTTGGGCGTCGTAAAACGAGACGTAAAGCCTTCTAGTTTTCGGCTTCTCGACTCTTGCAATCCGAGAAGCTCGAATCTTCAGAAAATTGACAAACTTAAAATGTCAGTCGATCAGGGTTATTGCAGCATTCGACAGTCTAGCCATACTGTATTTCAACTTTTTATTACAAACGTTAACTTCGACTCTCCGCGTAATAAATAACTACCGTCACTGCTTCTTGATTCCTATCGATACCATGAACTCGGAGTATCGATAACAAACATTTCGGATGTACGAATTTTTTCTCACCCTATACCAAACTAAAAATATCAAAATTAGTAAAATTCTGTTTCATTGATTAAATTTTTTCGGCCTTGAAATTTGATTTCTATGTTTATTTCGGACTGCCAACCCAAAGGCAAAAAAAATACATGGTACACCTGCACCTTTTAAGGTTAGGATTACCATCCTTCAGGGTGGTAAAATGAGCCTAACTTAAACAAGGGGCCAATGTCACGTTAATACGTGGCTGATTACTGTGTACCGAAATCCCAGTTTAATCTTATCCTCCATGCCTCCAAGGCTGCTTTACTAGATAATTAGTATATGAGAGTGTCTGTGCCTGACACATTATACGATACTACATACGGTGGTACCGAGACAAATTCCTCATTAACCCACGGATTACACACACAAATATATTACATCCATGCATTTTTACATTACAGTGTGGATGAAATTCTCGTGGATAAATTTTACCGCAAATGTTATTAAACCAAATTTTCTTACCGTCTGGACGGTTAATCTAATTATTTTCATATTTACCTTAGCCAGAAGAGACTCAAGTACACCGGAGCTGGAGTGTCCTGTGTACTCAACTTGCTGCGGGTCGGGTCAATATTAAAAAAAAATGATAAGACGAATATTTGTTCTTGTTTCGACATATGGTATATTATTTGTGAAAACTTGGGCACTTATTTTCTCCACTCGAGAATAAAACTCACGGATACAACGACGATATTAAATTTGAAACATTATTGCAAAAAATTTAATAAGTATGGGAATAAACTGTCAGATTATTTATGATTATAACTCACCGGCGGTGAAATGCCAATAAAACAGGTAAATCGAGTGAAAAATAAGAATTAAAACCTGTAATTCTTCGGCTTGTTATCGGTCCGAAACAAGGTGCGAGTTCGATTCTATACGAATTATGTGACAATGACTCCCAATCTCTCACGACAGCTGCGTCGCCAGTCATTTGTCACATAATTCGTATAGAATAGAACTCGCATTTTATTTCGGATCGAGAAACAAGTTAGCCGTAAGGGTAAGGCATCAATGAACATTACTAGGTACTTGAACTATTTTTCTCCAGTATATGTCTTCTTGTTATGTCGAATGAAAACGAAAATGACGCAATCAGAGTAGCATGTGTATCATTGGAGAATTGTTTGTTGTTTATTTAGTTAGTCTTCCTTATATTTCTCCCTGCGCAATCCTGCCGAAAAAAGAAGACGATACAATATATCCAAGATTTTTGATTGCACGGCCAGTATTATCAACCCGTTAAAGTTTCGAACGTAGAAGTACTTAGTCATCATTATCACAAATAGTTAGACTCGCAAGTAGTTGCGAGTGCATCGTAATTACAGCTGCAACGAGCCAACTCAAGGACCAAGGATTCTGTCAGTGTTAATTTCAAGCAAACGGTGAAAGGTGCGATTAGTCACGAATCGAAAGATCAAGAGCCGCATAATATACGTATACCTAATACTTGATAGATATCCACTCCTCTGCAGTCTACCGGCAAAAATAATATGTAAAAAATGAGCAGCCTTACAATCTGTAACGAAATTGAATCGCAGTTTCGATATTGCGATTTTTTGTTACTCATCTTCGATGTATTTTATTTTCTTCTTTTTCATTTCAGCCTGTTTGTTTCTAAAAGCGAATAAAATATTGAAATTTGAATATCCATATACACGACAATATAATATAGAATCGGACTTACGTTTGAGCTTCTATCGATGTTACAATGGTGTGGATAAATGATGTCCATGCTTATTCGCATTTTATACTACACTGGCTATGGGGGATCGGCTGTACTCGTATAAATACAGTTTCATCGAAGTTGAAGAACTGCAGTAGAAGGTTGAACTTAGGAGAGTTTACATCACCGCAACGCTTGTTTCTTGCATCTAACAGCTCCAGCGATCGCACATAAGGTATGTCAATAATATTCCAACGTCTTTATAGGCGATGAATTGCATCATCTCGTGTGTGAAAATTCTCGGACCAAGAATATCTCCTGAACTTAGGCGTCGCTGGTGTGATGCAAACAGTGCAAAATACAAAGTGTCTTGTCATTGAACTAATCGTGACTGCTTGTTCGGAGATCTGCGGTGTTCCTTCGAAAAACGATTATGCTTATGCGAATTGAGGAAGAGCAGCGAAGGTTAATCAATTTTACAAATTCACTCGGGGAAACTATGTGAAAAATGAAAATAATGTTAAAAAAATTCTGCTAACTGTATGAAAAATAATCCAAACCTAAACGAGAATGAAATTCCCACAAGAATTCAACGGGACATTAAAAAATAGTTTATAGTTATTGAAATAATTTCATCCATCAGTAAAATGACGAATGACTTAATTTCATAAAAGTATATAATCAGAATATAATATCTTGAAAAAAACCGAAAACTCGAATTTGATTCTTAAAAATTTTATCACATGCTTCTTAATTCACGAAAACGTTGTGGAAAATAGGCAAATTATTACTTTGCAGGTAAATTTTCAAACGAAATTTCGAGTTTTCATGCCAATCGCCATGCGCGAGTCGCTCTTTCTTTTCTAAAAATCTTACCATTCATTCCCCTCGATGAAATACTTGTAAAAATTCAAAATATTCAAAAATTTAAACCAATACGATTACGGAAATTTATTGTCATACTTACAATTAATAAGTAAAATAAACGTAGAACGTTTCATTCTTCTGATTACAGTATAAAAATTTTCTCTTCCAGTAAAGGAGACATTCGGGTATGAAAATTTTTTTATCACGCACATTGCACCCACACGCGTGTGTTGTCGACCTGAGGAAAATGAGACGCTACGATCTTCGGAGCGTACTTATTCTGATCGTCGCCTGCAGCCTGCTCGCTTCTCACGCCTCCGCGATTAGAAACACGATCGATATGATGGGAGCGGTTGAGTCGGCCGAGAAAAATAACGCCCCCGGGAGTCACGGAGGTCGAGAAGTCAATCCTCCTAAGAACACTGTCAATACACCGCCTCCGCAGAATCAGGGTACGTTGGACCAAAATTCACTCAAGTATGATCCAGGAACACTGGAGATTAACGAGCCAAACGCGATATTTGTCTGACGTTTAAATCTCTATGCTACGAAGATCCCTTTAAGACTGAAAAGATAAAAAGGACCAAAATTATGAAGAAAAGAATGGATATCGATTGGGGTTCGAACGAGTTTTTTATCAGACTTTTTACAAATCGGTTTCAAATATGTTAATTAAAGAACGGTTCCTTAATTTTTTCACATTTTTATCTCGATTCGAATCCCTGCCTGTAAGAGGTTTGATTTTTCTATTCAAAACAGACAATTTTCGAGTACAAACTTAGTGCATATTTTATTGTAGTAATAATTGAAAACAAAAAAAAAAAATTGTAACTGCATGATTTTAGTGGGCGTTGGTGCTACTATCTGATAATGAATTCACATCATCGTAAACGGCAATCTAAACGAATTGTACACCCTATGAATGAAAAAGTCAGATGCCACCCTAATGCCGATGCCTTGTTGCAAATCGTTATGATATTGTTAAAAATCTGGTAAATTTCTTCGATTTCATTTATTTTATTCAGTAGACTGTTTTTGGACAAAGTCCTGGAAACAAATTTCGCGTTTTTCAATAGTCAAGTCTATATTGCTATAAATAATGTACAGGGCATTCCATGCTAACTTGATCATTATCTGCCCTTAGCTGAATTTTTAGCACGCTATAAAACAATTTCTGCAAGTTTGAAGAACACTGGGTAATTTTATTTCAACTACTCTTTCAGTATTGATGATTTTGACTTATAATCAACGTATTTTCAATCAGCGATAACATTCAATACCAGCTGTTTGAATGAAAAAAGCTAGAAGAAACGCAAATTACTCGTTTTCGAAAGAGAATGCGTTAAAAAAAAAATCAGAAAAAGGTTTTTTAAAAAATCCTCATTCGATTCAACCTTTCGAGAATTGGTCGAAAAACATAACCACGAAACTTGAAAAAAACCGTTTGTGACGAGTTTTAACAAGAGAGTTGGATCAAAATTTGATGAAATTTTTCAGGAAAACAGAATTTGCATTTTAGATTCACGAAGGTTCAAATTCATCCTTTCCACCCCTCAACTATCTTGGAAGAATTTTTCTACGTTAATTAGAAAATCAGGCATCGGATAGTCTTGGATTGACACCAAATTATAATCCATAAAAACCGAAACCGCGTTTGCCTTACGTTCTGGAACATTTGATTCCAGTCTCAGTTGCAGGACCTTCGTTAATCAGGATCGCAGCTGGACCAGGAATCCAGACCGTGTTCTACTCCGTACCCGGAAGCATTTCGATATCTTACGGATCACCTGGCACATCGACTTCCTACTTCGTCTCGTCAGGTTATCCCGGTGAAGCTTCCTTGCCTGGTGCGCTAATCCAGGGCCCAAATACCGCAGGACAACAGGAATACGTCAACTATCGCAAGCATCCGGCTTACGCTGCGGCGACCCGGAACCTACAGATCGCGAGTCAGATCATCGCTGGAATCGCCTCGGAATTTCGTCGTCAACTACGCATCGTCGACACGGAATAGCGGGAATTTTTGGTGGTGTCGAAATGATCGTTGATTGGTAAAATAACGCGAGAACGCGGCGAGTAGTTTGCCGACGGTCACTTTGTCGGAAAATTGTTTGAAAAAATTCGTCTGTTTCAATTCTTATAAGCTGTGGATCGAAATTTACAAAAACAACGTAAAATAGTGAAATTAGCAAGAAAGCTTCATCATTTACGGTGATTCACCGAAGTACAATTTGATGCTTCCGGTGTGGCCAAAATAAACGAGGTATTTTGAATTGGAAGTGATTAAGGTTTCGAAAATTTTATCATACTTCTCTCTTTTCTAGGTATTTCTTTTTAAAATAGACATTTCACATCCAATCTCGGAATATCGCTGGCTTGAAGCTACTTTTCCGTGGGTATCATTTGTTGGGTTCGTACTCGGATTTATGCAATTGACATCTAAATCAATCAACAAATCATCGAATAGGTGTCCAAAGGGTTTTTATCGATGCCTTTGCAAAACATTGAAAATTTCCGACCTAAAAATATCGCTGATCAAGAAATATGTCGATGTATTAGAAAGTATCTTTCTCTAATCGCAACCCGGAGTCGTGGATCGTCGAAGGAATCGAACAGTTTACAAACTTACCCGAAATTTCAACAGACTTGAAATCAATTTCAGTTTCAACCATATTGAAAACGGATCAGCGGTTCCGTAACGCTCTCAAACCAGTAAGGCAAGCCGATAATGTACTCGCGACCGTATGTTCTAATTACAGGATCCAAGGAAAGGATCAGGTATTAGGAATCCCTAAACAAGGAGCCCTTCGGGATCCCGGGGTTGGGGACGCTATCCTTGTAAACTGCGACAACGATACTCGAAGTCGTTGCGCCACGCTTACACATTGGCTAAGCCTGTGAAATGCCTTATACCCAGAGTTCTGGAGTTCTCTGTAATCCCCGTAACGCGTTTGGAACAGTGGCCAATATCCAGAGTACAGCCAGAGTGGAAAAATATAGGGACAATCCACAAGGGGGGGGGCCGGATAGACCCGAAACAGCCACAAACTGCGTCACTCGTGTCAAGAAGCAACGCTTCCCGAAGAAGTTTAAAAAGGTGATGTGACAAGTTTCCAACGAATTTTGCTGACCAGTTTTATTTCATCAATGTCAAGTTGGTTTCGGAATTTCAGACATTTTAGGATATTGGTTTGCGAGTAAACTACGGACGAAAAAAGTCCTTCGTCATTATTACATGCGGTATTTTGAAAATTTCACAAGTTCGATACGACCTTTTAGAATTTTTTAAAAACATTCTGTAATCATTTTATAACGCTAATCGCATTTGTATACTTAGAACAATTTTGAAACGAAAGAATAACAAATTGTGTTGATGGGGTTACAATAATTGGCGAAGAACGGAGAATCTGTCTCTGCATTTCACTTTCTTGGATATTATCGCGAAGAAAAAGTTTTAATGACATTTTTCAAATTCAAAACTTTCGGCTCCTTTAACTCTCATAATGCCTCATCATTTTTAGCAATTAAGTTATCAGCTTCTGAAGACTTTATTATTGCCATACAGCATTGATAGCTTGGCAACTCGTCAATTTTTCAAACTTCATTTCGAAACTTATGTCAAATTATTCTTAAAGCTACAAAAGAAAGAATAAAATACCGAAATACGAATCGGTAATGCATAGTTGCACAAATTTTTACGATGTACTACTAACGTCCATTAAGCGATCAGTTAAAGTTACCGATTATCTTCATATTCATCGCATGGATTTGGTCGAGCATCTCTTTCTTCCTGTCGTAGGGTATACCGGGTGCATTGATTATCATATCTGATAAACTCCTATCTGATCTTCGAACACGTGTATTCGCAGAGTTCGCCAAGCGTTCCTGAAATACACATATATTACGAAACATGCACGCTGTTTAATTAGTCAATGACTCATTATTGCTGGTTAATACCCAATTAAAGATGAATAGTATGCCGTTAGATTAATTGGAATAAGACGACGTGGATCTTTGGATTGCCAATGGAGAATAAAAAGAAATTAAACGATTCTTCTGGAAATGATAACATTCACCTCTTCTAATCGCGTATACGGAACATAAATGTATCAATAGAATTCTCTCGAAATGATCGAATTCAATGTTTCGGTTCCAGTACCCAGTTCACGGGCAATCTCGTTAGCAGAAATCTTAGTAAAAGCGTAAGATAAATTCAATTGATGTGAGTTACTTTTCGTAGAATCTAATATCTTTACAGTCGACTCTCTCAATAGAGCCGTTTCTTTTCAAGAAAACTCAGAAGCGTAGCCGAAATTTTTCCAGATACTCTCGCAATAAAACTGGCAACAAAAGTGAAATGTTTGAAAAAAAAATAGCGTACCAAGCTCGTTGATGGGAGTGTGCTAATTTTTAAAAATATCCCCCCCCTCCCCCCTAAACTCCCCTAAACCTCCGTGACCGGCCCTATTTCTAGTACCGATTGTATGAAAACGGAAATACTTACGACGAGAGAAGCCGGCTGCCTTTCGCTGGCTTGAACTGAAGATAATCCAACCATCGCAGTTAGAACGATTGCAGAAACGATTAGAACGACGGTCTTCATGGTGATCTACTGTATGAAAAAAAATTAGTCTCAGTAAATCGTTGATTATTCCACCGTCACAAATAACCATGCAGTCTGTTCTACTATTTGGTAAACTTATGTTATTCACGTGCACGAGATGTTTAGTGTTATAAAAAGACGAAGAAAAACGCATGGCAATTAATTTGATCCTCATCCGGCGATGATACGTTTCAAAATCGATGGTATTGCTTTTAACCGGTTAATGATAGTTATTATTTTTTGTCACGTTGTGAAACATGGGGAAAATTCGTTACGAATTGTACAAAATGACGCTCAATCCTTACCTTATTCAACTGGCTCTGCTTCAAGATCGTTAATATGCTCTTCGCTTGCAAAACAAGGCCTTTTATAAGACGGGAGTAAAAGCGCGGAATCTTCTTTGAACTTGCGTGACTGCAGCGAATCATCGATAACCTCACGATTGCTTGACGAATCTATATAATATTAACGCTGACATGACCCCGAGACGATAAGAAATGTTATTACTTGAGGTGGTTCCCCGGTTTATCTCGACGCTGACGTACACATCTCCAGATATGAAAGTCCACGTATCTCTATCGCAAAAAAGGCTTGACACAGAAATATCGAAACTTTCGTAACAACAAATACTTGCAAAAAAATTTATAGTTAGTTTACAGATACGCATTTTTAGTATAATAAATATTTTTCCTCTTTCATTTATCACAATATAATACTATTTTTCCACACGACGTGAGTATAATTTCGCTAAAAAGAAACCAGACCCAAGTAAATTATTCAAAGATAAGCTAAACGATAATTTGTCATGTTTTATAATTCTTATTATATGGAATTTCAAGATTCAAAATTAAGCTCCAGCCGGAAAATTCAACTGTCAATTTGTTAAAGTCAAATTTCACTATTTTTATGCATTTCTCAGTATCATGACACGTTTCTTTTTGAATATTTTTAAAACATTCGGCAACCGTCAGTCATCCGTTATCTTTTTTAAAAAAAGGGTATCTTTACTTGGAATCTGTGAAAGCCGCCCTTATTCTTTTTGTATAGCCTAGAATATTCTATTCAGAGGAAAAGTACAAACAAGCAATGGTTTTATTTTGTGAGTGAAAATCTCGATGCTGTAGTAAGGAGGGGGTTACTCGAAAATAAATAAATTTTTCAAAACAAAACTCGTACGAAGCGCATTTTTCATGCAATCGACGCTCAGCTTTTCGCCGAAAATAGTCCTACATTTATGGAGTTATCGCAAAGCATTCAAAATTTGAGCATGAATACTCGTTTCAATTGTCAAGAAAATACTTTCGTCGTGTTTCGTGAATCTCTTTTACCATAAACTTGAAGTTAACCGATTTGGTTCAAAACAAGTTTCCAATTGTCCTCTAAACATTGACTTGAAAAATGTCAAAAACGTTGACGGTAACTTGTTATAAAATTTGCAGAGAGTCAGTAGCAATAATTCTGGAGTAAAAAAAAAAAAGTGGTAGTTGGTAATTTTAACAGTTTGCTAGTGTCTGCGGGTAAAGGAGACGTTGGTTGGAATTTTCTCGATAAATCTACAGTTATCATCATCGACCAAGGTGCGAGTCAGTTTACGGCACTGACATTGCAGAAAGCTTATTTACCGGCAGTATTGTCTTAAACGTCGGTAATTTGCCATTCAACTTTTCTGTTTCGCAATAATATCATTGTCGGTACATAATTTGATGACCGCTATTAAGAAAGACTCATCTCCCGAGTGACAATAACAAGAAACGTATCTGCCACGAATAAGCGTAGAAAAACGATCTCTCTACATTATCAATCCAACGGTAAGCCTTGTTCAATACCGGCTATCGATACGCCAGTCGGCAATGCAGAACGCGTACTCATTGGTTGTGATTAATCGTACGAAAATTCAAATTTGAACTGCAGAAGTCACGTGCCCGCAGTAACGTGATATTGATAAACAAAACGCTAACGCTAGCGGTTCATGGTTTACCTAGCTTATCGTTAGTTCCTCAGTTGTGTTTCAGCGTTTCGCCTATCCGCACGCGTCGTTTACTGCTGAATTTCTGTTCAAAGTGAGTGAAAACTATGAAGGACAATTCATCGGTTCGTATTAATTGTGACCAGCCGAAGAGATTTTGGGGTTTTATTCGTTATTCTGCAGCGACGATCGATGTGAGTACAATCAATCAAAGCGACTTTCTATCCGCACGTACTTATTGTCCATTCTAATTTCCGATTTATAATCCTATCTCCGACGCTACTCGTGATTCTGATAATTATTCGCGGATAAAGTTGCCGAGTTTCACAACTCGTCAAACTACTTATCGATGCGTCAGTAGCGTCTTCGTTACGATTAGTTATAATTACAATTATCGCGCAACAGCGAACGAAACGTAATTCAAATTCAGAATTAAATTGGATACCTTTATATGTGTGTATATATATTTGTGTATTTTATATTGTCGACAAAAAGTAACAATGGTTTAACCGTATAATTTATCTACAACAATCTACAATAGATTACAATGCGTGTGTGGTTTTTTTTTATTTTAATTTTTTTCTTTGTGTTGGGTCGTGCATCTTCTTCGTTTTTGTTTTCTAGATTTTTTTTTTTTTGTTTTTTGTCATTTCCTACTTTGAGTCCTTTTGTTTTCGCCGTTTCCATCTTCTTCTCCTTCTTTCAATAACCATTATAATTATTTAATAGTAATAAATGTTTATATATATATTTCAATATTTCGATATTTCAATGTAATAAATTACTCGATACAATTGTTCGCTATCTGACAGTATAATATAACCGTACTCGGTACCGAGTACAGTTTCTTTTTTCCCCCCTTCTTCAAATCGTATTTCAATCAATTAAACTCCAATCGCTCGACCACGTTATTAATTATCTACATATATATTATATATAATATATGTATATATTTAACTGGTATATATATATATATTGTTTGATTTATGCGTAGTCAAAAACGAAACAGTTATCGGTATAAATACTTCGTAATTCAGCGTATTGGTTTTCAGTTTATCCTAACCAATATAAGTATTCTCAGAGTTCAAGCTAGAAACCTAATGTATCTACACAATATACATGTGTGTGTGTATATATTCTTCGGGTGGATGAAAAAATCATAACTATATATGTATGTATGTATTTAAAAAAAAAAGCAACACTTTTCAGTTTATTTTCATACTTAAATTTCTACTAACAATTGTCGACGGATCTTGTAACAAAAACGATGAAATTTCAACCGTTCGAGTTAAATCCGTTGCGTCATGTTATATTCAATGTTACGTTGTTCAACATATTCATGTACATACGTACGTATAATTCTGCTGCGATTTACCAACGATCATAAATTATGATTTTACAACCCCTGATCTTAAATTTCCAAAAAGCATGCAGTATATAGATTTTTTAATTCTTATTAATTACAGTATTAAGTATTATGTATATATAGTTTGTATATAACAACAAACGTAACGAAACATCGACTCGGTGATACGTATTATTCTACGCCCCGTGTATATAATTGTAATACAAACCGATAAGCGCATATATTTTGTACGAATCATTTTCTACGGTTATATCTATTAGGTAAATATTGCTCAGCTCCTAATCATACACGTTTACATGTGTTATACGTATTATATGTACGAATGTGTGTATTTGATGTTCTAATTACATATTATTATTTATATCGTGAATGTTATTTTATTTATTTATTTATTTTTTTCTGGAACGAGAACGAATTTAAAAAACTAACATAACGATACAACCATACATTTGTATAATAAATTGGAATTGAAAATTTTTAGATTCGAACAACATCGTCATTAGATGAATTTATATCAAAGTGTTGTACGTAAATTGTACGAAACGAGTTAATTTTCGTGTTAGAGTTTACTTAATTTCTTCGATTATTGTAACTACCGTGATTCTTATTTTTTCAATATTAATTTCATTTCTTTTAACACGTTAGTTTATCCTTTTGAAATTTTCTTCTCACTTCTTTCTATATTTATTTACTATACCGACAAACTACCGAGTATAACATTAAGTCGTAAAAAACGTTTTTTTTTTTTCATCTCTACTTTTTCTCCCGTTATATTCAAATCGTACAAATCACATTTACAATTATATATCGTGTAACAGGGAGATCGTGAAAGTAACGAATACGCACTTCGATGGAAAAAAATACTGAAAATTGTACTCTTCTATTATCGACTATACACAATACGTATGTATATACATAAATGCATACACACATAGATACATATAATTATGTATATTCATAGTATGCAATACTGCCGTTTCATCGCCACCTCCTTCTCCTGCATCCTCTTCTTCCTTTTCTTCTTTGCAAATTTCACTATTAGATAAAGAAAAAAAAAAAGCACTTCCCTCATATTTTATACTTCTTCTTTCTTTCATATATCATACGGTGTCGGTGTTTCGTTTAGAGAAAGAAACTCTACATCACGATGAATATATAGCGAATATTTGATTGACAATGATCTGGAAAATTTTATTCGCAAGTCAAGTTATTATCATCTAGATATTCGATTTTATTCACGAACGTAAGTATTTTTAGAGTCGATGTCTTCCTTTTTTTTTTTTTTTGTTATTTTTCTCTCGATCATTATTTTCTTCCCGCGTTCGTGGATTTTCCTGCCGACCACGGCATCGCATTTGCTCTTTTCTCGATCTTTTCTTTTCTTAGACATTTACAACTAACAATCGTAAGAGGACAAGAGGAAGGGGAAGGTAAACGAATATATTTGGGATTCGTCGGATGGTTGTCGTAATAGAAAGAGTAGGAAAAAAAAAACCTTAAACGCGTGAGTGAAAAAGACACGAAACGTACCTGCCGCGTTGCATTCAAGTATTTATGGATAGGTCGAGATGAAAAGCTATAGTGATTTTCAACGGACCTCGAAGAGAATATTCCAATGAAATGATAATAACGGTAATAAGAATAATTGTAATATCGATGAATGAAAAACGTCGAGAGGTGAGGGGGGAGGGGGAATGTAAACGTTACGTGACAAATGCGTGCACCAAGTAAAATGAATGAATCAAGAGATGTTCGGTATACTAATAATATCTATTGATATAACAAACTGCAACAACGCTTCAACAATCTAATTATAGTAACAATTATAATATAATGGCAATAATAACAACAATATTATGTATTTATAATAAAAGCTATAAATCGTAGGTCGAGCTTAAGATTCTGCATACATATACATATATATATATATATACATATATATACATATATATTATATATGTATATATATATATATATTATGCTATGTATAATGTGTGCTTGCTATGTGTTTACTGTGTTCGCGTACGTGTGTCTCTGTGTGTTTCTGTTTGTTCGTGTCGGAGGATTAGATTTAAAAATTTTTTAAACTTCTTTAAACGTCTCGAGAATCAATCTCGACGCTAAAACAATACAGGAATTATACACAGAGCCAAGTGACAGGGGAAGGATGGTTCTTTTGCTCCTTGTTTATCACTCTCTCACTCCCTTTCTCCATATTCTCTCTTTCTCGCCTTCTTCGCTAATTTTCTTTACATTATTCATATAGCTATGTAGTATATAATGCATAATATAACATGATATAGTTGAAGGTAAAAGTTATACGCATATAAATATATTTCGAGCATACGTATCCACGAAATCCATTTCGTGTTCACATATAATATACCTATTGTGTTACTATTATTATTATTTTTGTTGTTATTATTATTATTATCACCATACACTTCGTACGTACGTATAGCTGTAATAACAATACATACCTACCAAAGCAAATTAATATACATATTATATGTATGTACGCATATGCGTTAAGAATGTATGCAGCATATATATGTATACACACGTATGCATGCATGCGTAGAGTGTGATAGATAATACTTTGCAGTATAATTTGACAATAATGAGATAATAATAATAATAATAACAATAACGACAACAACAACAACAATAATGATAATAATAATAATAATAATAATAATAATGTGTTTTTTTTTTTTTTTTTTTCTTCAAGTACGCATCAAGTATATTTATGCAACACGTAATGTATTTGTTGATAATATTCTTCTAGTCAAATCTGTAGCGTATAGCGATAGCGGACAATGTTACGGAATGATGAGTAAATTTTTTTTGTTCTCGATTTTTGCGTTCATCTCTCGATAAATTTGAATTCAACCGCTGACGGTGATAATCCTTCATGTAACGGTAAGAATGAATATAATCGGTGAATTTAGATTATGAATATAAGTTTTGCATCGTGTACAGTTGTAGGTATAGTAATATAGGTATATTATATACACTTTAGGCGAAATGTCTAGGAGATGTATGTATAACAAGGTATAATAAGAATTGGTTTTTTTTTTGTTTTTTTTTTTTTTGTTTTTTTAAATCAAATCATAATTGCATGTATCATTATGCGAGTCGCGAAGTCGATATATCATTTATATCTTGTGGATACCTAGGATAGGTACAATAGATGAGTATTAGAATTTTATTTTTATACACGCGTATGATTAACTCATTCAATTTTATTCACGTTTTGTTTTTTTTTTTTTTTTTTTTTTATTTATTTTCATTTTATTTTCTGTTCAAAATTAAAAATTTCTTTCTAATCGTCACGTCAATGGATATTCCGTTTTGCTCTTGACCGCAGGAGGAAAAGTTGCCTGTTTGTTGGCTCGATTTATCAAAATTCTACGTTACTTTATTACAGACTGCAGTGACGCAATTAATGCGTGAGATAATCTTATTCGGATCTCGATGTAAGCATCGATTTATTGTTTTTTATTTCACGTGAGTAAGTTAGTTAGTTAGTCAGTTGGCCTGCGTGAGCGCAGTACGTGACTGCGGTATATTTTCTTCTCTATTTATTTTTCGCCTTACGATGATTCCAACGTTGCCGCGATACCTGAAAAATGAAAACAACATTTCCTATATTATCATCATTTTTTTTTTTATCGAGAATATCGCCTGCGTATAACGTACAGGGTGGTTAATTTCAATCACCCGAGACGAATATTGCGTGAACAAAAACGAAGGATATGCGAAAAAACTTTATGCAAAAACTCGGAGGGTTTTAAGGTGGTAAATGATGCATATTTTTGATATTTTTATTTTTTTTTTTTAACCAACACCTGATTCAAACATCAGCAGCTGATGTCGCTAAAGTTTTGCATAAAAATTTTTCTCCCATAATCTCTTTTCGTTTCTCAGGATATTCGCCTTCGGGCGATTAAAACCGATCACCCCTGTATTTATACGTGTTTATTTACTTTATTTATTTATTTATTTTCTTTTCTCCTCGGCCGCATAACGATTACAATTACTTATGTAGTAATTTCTACAAGAATAATTTGTGAAATTATCGCGATTAATAATATAGGAAATTTTGTTTTTATCGGACAATTCAGTCGTCTTCACTTCAATCACTACGTACGGTTTTTACGTACTAGCCGTAATTTCTGAATTTACATTTCGATGTATTGAAACAATTAATCGTTTTCTTGTTTGTTTGTTTTTTATGTTTTTTTTTTTTTTTTTTTAATTTTTATTGTTTTTGTTTTAAATTTTTTTTTTTTTTTTTTTTCAACTTTATTTCTCGTCTTGTTTTTTTATTTTATTTTTGTCTCATATACGCAAATAGAATAGGTAGGCAGCTAGATTAGATAGGTCGAATAGAGATATATAAATAGATGCAATATAGGTTACTTAGATAGTTTTAGTAGATTGTTTAAAATCTCTTTTCGTTATTTATCACGCGAAAGAAAAACACCACGCTTCTTGTGCGGCAGGTGTATTATATTGTTTTTTCATTTTCGTTTTCGTCTTTTTTTTTTTTTTTTGTCTTGTTTTCTTTTTGTTTTTACTTGGTACCAAAAAACAAGAAGATGTAGAAACGAACTAACGTATACAAACAAAGTCGTAAAACATCAAGGGTGACTTGAAGTATATTATTGTCCCATGTGTGTGTGAGTGTGTGTGTGTGCGTGTGTGTGTGTGTGTCTAGATATAAATCGTGATTTTTTCCAATAATAATTTCGTATTCACCAACTTTTTCCAATTAAACTTTATCATCGAAACTTTTCCCATTTTCGTGTTATTCACGTCGGCGTCACCAACAATAACAAAAATTGCATTAACATCAATAATAATGATCACAATAACAGCAACAAGTAATAATTGTTACAAAAGTACAACTTTCCGAAACAGTTTTAAACTATGGATAAGCAATTATTGCAAAGATTCGTCATCGATTGTGCGTAGAGTAAAGGATATCTGGAAAACGAAAATATAACTGCAATAATGTAGAATATAGGTAAATAAACAAATAGTTTCAGTGTTTTCTCTACGTTCATTGATCAGTTTAAATGGGAAGAATGAAAAAGAAAACGTACCGTATGTAATATGTATGGATATGTATATATGTATCTACGCGTTTTGCAACTGTCTATTAAAACATTATCTAGGTGTATGAATGTTTTTTTTTTTTTCCAACACCCGCTTTGAAAAGTTCGTTTTTCGATGCGCGCGTAGCGTGCGTAATGCGCCCCGTGCGGCAAAACAAGATTAGCGCATGCGCACGAGCAGAATGCTATATTTTACACACTAGGGCTTTCTTTGACGCATGCGCACTATCGGATAACTCAATTTTCCGCACCGTTTCGTTGAACGCAAGTTACCTAACCTTAATTTCAGCCACACTGTAAGTGACACCTTCGATGCTTCTCAAATCAAGCTTTCCATCACAGTTGTTGCAAAAAATAGCGTGCTCGACACAACATACTACCTTTTAACATCTGTTATTCAATGCAAATTCTATTATCTTTGCATATATTTATGCAATATGTATATATATATACATACATATATATATATACAAATCTCTAATGCTCCTTTGCTCTACTCATCGAGTTTTCTTCTCCTCTTCTCTCCTCTGTTTATTCATTTATATCCACCGCTCAAATTGTTCAAAAACCTAAAGTTTCAACAACAGATACGTATATACATATAACACACGCTGCAATTGTATGTATGTACATAAATGCGTATAATTTACATCCCTGCCACGCTGCACTCGTTTAACATTTCAATATGTACGCAGGTCGATATACTGATTATTATTTTTGTGTAAATGCAATGTGTGTGTGTGTGTGTGTGTGTGTGTGTGTGTGTGTGCGTGTGTGCGTGTGCGTGTGTGTGTGTAATTTTGTTATTCTTTGCCTCGTCTACACTTGCACGCGCCCCCCTAATTAATATGTAATATTCGAAACTTCTATAATTAATTAACTTATACGTATGTATATATTATATATAGATACATGTATAATTTGTATAACATATCGTGTATATAATATATGAATCTATTTGTATTTTCTATCATAGCTACATAGTATCCTACAATGCTCTAGATTAATGTAAGGGTAGACATCAACATTTAGTTATATTATAATATGGAGATATTTTTTCATATATTCTTTAACCTTAATCTTATTTTTATGTGTAGATGCCTTATTGTTATTGTTATTGTTGTTGTTGTTGTTGTTGTTATTATCATTATTATTATTATTATTTATTCATTTATCAATTTGAATTTTTTACTCTCGACCTCAACACATACGTGTATAAGTATATGTATAATAACATTGTTATTACAATAATTCTCTACTTTTCTCATTATCATTATTATTCTTATTATGGTATTATAGGTATATATAATCTATATACCTATCCTTATATTTCGTAAAAAGTTTTGTATATAATGATATCGTTCGTATGTATAATATTATGTTATTGTAGTGCTTTACGTTATCTCATGTATTATATATATATATATGATGCTGCTGCTGCTTCTGCTGCTTCCGCTGCCTTTATAATCTTTATAATTTATACGTTATCGTATTCTTTATTACTTTATAATTACACGGAAATACGTAACAGGTGTATGTATATGTATAAATTTTGTTTTCCGTTATTATGGTCATACATACATATATTACATATATGTATACCTGTGTCGTAAAATTTGCGTATATATGCGTCAGGTTTTCTTTTATTATATAATGTATATAATATGTGATATATCGATTAGTTTATATCATATGATTATAATAATGATCGATATTTTTTGGTGTACCGCGAATTCCAATCAACGCGACGTGTTTTTGGTTTCATTTTATTGATTTTCTTAAATATTTTTTATTTTTTTTTTTTGTCTCTTACGCGTCACGTTAAACTGTATTATTTGCTTTTGTTTATCAACTGATTTATTTTACAACTCTTTTTCTTGTTGCTTTGTATTCACCTCCTCAATTCTACAATTACAGCTTATAACGCGACTATTAATATTACACGTATAGGTACCTATTATGCACATACTATTTAATTTTTTTAGTTAAACGACAGTTTGCTAATATAAAATTTTCTTTCACTTCATTTTGCGATTTTTCGGCTCTCACTTTTATTCTGCCCAATCCGTGAGCGAGTCGTTTATACGATGAGAATCGAATAATATAACTAGACAGGCTGGTCTATCACGCATAACCCGGAAATAGTGCAGCACAAACTTCGCGCTGTATATATATAGGTATATACGTGTATTTATAATTTAGGGCGGTCCTTAAAAAGTTCATTATTCAATTTTTACCTGCTCACCCTCCCCCCCCCCCCGAATCGGTTCCAAATAATTCCCCAATTTTTTCAGATTTTTATCCGAATCCATGCCGTAAGAGTCTTGATTTCATCATTGAATGAATCCTTTTCAAGAGGACAATAAATCTAAAAAAACAAATTTGGATGAAACTTTATGGAAAATGATTTCTTGGGTCGCTGATTACGAATCTGAAGTAGAAATTTCGAAATTCAAAATGGCGGATCCAATGTGGCAGACAAGAATCCTAAAAGTCACTCGACGTTGCCGTCTTGTACCCGCCATTTTGGATTTCGAAATTTCTACTTCAGATTCGTAATGAGCGACCAAAAAAACCCCGCTGTATAAAATTTCATCGAAATCCGTTTGGTATATTTATTGTTCCCCCGAAAGGGTTAGATAGGAAAATCAACCCTGCGGCTGCACAGGTCAGAGTTGAGATGAGAATCTGAAAAAATTGGGAAATTATTTTTGAATTATTTGGAGCCTATGTAGAAGGAGAGACAGCCGAAATTCAAAAATGACCTTTTTGAGGACCACCCTACTATATATATATACATTTATATACGTATGGAAAAAGTGGTCGTTGAAAAGTTTGATTTTTAACACGTATCTATAGAAATTTTACATACTTATTCGCGATTATTATATAAATTTGGGACCTCACAGCGATTGGTTGAAAAACAAAATGACAATAATGATAACAATAACAATAATAACAACAATAACAGTAATAGTAATGATAATAATATCTTTAACCGAAGAAGAAACTGCTCGAAAAGTAATCCTGAATTTATTTATCATAAATATTTACCGGATATTCGAATTTGGTTCAGATCATGTTTGAGGTGAAATGAAAAGAGGAAGAAATTTTCTTTCTAAATGCAAGATATATCGTTCTTTTATCATACAGCAGCCTCTATGGATTCATCAATTCATGTATTATACTTATAAAAGATTTTTTTCAACGATACGTTTCGTATATATTTTTTAAATTTCTCTTTCATTCGTCTATAATATCTAGTCAATGTGTGACTAGCGGTATATTATCATACTACCAGCTAATACCTATAAACGCACACACTTTATGCAAATTGCAACAATAATTATTGCCGACTGGGCGGAACCGCTTCTTCCTTCTCTCATTTTATCCGTTACACAAATACGTAATATGTATTCAATGATAATATAATATTCCAACTACATGGAGCTACATATATCTCTGCACCTTTATCGAATCACTGTTTTTTTTTTTTTTTTTTTTCGTCTCCAAGTTCATCTTTCACTACGATCAGCAAGTTTTTGACTCTCCCGCATTTTACCATTTCGAAAGAATGAAAGGAAAAAAATGGTTGAAATATTTTTTTAAAAATCTCTGGAAACTCTTTGGTTAAAGAACAACGTACGAGATAACGAGTCGAACGTACGTAAATTAATAGACGATAATTGAAAATCGTAATGATATTAAAAGTAATCACATACAAAGTACGTCCTAAAAGTTATTTATGTTTTCGTCATGTTTATCATTTTATTCTTCTATTAATTAATAATCTATCCTAATAATGTAATTATACACTATTTATAATATGAACAATTTACTATTCTCAGCATCGCTTTTTTTGATATGTGCGTTCGTGCTTCGTACAAATATACCGTGTATAAGATATTGGATAGATATATTATACAAACACAATATTTTCATACTTTTCACGTCTTCTTTCTTTGCTTAAATTTTCCTTCGATTTATCACTATCCATTTTTCAACCCGACTGCACGCCATCATTTTTTAAACACTCGAATCTTCTTTACCCTCACGCGGATTATTTCTGTATTTTTTTATGTAATTTTCAGCCGGTTATCTACATTCACTTGTAATTCATTCTACGCAATAAATTCTTTTCTTCATTTTCTCTCGTTCTTTTTTACCACCACCACGCGTTTTTTCGTTTTTTACACATCATTATACGTACACACATTTTATATAAATCAACTTATCACGCACCCCGCCCCCGTTTTTTTTCTCATTCCGCGCCTTCGTCCCTACGTGTCTATATATATATATATATATATATATATATATGTATATATATTCTATGTTTATAATAATGTAGATGTAAAGCTTAAACGCGCGTTCATTTTTAGAATTGTTATTACTTTAAGTATGTATTAATTCTTTCTATACCTCTCTGACTATTTTCTTTTTGTCTCCTTTATTTATCTAATTGTAAAATACAGAGTACAAATTGTGTATCGTACGTGCTTGTTGTATTATTTTGCAACGCGTCGCATGTACACAACGATTCTCTCCGGATTTCAATTTTGGAGTAAAAAAGAACAAACACAAAAAAAGAAATGACAAGAAGCACGAAGATGAAAAAAATCGAGATCAAACCTTCTTTTCCAGAATTCACGTTTATGTCACTTCTGTCAGTTATTATGATGATTATTATTGGATAAATCCTGCAATTTTTTAATGTCAAATTGTATCTTGGAGCTCTATGGTCATGGCGTGAAAAAAAAAAAAAATTGTATTTATTGTTACCAGTCTTACAAAGACTGCATTTTCTGACACCTGGCCTTCTAGGTTTATGTAAATAATTGAAAGGAGGGATTAAAAAAAATGCGTAGACAAAAGTAACTACGCTGCAAAGGGAGAAAGAGTTTTTTTTTTAAACCGTTTTTCTTAACTTTTGGTTACAGATACCGACAGCCCTTTTTAATTCTCGTCTTCCATTTTTCTCCATGGAGAATTACGACCGTGTGTTATTAACCTCTGTATATAACCATTGCTAAAGTATTTGTAATCGATCAAACGGAACACGTACGGTGATCCGACGAAGGGTACATGATTTGCGGACTTTCGACCCGTTTCTAAGCCGTATTAAGGGGGAATATTCACCTGGAAACGAAAAAAAAAAAAAAACCACATTCCGGAATTTATTTCAGCAAAACTATTGGAACTATCGGACCGGGTTTTTTTCTAGTTAAAAATATGCATTTCCCAAAATATCTCCAACTTTCTTTAATTAAAAATATCCACGGAGTGTCGTAAAAAAATCTGCCAAAAGGGCGCCAGATACCGAAAATCATTTGAACAAAAAAAAAAGAAAGAAAGAAAGAAAACGAAACTGGATATTGAAATAAATACTACTATCATAACCGATTTGGAAATCTATCGATTTCCGACAAAATGACAACCGCTTGAAACGAACGTAGCAAAAAAATTCTTCAACATTTTGCCTAAAAAAAAGGAAAACCAAAAACCAAGAATCGGAAAAATAAAATCTCATGACACTTGTCGAATAATTACGTATACAATAACCGTAAGAAACCTCAAGCCAACCGATTCGGTGGTTTTTCGAAACGTTTTGGTTATCAGTTTTTTTTTTACCGATTTTTAGCGAATTTGCAGTCACGTTCATTCATTCATTGATTCGGAACAATTGAAAACATTTTCGAAAATGTACGTACATTCTCAACGAGAAAAATTAAACTATCCGTTAATTCCGATAATTTCCCTGTGAAAAAAAAAAAAAAAAAAATCCTGAATATTACCGTTTTTTTTCGTTTCCACGCGTATATTCACCCTCGATACGCGTCTCGGTCTGTGAGCAGCACTATCGTACAGTTCGCAATCGCTGTTATAATAATAATAATAACGCGGCAATTTTACACAATATGCATATGTATACATATTTTTATTGTGTACATGTGTGTGTGTGTGTGTGTGTGTGTGGATCTATATGTATATATACATATATTTACTACATATATTCTCGTTATCGATACATCGGGAAGATCGTATTGTGCATCATCTCTATAGCCTGTATATAGTAAGTATATGCGGGAATATTACGAACGTGAAACAGATGTACAAATTATACTCATCTTCCACGATTGATAATTTGATGAAAAAATAAAAAAAATAAAAAAATAAAAAAATAGAAAGAATTTCACACGGCGTGAACGCGATGCTTGTTTGTTTATTTTATTTTGTTTTTTTCTTTTTCTTTTTCTTTTCTTTTTCTTACCGTGAGAGTACACGTGTGAATTCGAAGAGACGAAAATTTTGTCAACTCTATTAAGAGGCGGTTGTAAATGAAATATTTGTGAAATTTTTTTTATATTATTCGATAATGAAAAGATCTCTTGCGGGTAAAGTATTCGAACTGTTAAAAATGTTTTCTTTTATTATTCCAGTGTTATCCATTTTTTCATTAGCAAATTCACGTATTCGTAACTTGTCAACATAATGACCTGATAACTGTATAAGTCGATGTACGTCTACGACTCTTTAAGAAACATTAATGGAAAGTATCGATTTTTATTTAATAAAAATTTTTCAGTTTCGGGAAAGTGAGAAAAATTCGCCGCGCACAATTCGTAAGTAGAAGGAAAATTATCCCGCGGGTATATTTTGAGGCACAGAATTGAAAACATTTCTCAGTTTTAACCGTTCGAAAAACTTTTAGGTAAAAATCGATACAATCTGCAAGATGTCCAATTTTTTTCACACCATTTGTCGCATATTATTTACACCGCATAAAAAAAATTTGCTCTTACCAACGGCCAAAGGTACCGCAATATTTTGATATACATGTATATATATATATAGTTCACGTGCGCAATACTCCGTCAATATACGTTTTATAGATTACACCCTACAAGGGTGTGTATAATTATTTATAATTATTTATAATATACTTATCTAACGGTCTACGTTAGTCTTTATTACATGGTTACTGTACTCAATAAAGTAATATATACGTATTTTTTCTACGTAATACGAAACGATGGAGTGCCCGTGTGTCTGTTTTTTTTTTTTTTCTTTTTTGTTTCAATCGTTTCGGTAACAGTTTATATACCGTAATATGCGTTACATAACGTTCAGGCAGAAAAGAAACGATAAAATCGTTTCAGATGTACGTGTTTAATGGTATGGTGAAAAAAAAAAAAAAATAGATAGTCGGGGATTAAGCAATCAACCTTACGTTACAAAACGTTGAGAAAAACCGAAAACTATTTTCGAGAAAAGCATGAGAATTGGGAAATATTTTTATGCATGATGCAATTATGTACTTAAAACCTTAAGTTTACTTTCGTTCTACGTTATAACTTCACTCTGAAATGTCTACTACGTTGTTACTACTATCGTTATCGTTATCATTATTATTATTTTTATTATTATTATACGATTTAATAATTATAAATTTGATATATTAATATTTAATTATGGTCATTCTGTTTTATATATGTATATATATATATGTATATATTTATATAGATATATACCTATACATGATATATAATAATATACATACGTATAATGAATATATGTGTGTATATATGTATACATAATATGCAGGCTGTATTGCGTACGTCTGCGCGGGTGTTGTAAGGTATATATTATTAATATCGTTAATCCTATGTTTAATTAATTTATTTGTTATTTAATCAAATTTTGTATCTCTACATCGAAAAGCTAATAGGCCGCGTCTAGGCATGTGTGTGTATATATATATATATATATGTGTGTGTGTGTGTGTGTGTGTTTGTGTCTTTCACTACAGAATAATTATTATGCAATGTATGATAACACTTTATAATTTAACGTTTCATTGTAATTTAATTTTATACTTGCGTTAACGTACTTAAATATTTCATTATTCTTGTCGTAGTTGTTGTTGATTTTATCATTATTATTATCACCGTTACTAGTATTTTTATCGTGATTAACTTTGTTGTTCGGTAAATTCTTGCTTTTTTCTTTTTTTTTTTATCGTAATTTTGTTCACTGGTTATAATTTTTCTTTGTTATCATTATTATTGTTAGTATTATTATTATTATTATTATTATTATTATTATTATTGTAGTATTATCTTCTCTACGTTTCTATGCGTATGAAAATTATTTCGTCGACGTCATGTTAGGTAGGTGTTTACAGTATACAATACAGTATGATACATGCACCTGACGTGGGTGAATTGTTAAATTTATTTTCATCGGTGTTCATTGTAAGATTAACGCAATGTAAACAATGTGGAATTTAATAAGTAATGATCTTTTAACTTTGGAGGCAATTAGAGTTGTTATTATTATTATTATTATTATTATTATTATTATTATTATTATTATTATTATTAATAATAATAATAATATTATTATTATTAATACTATTATTACTACCACCATTATTATCATTATTATTATTATTATCGTGATAGAAATCGTCTAGCGTGGAGAAAACGAAAATAAAAAAGCGTATTAATTGTTATAATACGCTACATAAAATTAATCACGTGGTACAATAATTGATATAAAAGTGAATTTCTCTTTTCTCTAGATTTTGTTTCGTATAATTTTGATTTTTCACCATGGCTGCCTTATTTCGTACATATACATATACAACCGCATGACGCTCGAATGTTCCATTTTCCAAATAGAATTTTTCAAACACGCATGCGGTATATTGGTTTATAAAACCATGCATAAATTCCAACAGCTGATTCCTTTTATCAATCTAAATCTCAATTACCGAGCTGTAATAATATGCGAATGGTAAAACTTTTTCCGCGCAACTTTGCCGTCAAATAAGTAAATTAAAAATTTTGAGGTCGTAACAAAATCGCTTAACGGAAAAAAGAGAAAGAGAGAGAGAGAAAAGAAACTAAAACTGACAAGAACAAATAAAAGTTACAGAACGATATTCACTCCCCTCAAGGTCTGGATCCCTCGTAAATATACATTATGAGGATTATCCAAATATTTCTTTTCAACGCAGCGTGCACCGCGTATAGAGAAAGGTGAAACGGAAGGATTCGAAAAGGTAAAATTTGCGAGAAGAAAATCAACAAGAAAAAATCAACAAAAAAAAAAAAAAAACAACAAAAAACACCATAAAAATACAACAAACGCAAACGTGTTTAATTTTTCCCGAGATGTTAGGTATATCTACCAGCAGTTCCCCCCCCCCCCCCCGCCATCTCCTCGCAAAACCTTCCGATTCAAGGTTAAAGCTGCGGTTGCGCCCCTCGGTTCGCTGCCTCATTTTCTCTCCCTCACCCCTCTCTCTCTCTATATTCTCTCTCTCTCTCTCTCTCTTTCTCTCTGTCTCTCTTTTTCGTTCTCGGTTAAGGAAACTCCTAGCGATCGAACCACCCCGCCGCCGGCAAAAGCACCGCACCGTCGAATCGATACCTGCAGGGGTGGTTCACTGCGCCTCGCTCTCGCACTCTCTCTCTCTATCTATCTCTCTCTCTCTCTCTCTCTCTCTCTCTCTACCCCGCTTTATATTCCTCTTGTCTACGTATATGTATGATAATACGGTACATACATATAATAAATTGGCTAATACAGACATACTGTAGTTATTTGTGTGTATCCACGATTTGGGTTACAGGTATACGCATAGGCGGGATACGTAGGTACGTACAAATTGTATTCACTGCGTTAGAACAGCGATGGCTGATTTCTTAATGCCGAATGCGGCGAAGTGTGTCTCTAGGTCTGTCTAACTCTCTCTCTCTCTCTCTCTCTCTCTCTCTCTGTTTGTCTATCTCTACATGCGCGATTGCATGTCGTTCAATGGTTCGCCCCAAATATCGTACAAGTCAAGTAAATAATGTACCTAATATGTACGATAATGATAATGATAATAACAACAACAACAACAATATTAATAATAATAACAATAATAATAATAATTTATGTTCATTGTATTATAGATTTGAATATTAATGATAATATTCATAATAATAATAATAACAACAACAACAACAACAACAACAACATACCACGTATGTATGCGCATGATATATAATCATAGTTTGGTGTGGTTAGATTATCCTCTCTTTTCCTTGATATATATATATATATATATATATATATATAATATGTATATATACGCATGCACATGTCAGCGCACACACACAACGTAACATAAGTGTACCACGGATCGTGCTCCATTCACACTATACATGCGCACACAGACGTACACACACACACACACACACACGCAAGCACACGCACATAGGTATGTATATATATTAATATATACATACATAATTGAATCAATTAATCGATACGTGTTTATACATATGTACATACAGCAATTGCGGTTGTTTCGAAGACGGCTATGTAAGCAGGGTCGGAAGGTTGTTGGCGATGATGATCGGTCGGTTGGGTGGTTGGCTGGTTCGTTGGTTGGTTGATTCGGTTGATTCGGTTGATTGGCCGAGATGATTCCGTCAGTTTCCTATACCGGGCAGACGAAGACCTCATATTCGAACATCAGCGATACCGCGACGAATACGAAGTACAGAAGGAACATGGTGAAACCAAGGCCCTTGTTCATCCGCCACCGGAAACAGGCGATGCTCAATATCACGAATATCAGCATGCAGAACAGGATCGCTATGCTGCAAACCATGCCGACCGAGTTCACCTCCACCGGCTTACCGTATATCAGACCGTAGAGGAGCCACGGCACCGGAAGTCTTCGCGGAGAACGGGAAGAAGAATGATAAATCATATCAGAAAATAAGAAGAAGAAGAAGAAGAAGAAGAAGAAGAAGAAGAAGAGGAAGAAAAAGGAGAAAAAGAATGAATGTAAAGGCTCATAGTTGAGGTGGTTTCAATATTAATATGTAAACATTATAATGTTAAATTTTAATACGTTCATTGTCATTTATCATTTAGTGAAAAGTATTATTCAAGACGTCCAGCTTTAGCAGTGTAAGATCTGTGTTTTGGAAAACCCTGTCAAAAGAAGTTTACGGATCCATAAACGATTATCATAATACCCTTTCTCATAGTCGTTTGGGTTTCTTTCCGAAATCTCTTATACTCAAGAAATCAAACACCCGAACGCGCATGCGTGAAACCACGTGATTCCATTGGCAGATGCGACCAATACAAGCCGAGTTTTTCGTCCGCTGATTGTCAGGCTGACCAACTCAATTGCGGCCAGACGCGATCCATAAAAAATCGCAAGTGTCTCGACGTTACATTACGATGAAAAATTTAGGTAGCAAAAATTTGACGGATCTGCATCATAGTCAACATAACCTCGAAACGCTTGCCTTAATTGACAGTTCGCGTCGAGGCCCAATCAGACATGCAGAGTTGGCAGGCCTGTCTTAACAGTCGAAAAACTTGGGACATACGCACCGAGGTGTTCAGTTTCCCGAAATCGTCGCGGAATAGTCTCGATCGTCAACCATTGACGTAGTAAAACGGAAAACAATTATCATGGGAAATCCGTATCGTTGTACTAAATTCGACGGTGAATTTTTGTCGCAGCTATTCAACGTCCGTCGCGTAATGCAAACGAAGGTATGAAAGCTGCTGCTGCTGGTGCTGCTGGTGCTGGACACCCTGCAGGAAGTGACAGTAGTGCGGATAAAATGAAGCAGCTCACCCGACAGTAACGTCGAATATATTGCTGCCGACCGAACTGGACACGGCCATGTCACCGAAACCCTTCCTGGCAACGATCACGCTGGTTATCAAGTCCGGGATGCTCGTACCAGCGGCTAGGAACGTCAGGCCCATCACTTCCGGCGGTATTCGTACCGTGTCACCGGCGACGTTGGCCCACCAAACCATCAGGTAAGAGTACGCGGCGATCCAGAATATTGAACCGATGAACGTCACCGCAAAAAACTTCTTACCTGCGTCGATGAGAATCGGTGAGTAAATTTTTTACAAACGTACATAGGTAGGAAAAGTAGGAAAGAGACGACGGTAAGCGGTTTTCAAGTGATCGCTGTTTCCATTGACGGTTCGATCAGTCAGACGCTTATACTGGCTGATTGGCTGACTGGCTGGCTGGCTGGATGCTTCGCTTTGGATAGTGCCGTAAGCTTCGGTGGTTTTGGAATCCTTCCAGAGGACTGCAGTGCTACCAGTCATTCCTCCTTCTTTTACCACATTCGAAAAAATACTCGATATGTACAACTTGCCACTTTTACCCACTTGTCGGTACAAAACAAAAAGATGCAATCGGTAAAAATCTCCTTTTCTTCTTGCGAAAGAGATATTTGCTTTGACTTCTAATACAAGTCAAAGAATCCCGCGATATAAGAATTCGAGAAAATGCTTGAAGTAATGCACGAAAATTATTCTTTGAAAGGAGTTAACTCAGTCTCTCGATGTGAGGATATCCTGAATACGTGTTTGAGTCACACGTACCATAGACATATATCTATAAGATATAAATGTACGAACAGATCGACATACGATCGTTTAAATATCTAGTCAGATCTAGTTAAGTCAAGAATAAATGTTATCCATATGAAATCGTAGCGGTTTTCTACAGACTGATAAAATCGTCGATGCTTTTTATTTTTTTTATTTACCTCTAGGTGTGCGAGTGTCTGGCAACGTCAGCCACAATGGGAAGAGAATTGGTGCAACCAAGATGTACGTCAGCCTTTTCCGATTGTTGCTCGGCCACCCCATGTCCAGAGCTTCTGGTGACTCGTCCTCTTCACCCTGCGAGATAAAATTCACGAGTCAGACACTCCGGCAAGGAATTCCGGTAACCGGTTCTCCATCCCTTCCAGCATGTAAGTCCCAAGATCTTGAATTTTATATCAAGCTTGAAAATGACGTAACGGCGAGTCATTCGGTCGTTTAGTCAGTCGTTACGTTTGGTCAGCATTGACTCAGTTCCGTTTACAAGCATGTAAGGATATACTCGTATGTTGACTACGTATACCGTGCATAAGCCACTCTTTCAAAATGAAAAGACTCGCTCGCTGCCTCTTTCATTCGCGAATAAACAAAGCTTTTCGGATGCAGTGGCAAAGTCAGGCCGACCCGCATCGCGACGTCTGCAGTCTGCAGTCTGCAGCGAGCTAATATCGCGAAAAGCTTCAAGCGATTCCCAATTTTCGGCAATCGATTAGCGAACATCCGCTGCGATGCGATTGCCGAGCAGATTCTCACCCTCCCTCTTCTACTTTAAACCCCCCCCCCCCCCTCCCCGTTTGCTCCATCCTTCCTTCCTGGCTGGTGAATTCGTTCGCGTCTCGTTTTAAAGTAAAAAACAAGAGAAAAAAAAAAAAAAAAATGACGGAAATGAAACGAGAAAAACGAAAGAAGAAGACCTGCCAGTTGGCCTGTATAATATATACATATATACATCTGTACTATGTATCTGCAGCTATTTCATACATCCTTTTTTTTTATTTACTTTTTTTTTGTACATATGTATTGCAAGCGGAGCTTTTCAAACCACTTCGCGACTTGCTGCACGGTGCAATTGTTAGTATATATTTTACTTCCGGATCATGATATACAAAGTTCTTGATTATTTTTGGGTTTCGATTCCTACTGTGTAAGTTATTTTCGCATTCCTCATGATTATTATATCAAAAGATTGCAAGATTCTTATTCTGTGCACTATCGGACTGATTTATTCATTCCTTGATAAGATTGTCAAAAATCTTGAAAGCACAATTGTGATTAACGCTAATGCGTCTTCTGTCGTATCAAAATTTTAACACGTGTGATTTATAACGATTTTACGTATGGGTTATTTCAAAAATTTTCGTCAACTGACGTAATAGAGAAAGAATCTGTCTCTTTGTCAGACTTTTTGTAGGAAATTCGCAATCCGTCGTTGTCACGTAACGTTGTCAGTTACAAATAAAATGGGATAATTATCAATAGAATGAAACTTGATGTACGAATTTTTGTTTTCTCCTAAAATCTTAAAAATAGGTATGTTTTTAGACCGTCCAAGCTGTACCCGACCCTTTACTCAGACTTAACTTGATCAGCTTCGGCTGCTCCGTTTATTTTTCCTATCGTTACGTTTTTGATTCGACACATTTTTGACCCGTCTATACATCCCAAGCATCGTGTAATTCCATATTCCGGAATGCAAAATTCGATATGTAGTCGGACTTACCGACTCGAGGCCGGCGTCGAGGCCGGAGGCGATACCGCCGTTAGGAAGTTCCTGGATTCCCGCTGTCGTGCCGGCGGTCGTCGTCGTGGTCGTCGTCGTCCCCTGCGATCCCTGCTGCAGTTGCAGGGTCGTTTCTTTGGACGCGGACCCGGAATAATGCGCGGCTGTCGATGTCGCCGCTCCGTTTTGCGGCCTCGTTGCATCGAGGAGAACTTTGAGCGAGGCTATCGCGTGAAGTTGGGTCGCCTTCTCGTCCACCTTGCCTGCGAAAATATAGCAGTGTATAAATATAGGATAATTGAGCGATACGAGTGCATGTCTTGTTGAAACGAGCTGATCCGAGTTTGCAAGGTTAACGTAACGCCCAGGCATCTTTTGGAAAAAATTGCTGCTTTGCAGCCGTAGAATAACGCTACGAAATTCGATAAACTGTAATATCATTAACAGTGAAACTGCTTGCTCATATTTTGTTAATTAAACGCCTTTGAAGTCATTCTAAAACTGCAGTATGGTTCCTGTCTTTGTTTCAACGTTTCGTTATGTTAACAGGATGCAAGAGGATAAACCAAACAGCGTTTTTACCGACCGGACAACAAAAATGACAAATTCACCTGTCATTCCGCGACGGAGTCTACGATGATATTATTACTCATTATACGTAGAATGTCTGTGCGAAAATACGTTCTGTGCCTCCGTCGCGGAATAAAAAATGAATTTGTCATTTTGTTGACCGGCCGGCAAAAACGCCGTTTCTTTTATCCTATTGCTTCCCGTTAAGGTCACTAACCTTAACCGCGTATATGTTTGAATGGTGAATTTCTGGACTCCTATAACAAACATTGCTCGTTCTTGGAATAGCAAGCTCGTACCTAACGATGCAGAAAATGTAGATATTTTTAGGCGGCCAGCACCGAAACAAATGATTTTCCTCAAATGATGACGCACAATTCTCACTTCAATCCTCATATGTTTTATTTTTTCAATTCAACCATTTGAACTAATTATTTTAAAGCCTAATATTACGAATATATAAATATATTTTTATGATATTTATTACTCGGTTTCATCACAGCTTGCGGTAATATGTGGAAAATAATTTCCCTCTTAACTCGCCGCCCAATGAGCTGGGAGAATTCGATGCTTCTAGACCGGCAGAAACAGTCGATAACAGGAAGTTGAACAATCGGTTGAACAGCATAATCGTTATTTAGACAATGGGAGCAGGAACGGGAAGCCCGATTGCCGTAGTGATTCATGGCGGTAGGAACAGTACCGGCAGATTTAAGGTACCTAGAGAAGCACCACTGCAACCACAGTTAGACAAGTTACTGCTCGTGCTTGTTTTAACATCTATTATTCAGGTGCACTGGCGCTGCTGGGAAATACAGTAAATGCTTTTCTCGTTGAGTCAAGGTATTGTAATTACTCACGTGTTACTCGATGCGTAAGGATAAACGCGGCGTATACAAATTCATGTGTAATATATAAGGAACTACACGCATTGCTGTTGGCCTTTGAACTCTATGGTGGCGCCCACCTGGTGGTGAAAACCCGAATAGTTCTATTTAGGATATAATTCAAAGCTGATTGACTGTATTTCAAGTTCTATCCTAAATAGGATTGTTGAGAATTTTACCACCAGGCCAGCGCCATCATAGAGTTAATTAACTCTCTCTAACCTCAAAAACTTTGACAATTTTCATTAGAGCACAACTGCCACTAACGTGGCGCGTAAAAATTTTTGAGGTTAGATACAGCCACCTTTCTTAGATTACACGTGTATTAGTACACTCGGTGTTCATACTTACGCGTCGAATAACACGTGAGTAATTACAACACCTTGACTCAACGAGAAAGCATTTACTACATATCGCAGCAGCGCCTGCGCACCTGAATAATAGATGTTACAACAAGCACGAGCAGTAAATTGCGTAGCTAGATAATTGAGCACAGCTATAAAAATTTTTGAGGTTAGAGACAGTTGGTCCCCCTGGCAAACAGCCGCTATCGGATTGTAGCGCGTGCGCGTTGAATTTCAGCAGACGACGGACCATGCAGTCATTAGGAATTCACTCTGTATACAAGTGTAAGAAAACTCTGAAAACAATTTTCTTTATTATTCAATTAAAATTTGTAACGCTACAAAAACTGTGATAATTTTGTTGGAATTGCAAGAAGATATGGTACGACTAACTATTTAGTGTACAACTACAGTTGTCAATACTACATTTTTTTGACGTTGCAAAATTATGAATCTCTTTATTATCAATATTTATTATTACACCAACGTCGAATTGAAAAGTTACCATAATTATAATAAAAAAGAATGGCAACACATACTAGATTTTTCGCGTAATAGCTACAAAACTCATTTTCATCCTGTACACAAAACGATGTTTTTTGGCCATGGTGAAAAATAAACACAGTTCCGGAATGCGTGGTAACGACAGCTGAAAATTTCTCGGCCTTCTTCCTACTGATATCAAATATTAACAGGAATTTGCCCCAGTTCTTATATGCACATGCAGCCAACCTCCGGCGTTTACGACGCCGTGTCAGGGTTTTTAATATATACGAGTGTGCACCGCAGTAGCATCATCGCATTCTTACCTATGGGGAAATGGGAATACGTGCAAGAACACTACGCCCACTTTTTAAGAAGCATTGCCCAACCCTTCGCGGAGAATTAAGAAATTCATACACGTCTATGCATAGGGGTGTAAATTCTTGTCTCTTTTTGCTCAACTTATTCTCCCTGCAATATGTATAGTACCACAAGGATAGTAGATTTCGAAAAACGCATTTCTTTTTATTGTTCCTGCACAGGCCTGCTCGTTGAAAAGAAAACACCAATGTTCGAATTACCGCGAAAAACAAGAACACCGTAAAATAATTACCGAAAACTTGTACGGTGTTCGATTTTCTACGACTTGTCGGATGTTGTTTAAAAAAAAAAAAAAACGAAATCTGAACAGATATACCTACATACGTATGTATGTGTCAGGAAATATGAGGAAAAATGAAAAGCTACCGCGTGTTCGTTTCTTCGATATTTGTGTCACACATCTACGTATACCTGGTACATCTGGGAGAAAAATATAGAATGAATCGTAACCTGCTACTGCAGTACAGAAACGCGCGAGATGTTGTAGAATCCTTCGGGAACAAATGGCAATATGCATCGGAACGAGAGGGAGGAGACGTATCGTGTGGCGAATAGCGAGTAAAAAGAAGAAAATGAAAGAGAAAAAAAGAAGGGATGCAAGAAGAGATAAACAGACTGAGAAAAAATAATGAAAGAAACGGAAAGAATATTGTGCCGCAGAAACGATGGATGAGAGTCTACTTTAAATGCAAGAACGCGCACACAACAAATATGAATGTATGTATAAATTGCATCTAGATCGGTATGTACGCAACATGCACGTATAACTTCTGTAGAATATCGACCTAAGGGTTCCTTCCTTCGTCCGTCGAGTCTTCCGTCCCGCCTTCGGCTGTTGAACTTGCAGTTGGTTGGTCGGTCTGAACGATACGCGATGATAATGATGGCGGTGGTGGTGGTGGTGGTGGTGCAGGGGCGGTTAGAAGTTGAGTCGAGGGAGCTTCGGATAAGTTCGAACAGAGGAAGGTGCAGCGCCAATTAACCCGGAAAGCTCAAGCCCCGTTATGGGTTTAATCCGCGGACGAAAGCGCCTAGGATTCGCGGATCGAGTGAAACATCGAGCACGTGGCTCTTGCGAAGGGAAGAAGAGAAAGATTACTCGCTTTCGCTCGTGGAATAAATTATGTCTACTCAAAATAGAGGGAGCTTTTTTATTCGTTGGCAAAAACCTGACGGGACTCGGTTCCGATTCTCCTGCAATTAATCTTGGAGTGGTTTAGCGTTTTGTCACGATGCATTATAAACTGATGTAAGTGGCTACATTTAAAGACAAAAAACAACAAAAGTTAAGGATTACGCAGAGTGAATGAAACAAATCCGGTCGTATACTTAATTAAAATAACATCTCATTATATAGTATACAAAACAAATGTTACAAAAGACTGGAAATTTTAACTGCAGCTGAAAGCTGGATTGATTTTTGATAAAAATATAGTAAAAAGTGTCCTTGACCTTTGGTTAAACTTAGTACCTAATGCCGAGACGAGACATTGAAAATGTCATCGTGTACAAGTAATAAAAGTAACATGTTTTTGGAAGGCCAATCATAAGTCGCGGTTGAGACCCTAAACGTTACCTGATAACAGCACAGCATTCTTCATTTGAATTTACGATTCTGAATACTTTCTTCTTTTCCTCGTTGTTTTTTGTGTCAAGGAGAGATTCTTATCATAAAACTCAACGCAATCGACTTCAACTCGACTCTTTAAACCCTGGTTTAATCATTTCTTTTGTTCGATGCACGTTTCACTGGACCGTGTATAAGCCTGATGCATTCATCCCGAAACACTCAAGAGATACCCGCTGGGCGTGGGATGACCCCAAGTTTCAGAAAATCGCAGTGTCGCAGTTTTTTCCACACACACATAGATAGTCTAAAAACGCGGTATTCACTGTTCAGGAAAAAACGGGGAAGCCAGATAAGAGTCAGGGAAATTTTCAATTAGTCGTGAAATTTCATGGTGACATGGAACGTGAAAGAATGAATCTTTTCCCAGAAAGGAGCAAGATTCAAAAAATGATTCTTCCAAATCACGAACGTGTTTTTGAATACCGATTGATTCTGAGATGTATTTATAGCCATTACGAAAAAAAACACACCTTCAACTTGGGGGTGAATTCGTACCCTCAACTTTTTTCTTCTAAAAATTTCGCATTATCTATGAGTTAGGGGTGCGAATTCATCCCTGAGTTGAGTTTTTATTTTTTTTTTCGCAAGGGTTGTTTGAATTCTGATCTGTGAGAAAAATTATAATTCAATCAGGGAGAGTCAGGAAATGTTTTCAATCATTTTATCAACTACGACGAAAGACGCGCGCAAATTGTTGAAAATGAGCAGTGGAATAATTTAAATTTTTGTAAATTATCAAGGGGTAGCTGCACGCCGCACGAAAGGAGGTCTGTCTACCTTCACTTTACGGAAGTAGAAGGGGAGGGGGGTGGATATGGGGGGGGGGGGGGGCGATAGGGGGGAAGGAGCTTACAGGGAGAAACACGGTTCGAGGGAAGTTCGGTGAGATTTGCCGCGTCGGCGATCAATGCGTGGGTTTCTAGGTCAGGGCTGTGTTCGACACGACGCCCGAACTCGGCACTCTTATCCTCCTCTTCAGCGTCCTCCGCACTCGAATTCGCGCGCTAGTTGTCCCGCTGGCTTACTGACCGACTGGCGAGCTTCGCTGAATCGGTGTAAACGCGTCTCGTCGAGGGGCCATTCACTGAGGAAAGTTACGAATTCAACAGATGACTGTTGAAAATCAAATTCTAAGTCGAAGGGAACGCCGGTGGCTGGAATATTCTTTGATATATAACAAGAAATCATTGGAAATCATTACTGATCACTCGGCAAATCATGGAAACCGTTCCAAGGCTCACTGTGATTCCCAAATGGTTTCAATTCGTGAACATTCCAGTGCAATTTTTATACCATCATATGGTCACTTTCGGTTTTTATTGATTTCCAATGATTTCTCATGGCGTTCTCGATGATTTTCAGTGATTTTTTTTGCTTTCCCGTGATTCTGTTCAATTCGGAAATCACTGAAAATTCCCTAGAACGCACGGAAGTGATAGGAAATCAATGGAAATCACGCGGTAAAGCAGAAATCGACAGAAACTACTCGAAATCGGTCTTGATCAATACGAATCATTCGTTTGATTTCCAAGCAGCCAATCGAGATAACTGAAATCACTGGAAACGCGACGGGTGTTGGTAATCATGGAAATTGTTCTAAGTCTAGCGTTGAATACCAAGTGCTTTCGGTTCGTGAACATTTCATCTAAATTTCTCTACTATCATGTTCGTTTGTTGTCTTCCAGTATTTATTGATTTTCAATGATTTCTCATAGCGTTCTGGACGATCTCCAGTGATTTCTTACGATATCTCGTGACGTCATTCAATTCGGAAATCAATGAAAATCACCCGATAGAGCGGAAATCGATGGAAGCCATTAAAAATCAACATTAACGAATCGAAATCATTAATTCGATTTCCAAGCGAACAGCCCCTGCAAAGCTCGCGTCTCATTCAGACCGACTCGGCAATCTGTGCGAAATGCACACACGCGGCCAAATTTAGACATGTACGGAGATACGCGGGGCATGGAAATGAATACTAGAGGCGAACGAGGCGGGGAAAAAGGTTCCGACGAATCCTCCCCCCACCCCAAGGTTAGAAACCTTGCGCACGTAACGCTTTTCCACGAAAGTATGTTTGTATGTTATACGAACGTCAGAAACGGGGGGAGGAAAGGATGGACGGGCTGGTTTTAATGCAGGCGAGAAATCATAAAACAGCTCCGCGGAGAAAGAGAAAAGAGAAATGGAAAGGCACGGGAGGAAGAGAGACAAGGCTTCGTTTTCTCGGTCATCTTAAATGTATGAATACCTGGATATGTATGAAAGGACCGACTAGCGCGTATAAGCCGGTACCTACATACTGCAGTGTATTCTTTATTCGAAGCGACAGCAGCTTCGTCGTACTTTTGAATTTGGAAATGAATCAACAAATCTTTCTTGCGAAGCTTTCCAGGCGTTTGTTTTATCCGGTGTACCAAATTCCCGTTTTATTTTTTCGACGGTTCTCGTTTCTTACTTTTTTTTTTTTCTTAATTCCGCTCGGTTTTTCCACGCGAACGGAAGTAATAGTCGGTAATGAAAAACGTCCGTTGTAAGTCGGGAAAATTTTTAAAAAATCGATGCATTCCGGAAACATATTTTTTACTATACTAAAAACACCGTACCTCTTTCTTGCGCATTTCACTCGCATGAAAAATCTAACAGCTACTCGTGTCGTATTCAGTTAAGAAAATTCACCGGTTCACCGTACGAGTTGTTATTTCATTTCAAATTACCTTTTATTTTTTTACTGCATAGTTTTTTTCCCGGCAAACACACTCGTATAATTCGTCGAGAACACGTTATATTCGTAGACACGGTCGAGCGACTCTGAATCAAACGGCAAAAGGATCCTGCCTCCGGCATTTTCAGGCTCGGGTGTGACGATAGAAAGAAGCTTGCTGC
The DNA here is from genome assembly GCF_021901455.1 of Neodiprion lecontei. NCBI lineage: Eukaryota > Metazoa > Arthropoda > Insecta > Hymenoptera > Diprionidae > Neodiprion > Neodiprion lecontei. The sequence goes on from NC_060264.1 coordinate 25,737,891, forward strand.
GGGGCGTTTTACACCGCCTAATCATAAGCCGCCTAATCTCTCGTATATCCGCCCGTCATGCCGTGTGCTTATTCTCGACTCTTTGTACTATTTTTCTTCAAAAGACTTGCTCGGATCGTTTTCGTCAGTTTCTCTTCATTGCTTCTGAATCCTAACAATATTTAACCTGTTTCTCGTATAACATTGGCGTATGTAAAACGACACCGAGGTTAGCTAAATTAATGAATCAGAATATAAATAGAATAAGACAAAATTAAACAATATATTTGTCGTTATAAAAAACAAAAAAAAAAAGAACACATATACGGGTTGCGGAATCTGAGTCTAGACAGAAATTTTACAATCTAAAGTGACGCGAAAGAAAGAATGACCGAGAGAACGGAGCCAAGGGGCGAATAATATACGACACAACGGATAAAAATCTCGGTAAACATTATTCTTTAGAAAATTATTTGCAACCCCGGCAGTAAACGGGTTTAAGTATAGTAACCCACGAGTGCCTCTTCAGGCTGACGAGTGGAAATGGCAGGGAGGTTTCGTGGCTGAGCTAGACCGGGTTGAGTTGGGTTTCCGATTTCGGTTAAGATGTGCTCAGGCAGATTTCAACACCTCGATCACTTACGCGCTTGCTCGTAACAGGTATCGATTTTGTTCAATTATCGATTATTGTAATTATAAAAAAAGCTTTTCTAATCTCAATTGGAATAACGGGCTGCTCAAGGTATCCCTCGGACGTGTGTTCCTTTCTCTTCCTCCATCCTTATTCGCGACTTGAAGTTACGCAAATCGGAATAGCGTCGTGAGTAAAATGAGGGGGGTTAGGAACGGGGGATGGAATGTACAAGGACGTACGAAGGGATGTTGAAACGAGACGACGATGCGAAATGACGGAAAAAGGGGGACGACCTTACAGTCCTCGGGCAATAAATAATAATAAGGGAAAAGCTCGCGTGTCTAGGCCTTTTTTACTCGTGGGACGGGGTTATAGAGGAGTTACAGGGTTGGTCGGTGCCTATTGCTTCGGTGGTTGTACGTATCTACTCAAAGGGGAACGGAGATGTACAGGTGAGCCATGCCCGCGGAGACGAACAACTTGTCATCGTCGTCGAAGCTTTTGCATGTGCGAGACGCAGAGGAACGGATTTGAGGTAAGGTTGAAAGGTCGATCGGGATCAACGCGTGCAGGGCCGAATGACTGACACACACACACACACGCTTAATCCATATTCCGTGCTTGTGACCAGGTTAAACGCATTACATACACGTAAATATGTAATCGCGAGTGGCGTGCTTAAACGGCTGCGCTTATACCTCGCCGCTGAATCAACTGTACCTGTTTCTTACAACTATAAACAAGTGATTTCCATGTACATATACCTTCGATAATACAGAGAATTGGACCTGGAATCGAAAACGGTGGTCGGAGTTTACGTGCAGGTATTATTATATTATACATAATTTACAAACTACGTGATAAATTGAAAGCACAGCTACCTGCATACCTATGTATATATGTATATATATGTATATGCATGGTAATAAATTAGATTTTCCATGTACTTATAGCTCATACTGATGTACGGTCTAGGCGAAATTTCTATATTTCTGTGAGAATATATTATAACATCAACGTCTATGTACTTGGAATGTACGTACATTAGGTCGGAATAATCGTGCACGAATTGTGTATGTATAATGTATATATATATGCTTGTGTGTGTGGGTATGTGTGTAGATATTTTTATAACAAAATTTGAATAATGTATTGTTTAAATTCATCATGCTACATATACATAATTCTACCGCTGCTGCAGAACCGCGGCTGCTATTTCAACGCTACAAATTTCAAAGACGCATGCCCCGATTATAATATTGTCGCATGCGTTAAACAAATTTTCATACACACTAATTAAATGGATTATTTTATACGCGGTGGCAAGACGTATTACTTGGATTTGAGATCCGGTGGTTTAGGATACGAATTTTCTGCATTCTAAACTCATTGTCATTTTTTTTTCTTTCACTATGGAATACTAAATTGTTTTATGAATTATCATGAACGTGGATACATAGTTGCGAGAAAACCGGTCGAACAAGGTGAAAATAAATCAATGACGAGTCCAAAACCCGTGCAAAAAAAAAAAAAAAAAACTCACTGCAAACGGCAAAATGTATGAATTCATACATGGGACGTTATGTCTCGTATGATAAAAAAAAAAGGGGCAACTTTTGTCTCGAGGGAATGTTTTATAACCCAGTTTTATTACACCTCATGCATGAGTTTACCGTTATTACAAAGTATAATCAAGTAAAAACAAAGAAAGCAAACATAAAATGATTTTATACGTTTTTAAGACGTCGATGAGGTTTGTTTTTTTTTTTTTTTTTTTTTTTATTCCTGAGATTGACGTGAAAAAAATGTGCGGCGAGAATCTTCGTCGTTCGTCAGAGATTTTCGAAATTTTTCATACAAAACCTCTGCAAAAGAGCGGATTAATTATAAGATTCGACAGGTGAATATTTTCACGTCATTGCGTATGACGCTGATCGATTCTGAAAGTAAATTTCAAGGGTCAGCAATTCTGTCAATTCATATTACACTTCGGTACAGTGTCCGTACTGCTCAATAATAGTATATTGTGTGCCTAACAATGAGGCAAACTCGGTCCTTTCAGGCCGAGCGTAAGTTTTCAATATGAATCGTAAATGAGCCGAAGACCAATATTGCAAACAGGCGAGGCGAAGATACCGTTTCCTGCTTCTTGCACACGATTCTTTATATAACAAGAGTACGGTACGCGTATTTTTACGAGGCTCGAAATTGAGGTTAGGGTCGCGTAATGTCAGATTTGTTCGCGACAGCGCATGCGCAGAGTATAGAAAGTACCACTTTTAACGCCTTGGAGTTAGAAGCGGTATTTTCTGTACTGCGCGCATGCGCATTCGCGGCGAGTACTTTGTATACGGAAAGCACGACTGAAAAACGCGTAAGACATGCTTGCGTTATATAAACGTACTTTAACACATCTTTTACGTACTCATCCGAGTGCCTGAGACGAAACGTTTCCGAGGTACTCATGAAGGCTTTTTCACGTGATCGTACCTACTTCAAAAGTTCATCAAGTTGTGTAAAAAGTTGATGTAAACCGGTGCGATGTAAAACTGCGTTATGGAAAAAGTTCCCCAGTGAGTGCTCAGTTCTTCGAAACTCCGTTATATGTATCTCGTTATGTAAGGGAACCAGTTACGTCAGTTAGCTTCTTGTCAACCTAGTGGAAAAAAATTTACATGTCCACGTCACATTGCGAGTATTGCGGAAGGTATTTAATTTAACACTTCCTTTTATAGACGTATTGAAAAATGTCGGTGATAGGAGACTGCGGGGCCGGAATTTATCCGTATAAATAATTTTACTGAAAGACAGTCCTTCGTGAACTTCGTTAGAACTTTAACGTGACCAATTAAAATCACTTACTGATTATCAACTAACTGAAACAAACCTTGAAAAACTTGTTCCATCATGTCAATGGAGGTAATCACTTCGCTAACTAGCTAAAAATATATAATTTCTGAGGAAATGTTCGTTACATCCTGACTACCAATTTTTAATCTATGCTTTCCTCATTGTTCTACAGAGTTAACCATGCGACTATAAAGTTTATATGCTGATCTCCTTAATTAAAGATAAATGGACGAGCAGTGTTATTTGATAAATGAGGGTGAAAATTAACGAAACAACATCTCTACTACACGGTAGAAACGTTTCAAAAAAAAAATTCGAATAACACTAGCTAATTGATATTAACAATTTTTTTAGGAAAGATTTTGTAAATAAAACGTTTGAAATGCTTCAACTCCTGTGTTTTTGATCCAATTCCAATGTTTTTGAACTCATTTTACTCGCTGACCAATTCCGCGCAAGTTATCTAAAAGACAATCGGGAAATTTGACATTACAGTATAGTTTGACGCACGAATGCAATTGTTGATGAGTATCTGTTGTACCGTATTTAAATAAACAAATCTATTTTAATCCACTCTGAAGACAACTATTTGACAAGAAATTTTCAATCGATCTCTGAAAATTTCTGTGACCACCAAAATAAGCTAAAAATCATTGGAATCGAATAAAATACAATAAAGTTCAATTATTACTAACGTTATAATTACAAAACCTTTTACAAAATCTTGTACATCTTAGCTCACGTTAATCAAATTTTCTTGCAATCGTTTCTGTTTCGTAGGTATTTGAGACGATGCTCGATTCGTTGTCACCGTACCATTGGTGCGAATAACACTTACTACAAACTTTTTGAACGGTTTTTTCTACCTTCCTAAGGCCTATTCGCTGTACGAGATGCATATGTCATATCTTTGTTACCTTTGATGCAAACGTTTAACTATTACACAGCCGCATAAAAGAAGTGTCTTGTTCGTCGGACTAGACCACCATACCACGTATGTTTTTGTACATGCCGATTCGGAATCCGGTGCCAGAATTGCTCCATCGCTCCCAGATTTTTAGTCACACACGAGGTATTGGACTCTAACTTGCGGGTCGAAAAGTTGCTTGCGTGTTCGAAGCAGAACCACTCGAAGTCTGGGGGTGATGGAGCAGTTCCGACACCGGATTCGGATTGAGCATGTCCAAAAACACAACGGCATAGTCGTCTTGTCCGCCAAAAAAGACGCTTCTCTTTTTGTGGAGCTGTGTCATTCGACGAATGGAGTGATACTGGGACGTGGTACCTAGGTCATTACCACCGGCTACGTCTACCTACGTTGTACATACCTACCTACAATAACAAGGCCTACCTATACGTATGCGGCATAAAACAATTCAGTCTCTAAATTAGCCTCGTTCGCAAGCAGCAAGCCGAGAGTGATAGAGTGTTGAGGATATACCGGTGCGGGACTGACCGTCGTGGAGCGGGTCGATAGTGTGGATCATCAGCTGTAGCAAACCGTGGCGAAACTTGGCGTGACTTTCGCGCGTCGTGTGACCCGTCGTTTGTCCACCGCCCCCGACGCCGCCTCCGATGCCGCTCGTTCCGTCTCCACCGTGGCCGCTGCTGCTGCCCCCGCGACTGCTGCTGCATCCAGCTTCTGCTGCTGAGGCTGGTACCCCGCTGCTTCCGCAGGCGCCGGAAACGCCGCCGACGCTGGTCTCGCTGCTGTTTGTCGCGTTTGGATGCTGCTGAAACACAATTTCGAAAACAAACCGAGGTTAGGAAGCTTCTCGTAAAATATGTACCGGCGAACCTCTGTTTAGCGAAAGAAAATATTGAAGGAAAATAAATTCTTCGTCAATTTCATGCAGGATGAAATATTCTTTCAACTTTTACCGTTTACGTTGACTGTATGCTGTTAACGACGGTTACCCTTGCGGGATTTTGTCCGTCTTACGCAGGTATTGCGTGTTAAACGGCTCCGCCGGTAAGGAAGCGAACGGATCGCTAACACGGCTTCGTATGGCCACAGGCCCACCAGGCCCATTTACCCGCAGAATAACTGGTGTCGAAAATCTTGCTAGAGGTAACCATTTTTCAATTCTTTCATTAACGCCATTTGTTTGCTAACTGCACAGAGTGATTTCCTAACGACTGCATGATCCGTAGACGGATGAAATTTAATGCGCACGGGCTGCGATCAGGGAACGGATGTTTGTCAGGGCAATGAATCGTCGCAAATGGAACCTGAAGAATTTCAACATTTGTCGCTGGCAGTTGTGCTCAACAGCGACAACTGTAAAAATTTTTCAAGTTATATACTTCGCGGTGAACTGTCGTATATAACGTTTGATCGGCCTGGGAAACAACCGCTTTATGATTCCGGTATGTGCGCATTAAATTTCAGCAAACGATGGACCGTGCGGTCGTTAGGAATTCACTCTGTATAGCTGCATTAAACAGGATTGACGGTTTGCCCTCCGATTTATTGACCAGTGAACACCTGCGGTGAAGTGAAAATAGTTGAGAGGTAAAATTTTGAAGTTAACCTCTGATTTTCAACGACGAATCAATGAATTTTATTATTACCTCCCATCTCCGTGCAGATGTATCCTAAATTCCCTGAGATTTCGCGTAATCTTTGATTTTTTTCACGTCCCGTGATCCCCGGTGCCTACGTAATACCCACTTATACGTATATAATACTCGGGAAGGTTGTCACATTATCCGAAATCGGGTCTGCACCCTGGGGTCGGAGCCAAGTCGCATGGATATAGGATGCTGCCGGTGCCGTTAAACGCGCTGTGTCAGATCGGATAAGCGGCTGGTTTTCCCTCCGTCGACACCGCGACGTGGCCTCGATTATTAACACATTACTACTGCAGTTTCATTTTATTAAAATAGAACGCGACGCGGTAGTTTCGAGGATCTGCTGCTGCAGGGCGTGAGTGGGAAGCTTGATAGACCCTATGGACTCGTCATGTAGGTCGATGAATCTTCCCGTACCCGTACAATGAATACCTTATCGAATGCCGGCACAACTTGCGAGCATCGCTCCCAGCCATTATTGATGCGACGGTGAAACGCTCTTGCAGTTTTAATGTTTTCGTTTATTGAATGACGACACTATTAATTTTATATTTATGGGCAAAGCATCGACGTCGACAACGGACGGTGTTGCTTCGATCGGGGGTCGTTTCACCCGAATTGAGGCAACGTTGTCATTGTCACGTGACACTATAATAGATACATGCAGATTTTTGAACAGTATTTTTAGACATCAATAAACTTTCTCGTACCGGTGAAAAGTACGAAATAACGAAAATTGCTGTAACAACTGGGTTACCTGAAACACGTAGAAGAGAGGCAAGCCGGAGATAGACTGAAAATTCATTCTGTATAATAGTAGCTACGTATCTATTAATTGGAATACGACGTGGCACCTGTACCTAGTCCTTCTGTATTGATACCAATTAGAGAGCACCAATATCGTAGAGTAATTGGCGGTATCGCGGTCCTTGTGTAACCCAATACGGTAATCGGATTATAATCAGAATGACCGACTGCAGCAGAGGATGGTTTGGTGAAATGAAATCGAGCGAAACGTGTTTCTCCGCGAATGCAGTATAGCTGCTGTGTGGTTTAATTTAAGCGGGATATAACACATGTCCCAAGTTATATACGCATAATACGAAGTTATGTACACGGCTATGGAACAATCTTAACCGAAAATAATGACGCGTGAAAATAAAACACGACGCGGGCAAAGAGGTTCCAATATGGCTGCCATGAGACTTGAGTAAAATCTCCACCTCGTGACTTTGATCAATTTTACTGCCGGTCAATTTTTCAACTGCCGGAAATTTTCGTTTTCACCGATATTCTGACCGTGGCATGATTCCGGAATGTGGGAATTTTCATTGAGGAAAATCCGAACTGCAACGTTTCTCCGCTACAGACCCCAGTCTATGCAATTCGAAGAGCAAGAGTTTGGTGACGTTTGGCACCGGTAGAAAAATGATTTAAGAAAAATTTGCAATTATTGCAGCAGCTGCAGGTAAAGTTACACTTGTACACCCCGGCGCATCGTAATAGCTGGAGCGAATTGCACTTGTTATTATTTGAGGTAATGAACTAGCTCCTAATTAGCGAAGAGGTCGACAGCCGCGGTCCACGACTTTTAATTGCTACTTGACAAGAGTTAATTTCGCTCCAGAACTCAGACGATATAACCTCAAGTTCTCATCGCCAACTGAGTTAAAATCAGTTAAACAATAATACACTTCGAAGAATATAAAAGAGATGTACAGTGGATAACTGTCTTGAATTAGGTATAAAAAATTCTCACAAGCTTAAAGATTCTGTGTAAATAAGTTTACATATGGAATAGTTTAAATTTTAACAGTAAGAATAAGAGAAAGTTGAGTTGTTTCCGAATGATTTCACAAGCTAGAATAATCGACGGTACAACTGTTCTGTTCGTTGTTTAGTTGTAGTTGATCATCGATGTAACATCGAATGGTCTGTGACGGAAAAATGAGTTAAAAAAAAGTTAATCCGCATCGAGTGGAGTTTTTACTGGATCAGTTTCCGCGATAGTATATTCGGAGTATGTATACATATACTGAAAATCTGTCAATTTTATATCGATTTGACAACAGCATGAGCTTGAGTTGCGGGGCGGTCAGTGAAAAAAACTCGTGTGAATTTTAAGTGGGACATAAAATGTCCACCTTGTCCAGTTTCCACACACATTATACAGAGCAGACCGCTTTTTGCACATGCAGCAGGGTCGACAATCATGCACACACAAGAATGTGACTCCCTTGGCGGCAAGGACTCGCCGACCATTTCTGGGTCGAGTACCGGCCGTTGGGGTTTCTACCCTGCTGCAGGGTGAGTAGTTGCCCACGGCGCGGTCGTGGAAGGAGGAGACGAGTGCTTCCTAAAAGTTGCATTCCCCAGGGTGCAAGGCGAGCGGGTTGAGAGAGCTTGGCACTAGACGACAATAAGGTGTTCGCCACGCGCGCCTCGCCTTACTGCACCCAGCTACCAAGTAATAAGTCTAGGCACTCGTATATTATATAGGTTTTAATTTAATTTTGCCTCAGACGCAAGCCCCGGCTAATTTCTTCCGTTTCATCACCTTTATTCGCCCCCTTCATCTTGCGGTTTTATTTATTCATTTTCTGCTTATCCGCTTCTGCGGACATTCCGCAATATTTTTTACGCCATTTCTCACAGTCGTTACCTTCGGAACGGAGGAACGAAAGAACTCGTTATACGGGTACGTTTCACACGTCGAGATGAGACGGTGAAACTTGGCAAACTGTATTACCGACTGCGCATGCGCGAAATAATTGAACTTCATTGGTCGGCGAGATCGTCTGCTAAGCAGGGAAGCCAACTTTAGTCGAAATGCGGAATGAGATGTGAAACCTTTCCGCGTTGAATGGCGAATTGAAATTATGTTGTTACGATTACTGGTAGTAGTCATCAGTCATCTGTCAGTTAACAATAACAATCGTCCCAGTCTTACCAAAACTGTACGTCAAATATTTGACATTTCGTTTTTTTATAAGCTTAAAAAAATTCGCATCGCCTACATCACGTTCACATATCGCGTTTGACCGATTGAATGTTCCCCGTTTTGCTGATGGAATCGTGACATCGTTGTGGGTTCGATTGCTTACTGATATCCGCCGAAGGACCAGCTGTCTTGTATAATTGTTCCCGTCACATTGAGCCTCGTAATTAATTGTCTCCGGTCGTTTGAAAATGTTTCGCTGGCAGTACCGAGAAGATATTATTATGCGGAACACAGTAGCAATTTACCTACCTCATTTCCATTCTGCGTACCATCCTGCATCGATTGCGCGATTGAGGCTCATTCAATCGTCGAAGAACAATGTCGAAGTAATTACAATCGACGTTACATATACGTATAGTATATCTGCAATCCTACCACCCTGGTTATTCAATATCAAATCAGCCTCCTGGCATGTTACATGTTGAACGCATATTGCTCAAATTATCGGTATCCGTGTTCCATCCAATTACCGATCGTAATGGACTTCTCACCTAACTTCAAGCTTTCGCGAAAATCTCGAACTACTCAGAACTCGATAATTTATAAGCCGTCATGTTGCGTTTGACCCATATCATGAAACGAACGAAAAAGTGTCGTACAGATTTTAGACGAGGAGTTATCCATACCGAGATTTCCTTGAAATTATGTAAAGTCACTTGAAGCCACCTGGAGTTTCTTTCAACGAAGAGAAATTGTAACAAGACTTGTCAAACTCTGTTTGGAAATCCGTTCAAAAACGGTCGATCAGGATTCTACAAGCCGGGCAGTGATTAGCGAAGAAAGAAGAAACGAGGATCGAATAGGGCGTTGAATAAAAACGAGGACAAAATAAAAACAAAAAAGAAAATAAAAAAATCGTCAAAGAAGCTCGCGACAATTAAACGAGGAATTAAAATACCGGCTGTCGATACCTGGCATGAGGTGGGAATTTGCAATTCGAAGCCTAGCTAAAACACTGCAAGCAGTCAGGATGTATCAGCGAACTGAGAAGGGGATACGGTCGCGGTGCGGCGTCTAGTCTGGTAAATCGAGCGTGCAGCAGTCGTCTAAGGGTAAGCCGCTTAAAGCAGCACCCTGAACGAACGAACGGACGGACTGCTACAACCCCACGTGACAAATCCCGTTTCAGGACTTACAGTCAGCCCAAGAGCTTTTTCGCCCTCTCTCTCTCCCTCTCTCTCTCGCTCTCTCGTTCTCCCGCCATTTCTAGTCCGTCCATCCGCAGCGTAACGAGTTCGAGCATTATGTGTTAAACATATGTATACACCTATGAACGATGTATAAGATGGATGGTATGCGGAATAAGTTGCGTTACGATTTATAGCTGAATAGCCTCGTGTCACGATTACATAATCTCCATGAACCGCGCCACTCTTAATGCTATTTTTTAATGCCGACCATTAAGGGAACCGTTATGTAGCGGAAACTGATTAGGTATCACAGTATGCAAATATCAATTATTTCCTCAGGTGTAATGATAATAAATCCTCCAAGTTTTGATGAATTCGTAGTTTATGTTTACTTTTTTTAACATAGAAAACCACGTTTTGTCACATTGAAACTTCAAACTCACTTTACCGAACCCACCATCAGTAGTTTTGCTGGAAAATGGACCCATATGCTAACCTATGTACCGCTCTAAGTCAAGCACGCAAAATATGGTTTTTTTTATGTTGAAACAGCAAATACGAGCCACCACGTGCTGTTTGAAACCGTAGAGAACTTATAATAATCGTGAAAAAAAAAACATCGATATTTTCATCCCATCGTAATCTCCAGCCAAGGAGAGACATGCCGCAGGTTTACTTAAAGATGGTTTCACCGTGAAGAATTCAATTCGTGTGATTAAAAATCTCGCTATAAAAAATAGCACACCGCACGAGAGCTCGCCACAGCTCGAGTTGCAGCGGCTCTTCAGAATTAAAACAGAGAGAAAAGAACGACACGCGAATATAGTGCGGAGTATGCATGTAAACGTGCATGCCCGGAACCCGACGTGACTAGGTCCTGAGCAATGTGTGCGTGCAGGAGAGTGCATTTCTGTGTAACAATACGATAGGCGTGTGAGCCTAGCTGCAAAATTTGCACGAGGCTTCCAACATGTGTGCGTGTATATACGATGGGCACGAACGAAATCATCCAACCGGAAAGTGGGCGCTAGCATTTGCAGAACGCGATCCGCGAAAATTTTCGCTAGGGTTTGAGAGAAAGCAGAGCTCGCGCATTTTCATACATCGCTCAAGCGTAATGGCCTCGGTGAGCAGTGGCGGTTTAGCTAGCTATGTAGATGTAGATGTGGATTATCGCCCGTTAGCTAATGTCCATCTTACTGTACTGCAAACGCCCAAGTCCGACGTGGCGTACCTGCGTTATAATAATTCATCAGGAATAGTTACAATACGAGAAATTTACTATACATTTATAACCTGAGTATAATGAAATAACATATACAACAACTAGACGTAAAATTTTCCAATGATAAACGATAAACGAAATTTGATACTACGATACCAAGATAAGCACGATATCACATTGTACAGAGTGAATTTCTAACGACTGCACGTTACCCCGTCTGCTAGAATTTAATGCGCATGCGCAACAAATCCGAGAGCGGAGCCTTCCCAGGTCTACCAACCGTCGTAAGCGACAGTTCGCCGCGATGCATGCGACCTCAAATATCCCGACAGTTGTCGGTGTTGAGCACAACTGCCAGCGACAATTGTCGACATTTTTCAGATTACATTTACGACGGCTGGTCGCTCTGGCGAACAGTCGCTCTCGGATTGTGGCCAATGCGCATTAAATTTTAGCAGACGTCGGAACGCGCAGTCGTTAAGATTTCACTCTGTATACAGTCTATCTGCACGATATTATTTATTGTACGATTCACGTGTCTGGATTCATCCGCTCTTTTTTTTTTTTTTTTTTTGGTAATTAAAAATCAAAGAACGACAGTTCTAACTAATGTGGTTTACGTTTGTTTGGTTAATTTTGTCACGGATTTACGTGTGTTCCAACTGTTATCGTATCGTAGTCGATTCTACGAATTAATTAACTACGGTTACCTACTTTATTGTGGTGTAACAACTCTTCGTACAGTGGAATACAGCTATTGCAAATATAATAATCATTCTACAATAATCAATGGTAAATAAAACCGACGATTAATAAATTCACACGCAACTTTACTGAATTTGATAAAACTTTGAAAATTAATGGTATACTGTTATAAATGTTTGTGATCTTACTACACTTTTCGTAGGCAAAAGTTAAGCAAAATTAGAATTTCTGTGCAACAAAATGTAATCGCCATAGATCTTTTCTAAATTTCATACCAAAATCAGAATTTTTGAAATCCTTGTTCAAAAAATATGCAACTGCTTGTCAAATTTACTAAACTTGCATAAACACAATTTATTTGTTAATTTCATACAAATTAGTCAAAAATTTCTGTACAATTTCGTAAATGTACTAAATGTGTGCATAAGAAAATGGAATAACAGGAATAATAAGTTTACAACCGCGGTTAAAAAAAAGAATCACTTCATATTTCATTCGAATTTCCTATCATTAATCGAATCTTTTCGAACCAATTCCAAAAGTATCTTTTAGGAAAATTCTTAATTTCACTCGACATTTCTACTGTGATCGTAATTTTTTTCACAATTTTCCTGTCACCAATCACCTTCTTGTCTTCAATGCCAGACGATATCTAATTTTAAAAGAGAAGAGAATGAGAATCTATACTAAACCAACATAAGTTATGAAACTAAGTTTCGCAAGAAACAGGCGATATGTATCTGTTCTAATTAGAAAAAAAAACCCATGTAACTTTGGTGGTTCGTAATTTTTTTAAATTGATACGCAAATCCAGAGTATAATACTACTACGCGATATATCGAAGTTAAACATTAGCTTCGTAATATAAACAAACAAAAGCTTCCCATAGACCTTTGGTATACTTACAGCAAACATTTTTAACAGTGTACCGTATAGTTGATTTTGTTTCGTACAGTCAGCTTCTAATGGTCGAAATAATTTTCTACAAACACTTCATCCCTTTACAATGATTGAAACGAAAAGAAGTGCGACACATGTACTACACAAATAGTGCAACCTGCCGTTAATAAAATGATATACAATAAATATATTAAATATACATGTTTGATATTTATATAGTATAATAATAGCTCTAATATAATTCATTAGGTTATAGTGCACGTATGATATAAATGGTAGATGGATGTAGACGATTTACCTGTTTCACTATTATAGCTTCCGTTTTACTCTACAGTATGTATAATACGGATATATATAAACACAATCGTGAAAATTAAACAACTATGAAAAGACACGTGATATATATATATATGTATATATTATGTGAATAAATATAGTGCTTGTTTCGTGCATGTGGAATGATAAATATATTATGAAACGAGACGGGTGTGCAGTAAGTATGTGTACAACAATTAAGTGCATAATACAACGACGCAAAATAAACTTGAGCTGTCGGGCATGCGGACTCACCAATGCCTGGGCGGCGCTCTGGTGCTGCAAGCAAGAAATTACACCCAGTTACAAAAAAGACATTCGACATGTATGTATCGAGCACAGCTATACATAGTGTGCGCTTATGTATATTATTATGGGGGTGATGATGATTAGGACTATAATTGTTACAGATAATATGCTCACAATGAATATCGTATCATGGATATATTATATGCGGTCGCAAAAGTGCTGTGTGCAAAAATTGGCAAATTATATATTCTATACGGCAATGATTACTTTGTGCGAAATGTTATTTTTGCGCATTAAGTACTCTAAATGCATCGTGTATCTACGGATACGTTGTAATTGTTCGAACTTACTGACCCCGTTCCACAATTTCTGAACCGTTGCGGTTTGCCCTTAATTAGTTAAATGATAAGAAAATTATTTTTCGTTTCATTCTCTCCTTTTACACTCTGCGGACACGCATCTATGCCGTAGACTCAACGCAGTAGTACAATTTGTATCTTTGGATTTTTATGTAAATAACACAGAAATTTAGTCATTGTACACTTGATTTGCATAATTTGTAAATCGGCTATACTGAGATCCAGATTTTCTCCACCTATTCAGAGTTTCTGTCACCTTCGTTTCAAATCATATGTAATACCTAACTGTAAATGCACCTCGATGCCGTATGTCCCAAAATAGCTTTGGCTCGGTAAAATAGTACATGAATAAAAGGCGAAAAAAAACAGAGATTGCGAGTTGATTGAAATCATCGTGTGCCTTGGACCGAGAAATTGATGCAAAATATCTCGATCAACATTTCGAAAAGGGTAAATTCATTGAACGGCCTGCAATTTCGCCGATAAAATATTTGTTAAAATACTCGAAATACTCCGTATAATTACACTGCGGGACAGGAACAATTGTCATACATATACCGTGAGTTTTCCTAAACCCGAAACGCTCCGCGCGCCTGATTCAGGCAACCGGAATCACAGCTCTTGTCAAAACAAATAGCTGTAACTTCGGTTGCCTGAATCAGGCGCGCGCATCTTTCCGCGTTTAGGAAAACTCGCGGTATACGTACAGGGTGGCGTTTTTCAATCGCCCCAGAAAAGTATCTCAGAAATTAGTAGAGATACTAGAAAAAGTTTGAAAAGATAAAGCCGAAGTCCGTTGATTTTTGGATTGCGCCACGTTCGTGATTTTAAATAGGGAACATATATTTTGACTATGACGAATAACGACTTGGATTGAATTTTTTATTTATTTTTTTTCTGTTCTTCATTTCTCACATCCTCCAGCCCTCAGATTCCTTTCCCACGGTCTTATAGTCACTTCGCACCCTTTATCCCTCTCCTTGTCTTCACTTGGAGCTGCCTCGTTTCCCGGACCGAGTCAGCAGATTGATCACTGCACTGCAGCTAGCGAGTTTCCTACATTCTCTAGACCAGATACTTCCATCCTAACTTTCGCACGAGTCACTTCTAATTATTTCTCTCGAGGCCAATCCAAGCCCTTCTCCCTAGCCAACTCCGTTACATTAACCGCAATTATAATTCAATTACTTGAGCATTAATAACGAAGCAGCTATACCATTTAAATCGTCTGTTTCCCTCAAAACCGATCCCTTCGTTCGTCCATCATTTCCTGCATTCGGAGTAGTGGCACGTAAATGCATAATCGATGTATACGAACCCCAAAATAGCTAAATGGCTGGGGATAAAGTAGGTTCCGGTAACGACTCGTCAAAGTCTACAGGATCTACCCCGTAATATATGTCTCGAAATTATTTAAAAGATTTCAAAATTTCATAATTATTCAAAAATTTTCTAAATTATAAAATAGTGCACCAATCTCTGTGGTTTGATAAAAAAAAAAAAACTGCAAATCGTGTTTTCGAGGTGATCAAGCGTCTCCTATAGCACCTTAAGCGTAAAAAAGTATTTAAACCTTGGGGTTACGACCTTGTCTCAACAAAAATGGCTGAGTGATGATTTTTAAGAAATTAAACTTTTATTAACGTTTTTGAATTTGTCCTCAAACCTGCTGTCAGCCGGTCATAGTCAAAATCGTGTTTCCTATCTAAGATCACGATGTCCTAAAAAAAATCTGGAAAGTAACGCAATTCACAAATCAACCCAAATCAGCATTAGCTATCTCCCTTCGAAACCCTCCAGGTTTTGTATCAAAATTTTTCTCGTTCCTTCTAGTTCTCGAGATATTTCACTCGGGCGTTTGAAAAAGACCAACCTGTAATATACATAAGGTACATGTGAATACTTTATAATTATTTATTACAATAAATGCATTCAGCAGTATTGACGATTCTTGAAATAATAACACAGAGAAAAAAGAAAATCAAAAGGCTTTCAAGCTACGGAGGGAGATCCAACCTGTGCAGTAGGAGTTGAATTTCGATTTTAAATTTTAAACGCATTCGCCTCTCGCCTTTCGTCTTTGCTGGTCGTTTTACTGCTACTATTACCGCTGCTTATGCAGCTTTCGCGCTGTATGGTCATGCATACCTCCCTCTATACCGTAATGTGCAGCTTGTCCTGCAGAAGTGAGTGAGTGAGTGAGAGCCAAAAAGTTGCCGTTTCTCGTAACTCATGATTTAACTAATTTATAGGGGGAGCTCTGGCAGTTGCAGGGTATCAAAGGACGCCATCTTGAGAAATGAAAGCTCGACTTTGATCCCTCCTTCGATAACCTTTACCTGCGCTAAATTACATCGCCTGCCTTAGTACGTATTATATACGTTATACAGCGGGCGTTATAAGACTCTCCACCCGTCGTTGCTTACATTATATTATACGCTCGACCACCAGCATAGATTTCGCTGTTTTCTATTCCCCAAGATTTTCTAATACGCAGCTACATTCGTCCGCAATTGGACAATAATTCCCCCCCGTCATAAATTCGATATCCCGAATAACTCGATAACGTTTCGAAGCTCCGACTATGGATACAGTTTTTTTTTTTTTTTTCTTTCTTTACCCCTTGATAGGTACTTTTGCAGGCTTTCGAGACTTAGCTCCAAGGAATCGAGACATCAAAGCGAACCTTCCTCGCCGTCGACGGTGAACCAAACTACTAAATGTATATGTACATCACACCAACCCTCGGGCGATTTGACGCAAATTTTAACAAAGACAATGGGTCGAGTCGAGTAGACAGTCAAGTAAAGTAAAGTAAAGTAAAGTAAGGCAAATTACAGGATGGAAACGAGAAAAAACCTAAAACGATATACACGCGCGACGAACAATCGTTCAGTCAGCAGCATTCGCCATTGCCGTTGGTGGTGTGGACGTACACTCGGATTGTCTCCCTCTTACCCCCGCCCTTCGTCCTTTGCATCCCTTATCACCCGCACGAACGGTACACTCAGTGCCGCGAACCGTCGTCTCAAGACCCCCTTACCCTAATCCCCCTGAAATACATCAATTAAGTGAACGTGATATTGTTACACGTTGAGGTAGAGAAGAAGAAGTCATTTTCCTTTTGCAAACCGGATCGCGACACTCGCCGAAATTAATGCTGAATTAAAAAGAAATGTGCCAACCATATTCCGCATTATAATTGATCCTAACGATGAATGTCGATTCTCAAGATTAGCGAGATTGTACAGTGACCTGTTCAATTCTATGCCCAAAACCAGCGGATACAGCCAACCAAAGCTACATTACGTATCAATACATGTCCAAAATGTAACTCCCATTGTATCCCCACATATCCTTAATGTAACTTCACCCGGATCACTACGTATTCCAATGTAGCTTAAGCAGTATCACTACATGGCCAAAATGTAGCTTCGACTGTATAACTACACATTTCGAATACAGGTCCGATTGTATTAATACGCGTTCAAAATGCAGGTGCGATTGTATTACTGCGTATTAAAAATGTAGCTTCGGTTACCTATCCGCCGGTACTGGGCGGAGAATTTCACAGAAAACTTCCGGTATAAAACGATAATTAGATGGTGAAAATTTAAATAACCGAATAGGGGTTACATGCAATGACGATTTAACTGCGTAACTTTTTCCGCACGTCGCGAGGTGCAATTTTTGGAAGGTCTTTTCTTTCCAGGGTTGGCTCGCTTTGCCTTGCCTTGCGACTCGTTCGGGGATCGATATAATGTGGGACGTAGTAGCATGGAGTGTAGAGGGTCACTGCATTCTCCGCTACTCGGGCCGGCCGGAGATGGGATCTTAGGACGCGCGTGTGTGTGTGTGTGTGTGTGTGTGAACGATTGGCCTAAAACGTCCTACCGGATATGAAATTGGCTTATATGTGTATATATATATATATACACACATATGTGTGTGTGTGTGGGTGTGTGTGGCCGTACCTCGCTATCCGTGCACACTTTCCATCCATGGGGTAATATACAATTTTTATTCCTTTTTTATTGTTATAAGAAACGCGTTAAAATGTTACAACCGAGGATATAATGTGAGCCGTGCGACGCTTTCGAGAACCATGATGGAGGACGGGGTGGTATTAAATTTGGAATGACTCTCTCTCTCTCTCTCTCTCTCTCGCTTTCTCTCTACCCCCCGGTCTCTATTTTACTCCGCTTCTTATCCCTCAATTCAATGCATAAGCCCTCAGCTGCACTGCGCTAGGACGAAAAAGCGGAGCTTATAACCGTTCGGTAACGAGCTAGTCTGGCTTAACTTAATCGCCTCGATAGCCGCTGATATAGGTATGTTGAAAACAATACCTCCCTCGAAGAAGATTAAATATCTATATGGTAAAAGGACAAAAATGCAACTTATAAAGCGTAATAGCGTAAAAAAAACAGCGTCGGTTTATTTCCTCACAAAAAACGAGGGAAAGAAAAAAAAGCGGATTGCTCAAGTTTTTTTTAATACGGCCAGAGTCCAATAGAGTAAAATTGAAAAATCCAAAGCAATGCAAACTTTGTCAAATCTTTGCCAAAATACATGAGAACTGAAGGCTCGACAAACACGTGATAAAAAAAAAAAATCGCCATTTCGTTAAACGTAATTTGACGGAGTACGAAAAATCAGTCTGTGTTCAAGTCCATATTTTCCGCAAAATTTTACAAAGTCCGAAATTCATTTTATGCGGAGCACAAATAAAAGCGACAAAAAAACGCTCCCAACGTTGCATTCCGGCTATTTTTTTATTTTTTTTTTATTCTATTCGCCATGACAAAATATGATCCGATTGTAACAGGGACTGCGATTCTCACACTGCGAGTTGCGATCGTGATCTGCGTTCCAAAGTAGCCGGTATCTCGTAGTGATGGGTTGCCTATAGTCGGGAGCATCGAATCGCAGCAGCTTCGACCTACTTTTCTTTCCTCCCTTACAAGCCTACCACCACCCTGCTCTCACTTACCTATCTACCTGGCCGCGCTTCGTAAAACCGAGTTCTCGATTACGTTGTGTTTGTTTTTTTTTTTTTTTTTTTCTTATTTTTGCCTTTTTTTCTGCCACCTCGCATCGTTTTGCAATAACTGACAGACGGACACGGGTGTGTAATCCAAGGCGACACGTGACCCCGTCGATCAGCTACATCGAAGACTCTTCGCGCACGTGTGTCACGTACATATGTACGTACATAGATTCGTATACGTGTATGCCTACGATATACGTACCACTCGTCTAATTAAAAAGCTCCCTGTTGTCACTTTTTTTTCTCCCTCTGTACTCGGTTTCAACATTTTCCCCTGCACGGTGCACGATCATGTAATATGCAGTCCGCGGTCTGTCAATGCCAATTTCTGGGTGGAATAGTTAATGTAGGTCAATAGACTGTTACCGATTATCGGGAGTCGTCGTATATATCGTATAATACAGACAAATTTACGACTGTGGGGAAGGGAAATATTGTTACAATGGCTTTCGTAATTGCTCGGGCGTGCGTAGATTGTACATACATAGGTATAAGGTAATATCGGTGGCGGTTGGAGAGGAAGAAGGTACACAGTGATCGTGTATTGTTGATATACGGTTGGAAGAAAGATAACTTACGGATGGCATGAGCTGATCGGTGGACCTGACGCGAGTGACTTTGTTCCTGTAAAGTATCCTCTTAACGAGTTTCTCCATGGGCTGGTTCCACTTCATGAAGCTAACGTAAGCGAGGTAGAATCCGAAAAGCACGAGAGCCTCGTACCAGTGGATATAGTTGTCGCGAAAGAAGTAAATCAGAGTGATAAGACTGGCGCTGTAGAATGTGCAGTCGCGGAAAAGGGGCCACCACGTGAGGGTGAGTACGGTCCTCGAGAACAGTGCGCACATACCGATAACGAAAAGAATATTAAAGACGGCCGAGCCGACGATGGTGCCGATGCCGACGTCGTCGAACGAGACGAAGACCCCGATGACCGAGGTGAATAACTCGGGCGCTGAACCGCCGGCGGCCATGAAAGTCGCCCCGGCGACGTCGTCGGCGATCTCGAGTTTCTCTATAATCACGTCGAGCGACGGTACGAAGAACTCGTCGCAGACGATCGCCAGCGCCACGAACATGTAGATCACACCCAGTATGTGGAGTACGACGGCGCCCCGGCGACGTTCCTCGAGGGTGAATATGTCCGTCGGGAACAGCGGCGCCTTCTCCTCGGCGGTTCCGTTATCGCCGACCTTCGCGTGGTGGTGATGGTGCAGCGAGTCGTTCCCCGCTACCGCCCCCCGAGCCGTCGTCGAGACCGGCGAAGGCGACGGCGTGTTCGCCAGGTGCACCGGATTGCTCGGCGCCGGACGATGGCCCTCCGAGACGCCCGCCCCGAGCACCAGGACCACCGTCATCCCCAGACACCATCTCGCCCCGATTCTGCCACCCCGCATAGTTCTCCTGGCTGCAGCCTCCTCCTTCCTCAGCGGGGACCAGTCATCATGTCCGGGCGTCGAGGGGCCGCATCTCGCACCGATTCCCGATCTCTACTTACTACCTCTTCTAACCCGAGCGATACCTCGGGTATCTCGATTCACCCCGACGACCGTCGTCGCCTCCTCTTTTTCCTCCACCTCCACCTCCACCTCCGCGTTATCCTGTCCCACACCCTCGATCGAGAAGTTCGTTTTTTATTTCTCTCTCTATTTATTTCCCCGATACCAAGGATCGGTACCGCGCAATTATCGGCTGCGATCCTCGACCACGCTTCCGAAGGTACGATCCCGATCCAACCCTCCGGATTTCTCCGCGACATCGAGCCATCGCCGCCGAGGATTAACCGTCATCGTGTATACAGGACACGACATATACGTCTACGTAACAATTATGCAGCACCGTATACTGGACTCCTCGAAACTCGGTATTTGTTTATTTGTTAGTCGTCGTCGTCGTCGTCGTTATTACTGTCATTATTATTGTTATTACAACTCTCCTTCTCTTTTTCATTCACCAATTAAACTTCCCGGCCCGGAGAACTTCTTCTGTACTGCGCGCGTTTTTTAATGCACTGACGCAGGTGTCTGCGTGTGTTTTACGTACCTATTAGGCGCAAAAATTTTACAATATACCTACGGCGAGGGAGTGCAAAAAACCAACAATGTATGTAACGACGATGTATAGACACACGGATATAACACATATATATATATATGTATATGTATGATATATCTGTATACGTGTATATATATATATGTGTGTGTGTATGTATGTATATATATATATGTATATATATACGGATATATTTTTGCAGGAGCAGCAGAACGGCGCGTCCGCCGCGATGCCCGCCCGCTGCACACTGGAACAGCCCTGTGTCACCCCTTGCAGCCCCTAGTCCAAATCCCACCACCGCGGGACCTCGGACCTCTTCGGACTACCTCGGCATCCGAGGAGGACCAATCCTGCGCTCGCGCGCCCGCGCCGTTTGGCTCCTCCTCGGGCCCTCTCGTTCGATATCAAACTACTGGACTTTTCGGCTCGCGTGTTTCCTGACACCTAACGGGTGGCTCTTAACTCTACGAGTATCGCGAGTCCACACCGACCCGAGACCCGGGGAAGCACGGCCTGCTCACCGGTAGTATAAGGCGTTCCTGTGCCTCTTTTGTTCGACTCCCCAGGTATAAGGATGCCGAGAAAATAAAAAACTAGGACAAAAAACTAAATTACACTACTTGAGGTCAGCATGGGGTGGCAAAAAGTGACATAATTGATTCGCTTTAGCCAACTTATCGAGTGAATTCTCCATCTTTTTATCCTAACCCATAGTCCAGAGTATCGTACGTGCGTTGATAAAATTTTTACTCCCATCAAACCATGCGGCAAAAGTTTTCTACCCCGTCATGTTAACGTTTTTTCTACCGTTGATGAGCTGGTTTTTGGTTTCTTTTTAATACTCAGCGATGATTTATTAATTGTATATTCTGTCACCCTCGAATAGAAAAATCAGCGATTTAGGGAATAGGGATTTTGGTTATTTTACTCCGATTTTAAGGCATAAATTTTAAATACACAATCAATTAATAGTGGATTTCTTCCTCTTCGCTCATATAACCGGGGCGTCAATTTTCGTTTTTACACATTGACCTGATTCTTGCGAGATTTAGGGACCGGTTTGTATACGCCACGGTTCTCCCATTCAAACTTCTAGCAGCTATCAGGTATATGTAAATTCACCTGCGATAACAGGCTGTTCGTATAAGAAAATTACGGTGAATCATGAACCGTTGACGGTCGATAGTAAATGAGGAAAAATTTTCACCACGGACAATGCGCTTTTGTGCAGATGATTAAGAACATCTCTCCTGCCCCCCCCCCCCCCCCCCCCCCACCATCGCCGGCATAGAACAGGAGTGAATTACAAATTTGCCGAAGGCAAAAGAGAACCGTCAAGAGACGGGGTGAAAAGGAGAGGGGAAAGACCAGGAGACGAGGAAAAGTTTATAACTCAACGTGTGGTAAGTAGGTAATTGGGTAAGCCGTGCCGCGGCGGCCTTAAATTCGCTCCCGAAAGGATTCGGGATTCTCACCCCGTACGTACAGATGGGGAGGACGGGGCGCGTTCTTCGAGTGCCTTCCGGGGGCGGGAGGGGAAATCGAGATGCGCGCGCCGACGACGAGGCCGGGCTGCAGGGTGGATAGCCTGCTGCGACGCGTCGTGTGCGAACGCGGGGCGGCCAAAGTGCGTTTTGGTTCGAGCTGGAGACGGTGGAGGAGGTCCACCCCCGCTGCTCCTCGGCTCCCTTGATTCTTCTTCTTCCCCTTTGCCGAGAGTTTAGACAGCGGTGTGCGAGGCGACGACGCTCGCTCCAAAACACCCTCACAGCCCTCACCCTCGCAACGTCTGAAGGAGAATTAACCCGGGCCCCGCGTGGCTCGGGTAGGGGGGCGAACGATTAATTAGAACCGCAGATCCGAGTTGTCGGCGTATTTTTCGAGACCGCAATTGATGAGGTTTTGTCGGGTGAAAATCGCACCGTTTCAGACGAGGGCGCTTCGATTGCAAATTTTCGATTTCATCCCCCTGCCCACTTTTCTCCTTACTCGTTTTCGTGTGGATCGAATAATTTTCATGGTAATTTCACCCGCTGCGAGGATTCTCTTTAATACGCACGTATACCTATAGGTGCGTAATCTTGGGTTTCGATCGATTCGGCATCGTCCGAAACTACTAGAAAACATGAATCTCTGGGGATTGAGGGATCCGATAATCAGTCTACTACGATTTTCGCTGTAATTCGGACCCTGATGATTAGTCTCGTCGGATATCGAAGGTCGTCGTCTTGCCAACAGCGGAGAGACACCCGTCTTACCGACCATTCGTTTATTTACCGACGGAAATCAACGCGAAGGGTGAGGTTCTCGGTAGCGCTGTTTCCGTGCATGATCCGTCGCGCTCAAACAGCACGTTCTTTCTCCACCCCCGTTTCAAAGAATTTCCCTCCCTCTCACCGAGGTGGTCAGAGAGTGATGAATTTCTTAAACGCAATTTCAGAGACCAACATCGGCACCCCGTCGACGTTTTTATTCCGGGCGCACACGCACACCGATTCGGAGTCTCCCCTCTATTCGTTTCTCATTGTTTTTGCTCGTTTTGTTTGCATCAGCGAGGGGGGCTGGGGCTTGATACCCGGTATAAATAATTCCACGCTGCGAACAGGCGTGCTTGCACGTGTCCAGAAAAGCTCGATTTATAATTAGTCCTAAATCGCAGTTTTGTGCGCTCTTTCCACGACGAAATATTCAATAACGAGCGTAAACACGCTGAGAGGGTTGCGAGTCGAGTAACGCGCCAAAGCTTGAAGAGCGCGGTTACGGGTTTACCCGCCGTTTTCAAGAGGGGAGGAAAAATCGCTTCTTGAAATAGAAAGCGGCGGTTAACTAGCGCCGGCCCGCGAAGCCAACCGGAGATCGTATAATGCGAAGAAAGGAAGGCGCCGGTCTCAGCTCTGCTTCACCAGTCGAGTCTCTTTGGGGCTGGTGAACTCTCGTTATACCGCACACACTCGGAATACAAGAACCGTGAAGTCTCATGTCTGCGCCTGCCGTATGCCGTATGCCTCCGCAGCCTCGTTTAAGAGAAAGACAATTACGTCTTCCCAGAATGATTCACGGATATATGTATAACCCAACGCTGCTTATTTTTACTACGTTCCAGTATTGCCCTTTTCCCGCCGCCGGCGCTTATACGCGCATACGCGTACATATACATGTATACATGCATGTAGGTATAACTTGCGCTGGAGTCTAAATTTTAATTCAATCGAGCGTTTCTTCTTCTTCTTCTTCTGTTTCTTATTATCTACACTAACTTAGCTGCGTTCATGCACTGCTACACACGATTTACCGAAAGCTTTTTCATTTCATATTATACATATACTGCGACCCTGCGATTCTGTCTCGTCATTTTTTCTTTTGTAAATAAATATCGTATTTTATCGATCAAATTGAATCCAATGTGGGTAGAATCGTACCGAATTTTAAAAAGAAAATAAAAATCGTTAGATGCCAACAGATGATGTAGGAATGAACGCTCTTGGCTCGATCCTGCGATATTCAACGCGAGAAGGCGAGTTTCGTTTGACCTTCTTGAAGGCCGGTTGAACAGTGTAACTTCACACCCTACTGTCATGTATTACATGCACGTGGGCATAGCTTAGTAATATGAAATAAGTGGAATCAAGGGACACTTAGGGCGCTGAAGGACAGGGGGAAATTCTGGGCAAATTGGGCAATTGTTGCGAAACGGCTCCCGAAGGTACAGAAGTGGCAGTACAGTAGCAGGAGCAGGGGTAAACGCGGCCAATCATCCCTTCTCGGGGGATATTCTATTACACGCAATGCGTGATATATCCTTTCGACAACGGGGATCACGCGCCGAGTAGTTTTGTGGAAACGCGTTCAGGCAGAGAGAGAGAGATGGAAATATAAAGCAAAAGGTTTTCAGGGTCGTTTTTACTCGTATAACGCCCTGGAAGAAACGCGCCTTGCGTCGCTCGTCAATCAGACGGCGACTATACACAAATACGCGTATAATAAAAATGCGAGTATACTAAACGCCCGAGGTGAATACAGTTTGTTATTAGACGCCGGAGGAACAGCTGTTCTTGTTATCAGCCGTCCACTCATCCCACCCCCTTCTCCAGTTCAGCGTATATGCAGATGCCTAAATCTCGGATACACCATAATCCATCTACCGCCTGCAGACAGCTACCGGCTAGCGGTGTGTCTCTTTTTCCGTACAGCTCGTGTTCCTGTAGGTATAGGCTGAATCAAAAAGCCGGCATCAATGCCTTTGTACAATGCCTACGCGATGGCGGTGTGGAGAAGATAAAGAACCCCGCAATAATCTTATGGGGATTGGATTTCACTGAAATCGTCTGAATTTTTTGTATGTTGTAGATCGCGGCATTTGGAAAAACAGTCTCCATAGGTACGATCCTGAGCTATAAATAGTTTGGGCGCTAGAAAAATATTCATTCTACATCCAGAATTCCTTTGTGCAAGAAAAACTCAGAAAAAAATAATTGTTTCTAATAAATAAAACTTAGGCACGTAACCGGACATGGCGACTTTAGATCTATGGACTCATTCCTTTCTCCAACCTCAATGATCTTACCTGTAGACGATGTCGCCTGGTGGGACCTGGTGCAAATGTATATTTTTAATTGTTCGATGGAAAAGTGAACATGAGGAAATATAGAAAACTTCACCGGATTTCAAATAAAACCTCCATCAATTTATTTGAAACACGGTGAAGTTTTTTATACTCTAATGTCCATTTTTCCATCTAAGAACTGAAAACAGCTATTTGCACCAGGTCCTACCAGGTGACGTCGTCAAGAAGTAATTTCTGATCACGCTATCCCTAGGTATGCTTATTTAAGCTTTAGATACGCATTTTCGGTTATCAGTACTTTCTAATCTCCATTTTCCCATCAGAGAAACAAAAACACCTATTTGCACCAATTACCACCAGGTAACATCATCTACATCATGTAAGGTCATTGAGGTTGGAGGAGGAGATGAGTCCATAGACTTAAAGTGACCATGTCCGGTTACGTGCCTAAGTTTTATTTATTACAAATGATAATTTTTTCCTCAGATTTTCTTGTACAAGAGAATTCTGAATATAGGATGAATATTTTTCTAGCGCCCAAACTATTCATAGCGGAGGGTCGTACCCATGGAGCCTTCTTTTCCGAATACCAGGATCTACAGCATATAAAGAATCCAGACAATTTCAGTGAAACCCAATTCCCGTAAGATTATTGCGGGCTTCTTTTAACCGCAAAAAGAAGGGTGAAAGAAAGGAGAAAAAAAGAAATTAAATATATACAAACACGAAAGAACGTGGTTGAAATGAAACTTCGACGACGCGTTGTATTTCGGGCAGCCTCTCTGCTCCCAAGCCTCTCGTTACTCCACGCAGCCTCCCTCCTTTTCCCACCCCCAGTAGAAGGAGGAGGTCTAGCAGCGTCGGCGCCGGGATACGGCGGTGAGAGATAAAGAGAGAAAGAGATAAAACGAGAGCGAGAGGCTCGGTCGAAAGCGGTCCTAGGCGGCGCGGCGGGATCTCTGTGTTCCCGACGAACGAACCAAGCACAGTGCAGTGGGCTCTGTGCGGTCGGAACGTAACGATCGAGGTCGCGCTCCGTGGTAGCAGTCGTCGTCGTCGTCGTCGTAGTCGTAGTCGTCGCACTCCAGGTTTCCATCCCCGTCGGAGAATCGGATCACTCCGCGAGGCCGAGGAGCGGATCAGCTGGAAAACTGGGGGTGAACCAACCCCCGGCCACGCCGCTTAATGCAATAACGGGAAGGGTGGATCGATGTGGCGCCGGCTCGAGTCGGGCCTCCCCCTCCCTCGCTCTTCTCGTGCGCGTCCAGTGCACCGACACCCTGAGAACAACGAGGGGTCCAGTGAACTCTGGGAGCCGCTTTCGCACCCTTGACTCAACTGCACCTCAACCTTCCAAGGACCAACCTGCGCCCGCTGACGAAGACCTCGCACCGGGTTCATGAATGCGATTATCGACTGGGCGGGTCTGACATTACCTGCCGCGTAAAACTCGCGGTTTTTAAATATCTACCCTAGTTGTTGTTGAACCGGTTGAGATACGGTCGGATGGACATGCCGTCGAAGAGGAAATAACCGGCGGGATTATTCACTCACCGGTACTTTTTATCGCTGCCATTATATTCTGAGGATGAATAATTACTGTGGGAAAGATTCCGTCGTCAGTGACTCGACAGTTCGTCATGCACACGTAAACGAGGGGATGAGAGCGACGGGTTGTCTCGGCGCCGGAATAACGAGAGCTGAACCTTCGATTCGGGGATCGGTTAGCTTTCTTGCCGATTCGAGGCGGCGCGATATCGAGGGGTGGATTTCGGGGTGCTCGAACCGCGGTTTTTGAGACCTACGCCGGCATGTCGGATCGTCGTATGAGAGTTTCGGGTACACGTGAGATCAATAAGGGCTTAGCTTGGCGGGCATCAGCGCTGGCGATCCGGTCGTAGATGGTAAAGAATCTCGTTCTTGGACAAGCAGCACCTGTTATATCCAGATTCGTGTAACCCACCGTACCTACCACGTGTGGCGGTGTAAAGTGTGTCGTAAAAATCCAATTACCGCCCCCCCCGCTTGCAGTGTTTTTTCGTTACTGATCAACGTCGATGAGCTGAATCCCGATGACAAATACGATGCATTTTAACGACGTACGACTGCTTGTGTTCCTAGCAGGCATAGCCTGCACTCTCTTGGGATGCTGCCAAACAGATGAAAAAGGTAGTGGTTCTTGACGGCCGAGTTACACTTTTGGCCTCTGATGATTTCAATGTGTCGGTTACAGTGGTAATTTGACGGAGAAAAATAACTTGGATGCTTTCTCGGCTCTGTTTAATGTCGTTCCATGCCCGTGGTATTCCGGCTCGGTATAATTTTATTTCCTAAAACAACAATCGAGGAAACACTGTGTCGTTTGTACCCGCGTTGTATTTTATGGTATGTAGGCACAATCGTTTCGGTCATTAGTTCTGTTCTCTTTATAATTGATACTTTTATACTGACCGTCTCGCGCGAGATTAAATTCAGATCCTAATTGGACGAAACGTTTGGTGTACGCAACCGAAATAATCAACTGGAATAAACGAGCAAACGGAAAAGAAAAACCTCAATTACGTTTCTGATAAGCGTCACTGTACGTGTATTCCATTCCCTTTTATTTTATTGTAAAAATCTTTCAAGTTTGTTTGTTTTTTGTAAAAACTGTAGTGCAGAATTTCAGGTATTTTTTTTTTTTTTTTGTTACTTCACATTCGTTTACATTTCCACATTTTTGTCATATTTATACAACACTAATAAGATTTTTGGTGTGAACGACCTCACGAAAATTTCAGGATTATAGATAAGTTGACGAGAAATTAATGTTTTAAAAATTTCACTCTACAGCCGAGTTTGAGGTTTATTGTTAAATTTTTTTGTGCCCCATCACTTGCTTTTGCGAATGTTGGGTAGGTATACAGCTTATCAAAAACGATTTTCCGCGACACATCGCGTAATTTTTAATCTTAACATTTTATATTCAATTAGTTTTCATTTATTATACTCTGATAAAGAAATGGGAAATTCTTCCTTTGGAATGAATAGAACCTAAGAAATATTCAGAGAATTTCAAACCGCAACCTCATGCTACAGCTTCGAGTTCTTGGTCCTATTGATCTGCTGGCTACAGAGATCGCTTTAATGTTTCAGTATCGTTCTATGGAGCGAGTTACATTCACCTCCCGGTCCAGGAAGCGCGGGGCGCATCGGACGTCAGTTTCAAATTTCGAACGCATTTACCCGACGCAATGTTGCTCCTGGCCGCTGGGAAGACCGACTACTGTTTGGTGAAGCTGGTTGCCGGTCGACTGAAGGTAATGGGATTCCATTCCACGGCCGCGATTCATCCTCTGGAATCCTCAAAGTATCATCCAAATCAAATCGGCGTCTCCATTACGAATTTAGACACGAGCTTTCATCCTTCTCAGGTTCACATCAACCTTGGAGCTGGCGAGAGTGAGATAGCCAGTCCACGAGGGCTCACCTTGAACGACCTCAGCTGGCACGAGGTGAACCTGACGCGGAGGGAGGCTAACATCACCCTCCAGATAGACGTAATACACGCGACCCGGTCGGTCCTACCCGGCCGGTTTTTCGAACTCAACATTCACTACGGTGTCTACATTGGAGGGCAGGGCGACTTCAACGAACTATTTTTAGGTAAAATAATCGGTGATGTTTTAACCGGATTTTTCTTCTTTTTTTTGAATTCAATTTTCACTACCGACTGACACGAACTCGTATAACAACTTTGAGTTTTATCCATACCTTCGGTACGATAAGGAGGATCGTGATTTGATTATGCTTCAAATTTCACTCTAAACTCTCTTTAACCGGTTGATGAGTAAGAGTTTTTTCAGTCTTCGTACCAAAACTGCTAGCCATGTACAACCGACCAAATTACACCAAAATTGGTACCCGGGGTTTTTGTGGGTCTCTGATTTCATTGCAGAGTGTATTTTGTGAATTCCCCACCCCTTGAAGGTGAAAATAGGAGTGGATCGGGGTAAATTTTCAGTTTTATTATGAATTTTGTTGTTACGTGTAAATTCGAAATTTGGTGTATTGGACAGCGATTTTTGAGGTCTCTGATTCCATTGCGAAAGTTATTCTTTGAATCTGCCGTCCCCAAAGGGTGCAAAATTTATCCCAGCATATCAGAGAATACTCCTAAATTTGCTTCCACTCCTTATCTTATATTGGTATCAGACTGGCATTGGTGAGAAGGATGGTTAATTTGTTAGTTTTAGTTTAAATTTTAGTTATAAATTTAGACATCCAGTTTTATTTAGACTATAACTGAGTCTTTTATCACTTTATGCTTATTCTTCAGTTCTTTTATTCTCCGAATTTAAATTCATGGTCAACGAACGGTTCAATCGAAAAAACCCGCGAGTGATGATTTTCAGATCAATTGACTAATTTTACAAAAATTTCAATTATTGCCGTCGCCATTTTGGATCCTCCATATTGCAATTATTCAATTATAATAACCGATTCATCATCAGCGACCCAAAAAAACTCCCGAGTAACAAGTTTCAAAAGACTTATTCCATTCCGGATGTGGCCTGGACGTAATTACCGGTATTTGAAGCCGTCAGTTTGAATCCCTCACATTAAATTTTTCAATTCTAATTCCAAATTTGGATTCAGCGACCCCCGAAACGATAGTCTATCAATTTTCGTCCAAATCCATCCAGAAATGTCAGTTATTAAAAAATATACATATATAATCCATTACCAGTCAACTAAACCTTGTTTCTAACCTTGAGAGTGGGTTTGTCGAAATGAACAATGTCCACAAATTAAACCTTGTGAAATTTGTTTATCAGGCCATACGGAGTACCTAAGGGGTTGCATGGCGGACATACACTACAACGGTGCGAACGTCGTGGAGTCTGCAAGGCTGAGGAAGGGTCAGTCGGTGGCAACAGGCGTTGCCTGGGGGTGTTCAACCGAGTTTGACGCGAGCCGAGATACGGAGATAAGTTTTGTTGAGGATGGAGCATTCACAGCGATTCCCAAACCGATACCTCGGACTGGTACGAGATGGGAATTGGACTTGAAAACTGTCACCGAGAGCGGACTGCTCCTCTACAACGCCGGGCAATCTCTTCGCGCCGATTATCTCGGAGTCGAGATATACGAGAGAAAGATACGACTGTTGATGAACACCGGAAACGGGCCGACCGAATTGATACACGGCACGACAGTGGCCGACGGGAAGTGGCACCATGTAATCGTCGAATTCGACCCGAACGTTATCGGGATCAGCGTCGATTCTTCGGCGAAAACTCTGGCGCTGCCCAAGGGCAGCAGGTACCTTGATCTAGCTGGTACCTTGTACATCGGAGGAACGGAACTCAATCAGAGAGCCAAGGCACTTGGCAAAGGGCTCAAGTCCGGAGACGTTAGTTACAAGGGGTGTATCAGGAAGATGCTACTCGACAACAAACCCCTCGGACTTCCGGACGTCAAGGTCAGCCAGGGCATCGTCGTCGGATGTGTTTGGGGATTCCCCTGCGTCGAGGCCGAACCCTGCGTCGATGGCGCTTCTTGCTCCCAGCTTGGCGTCAACTCGTTCAAGTGCTCGTGTGACCAGGCACTGTGTATTAAACCAAGCTATGCCGAGGACTACAAGGTCAGATAATAAGAATGGGTCGATAGTTAGGTTCGATGGTTTCAATAATTTACAAACTCGTCGAGGTAGGCCATGAACTTCACTCACTTCCTCCGAAATGGCCAAAGCAACAACGTCTGAGACCGAAGGTCGTCGATTTTCACCTGAAGATGTTTGGCGTGTGCCCGACCGAAAAGTCGTTAAATAAAAACAACATTTAAACTTGACCTATCTCGACGAATTTGTAAATTATTATATATAATCATATAAATACTATAACCACGAACTTTCTACAACAACTTTCATTGATTTCGTTACAATTATTGGCTATTCAAAGACAAGCTTGAGTTTTGTTTTGTGATTGACAGTATTTACTCCGAATTATCTCCGCTACGAGACTTTGGAGATGTGTGTTTGATTTTTCTTCGAAAATTCATAACTTTTTAAATAGTTTGATAATTATATAAGTATCGATACTTGTCAGAAACTAAAGCTTCGTTGTGTTCCATGCAGGTGTACTCAAGCGCAAACCTTCCAGTGGATTTAGAAATTCTATCATTGAGCCCTTTGATGGTATCCGAGGGTGATCACGTTCTCGTAACAAGTCAGAACATCGCAATGATCTTAGATATAGCAAAATACGGAGTTGAAGAAACGGGCGTTATTTTTACCCTGATCACACCGCCGTCGCACGGAACCCTGGCCCTCGATCTTCTCAATACCAAATCCGACCATACCTTCACTCTGCAAGAAATAAACCAAGACAAGGTAGGTCGTGAAATGGGCGTAAACTTATACCGATCTGATAACGATTTCATTTGAAACGCACTGACTGCATTGAATAGATGCGGTTCGTCACTTGCTATCAAAGTTTGATAAAACAAGATGCGAACATTTTAACTGTCAATGCTAAGGGTTGAGTGTATCTGAAACAGAATCGTGTAGCATGTTTCTATTCATTAAAAATTTTATACCCAAGACTGGAATTTTCCCTGATAAGTCTACAGAGTCTATAATTCTCGGAGAATATTGATTTCACTTTGGGAATTTTTTTTGTAATAATCTTTAAATTAGAAATTTATGGCTGTGAAAAAAAATTTTGTTTCAAATTTGAGTGAGTGAGTAAACGTTGAACAAAAATACTAAAAATTGTTGACTAAAGATAATTTGAAGAGTATGGGTAGCGTTGTTTGAGTAGTCTACGAACGAGGAATCGTACTTTCGATACACCTTGAGAGTTGTAAAAGTTTTCTGGAAAAACCTGAAATTTCGAGGAAATTTTGGTGCAACATTTTAGTCAATAGTCTGGAAATTTATCCCGTCGAAATTGACTAGAATAATCCAGACTTACTAAAAGTTAAATGTTATCCGATTGGAAGAATTACTCACATAAATTTTTGGCGGAATTAAGCCGCAGTGTAATAACAGTCGTTTTCCAGATCCCGCCTGACGAGAAACGATTAAATCCCCCCGTCTCGTCCTCCTCGTCCCTTTATCTTTTAATTTCAACGAGGTCGGTCGAATATGCTTTTCAATTAAAATAACGTGAAGCGAAAATTGCGACGCGGTATAATTTAGTCAGGGTTCGTTAGAGGGGTTGAGTATTTATGGTAAATAGAGATAATAAATATTGAAATATACGCGCGTAATATTAAGGTAGAAAATTAACAGGCACTACGAAGATGACACCGTCTACCATCTGGTGAGGGTATACAAATTGTGTATTAATTATTGTATTAATTTGTTTTCCCTTTCTTTACAGACTCGCTAACGAGTTTCACAGTCAAATTTCTCTTCGATATCTTATATATACGAGATTGAGATTAAGTACATCAGAGTGGTGCCGTTGCCACCCTGTCATCTTCTCGAATAATATTATTTTACATAGTTCAACGCACACCCATCCACGCATATTACACTGCAATATGCGCTCGAGATAACGTAAAAGACCAGCTATAATACGTTAGACGTTCACTCGTCTACGGTAGCTAACGGTGTAGCAACAGAACCGTAGGACAAAAATAATTCGAAAAGAAGAGGCAATGCTGTCATGTGTTCTCCCAGTTTGTCATAGGGGCCTTTTTCCACCCTGCGTCTATTGATAGCGAAGCGTCGTAAGGCCTATGTTTAGATGGTAAGGAAACGTGGCGAGAAATCCGCCTTTAGGCGCGGGCGTTGCACAGCTTATGCCTGCGTTTGAACGGCCACTTTATCCAGCAGCCGAGTTCCTCTATTTATAACGATCCGACTTTTTAAGACACATTCATACGTTTTTTGCGCATCTCTCTACGTATTCCTATACATGCGTTCGTGTGCATGCGATGGATAAATTTATGTGTATATATGTATAACACGGAATAGACGCCCCTTGTAGATATTTTCGCGTACGATTTTTATAATATTTTTCCATAATCTTTGGATGCATGTTTCTTTTTTTGTACTACAGGAGGAACTGCAGGTTCGAATCTAGTTTATTAATTATTCGTCTCGCGTGATTTTGACCTTTGCTCAAATATAAACTCATTTGCGCATATTGAAAGAACGTTTTTATAAAACGATAATCACGGGAGAAAAAGAGTATTTTTTAATGGCACCCGTTTCGGTTACTCGTTAATTAATGTTACGACAGAATGCTTCGAGCTTTGAGTGTCGAGTTCACCCGGGCTGAGCGGTTTTCCAAATTAGTTTTTACTTTGTTTATTCCATGCATAAAGTTTTTCTCGTTCGGTTTACTCGAATTGCAGGCAACAACTGCCGTATCTCATGAATCACGATATGCTAATATATCACCTTTCTTCACCTTCATCGCGGATCTGTGAATCCCGGTGGAATTCGTTCGTTATAAAACTCGTTTCGCTCTCATCAATTTTTTACTCGCAATTTTATTACTCTTTTATTCAACGCTCACGGTGATAATTACGGCCGAAAGAGTGAGCCGTTAATCAAAGGACACTCGAAACTCTGCTTTAAGTGGGTAGCTGTATACAACGTCCAAAATTAAACTGTTTCCCTTTCACCGAATGGCCGTTATCGTGTATCACTAGCGACAGAGAACCAACCCTTACTCTACAACCTTCTTTTATTTTACTTCAACGTATTTTCATTTACCGTCTCTTTTTATTCTTCATCCTCCTAGCTTCGTTAGATTGTATAATGTTCTACTCTTAACGTTTACTTCACTTATCTAATTATAACTCGGGTTTTGGTATTCTTAAATCACCTCACTCTCAGGGGACCTTCAGTCGTCTCACTTCGACTAAACCTAATTTCAATTCTACTTAAACTTCTATTAATTCTTCATGATCCTCCTTGGAGCGACAGAGAATTTCAAAAAAATCCATGGTCGTTACAGATCCAGTACATGCACGACGGCAGCGAGAGTACGGAGGACAGCATGATTCTTGAGCTGAAACTACTCGCTGGTGCCAGCTACACTTTGCCAGGTTATTTACAGGGTCGCCTGAGGTTCCCACTGCACGTAAACGTCACCCCCGTTAACGATCCTCCACTCTTGGAGATTCCTACTGCAAAAGTCCTTCGATTGGCTCAAGTAAGCTTCCGCATCACCGCTCAAAGACCAGCACAGATGAAACGTTGAAGAGACACGAGATCAATTTGTAATTGCATATCATTCGCTAACAGGGAACAAGAAAAGTACTCAGCAAAGAACTAGTGTGGGCTGTAGACGCCGACACGCCACTTCAAAGCCTTGTTTACACTGTTCTTCGAGGAGACATGGATGCAGGACATGTGGAACGTTTGACTTATCCAACAAAACCGATCGACAGCTTTTCTCAGGCGGAATTGCAACAGGGACTAATCGCCTATGTTCACAGAGGAAATGGTGAGAGGAATTGGAAATCGTTTTGAATTTAGAATATTTTAATTATAGTCTGTTCCTAGTAACTTCCGTCCGTTCTTTAATTTTAGCAAAATCGAACGCGATGCTCGGACTCCAGGTGAGCGACGGTATCGAGAGCAGTCAGCCAGCTTATTTGAGAGTCTCAGCGTACCCACTGCAAATAAAGCTTCAATATAATACAGGCTTAGTGGTGGTCCATCGGTCGTTTTCTCATCTGACGCCGGCGAATCTATCCTTCATAACAAACTCCGATGATTCCAGTATCGAAATACGGTACGACATTGTTAGTCCGGCACAGTTTGGGACAATACAAAAGTTCAAGGACGTCTCCGGCTCGTGGAGCAATGTCGATCACTTCACCAGCAAGGATGTTGAGCTGGACTGGGTGCGGTATCTTCATAACGTAGGCAGCCCGTCTCAGGATGAGTTTAAGTTTCAAGCAAGCGTAAGGGAGGTCAGAACTCAGCATACCTTCGACTTCAGGATCACGTTCATTGACCTGGAATTGAAAGAGTCCAGGCGACTGCCCGTAAATTTTACCAATTCCATCGAGGTTGTTGTAGGCTCGCAGAATCTGAAATTTCAAACGAACCCCTTGACTACCCCAGTCAATAAGATCGTATTCACCATTGAGGAATCACCAAAGTATGGCGAACTGTTTTTAATTAAAAAAGCAGTGTTGAAAGGCGATACATTCACCCAGGAAGATCTCGACGCAGGAAGACTAAGGTATGTAGAAACATGCACTCAATTCGAAAGAAAACCATATTTCTAGTCTACTTCCAAAGTAGATAATATTCCACCGTTTCAGCTTCATTTAATTTCGTGGCAGAAAATTTCGAATGAAAAACGAACCCTGATTTCAGATGCGCTTAATGCCACGTTTCGTTACAGATACAAACTCCTAAGGAAATCTTTCTCCAACATCAACGATGAGATGGTGTTCAGAGTGAAGGCGCCACAGTGCGTGGAGATCGCGTCCTCACTTCTTATCAGATACAGCCTGCAGAGAAACGGAAACGGACCTGAAACGGTCAACAGATTAAGGGTGAACGAGGGAGGCAGCGTACCATTGAAGATAATGCGTTTCGATGGTAAAAATTACGGCGTTACTTCGCTAACTTACAACGTAACGGTCACCCCTTTACACGGCTGGCTAAAGGTCGTCAATGATACATTTTATTCAAACCCGAGACGAAATGCTACGTATTTCACGTCCAGCGAACTGGCCGCCGAGCTTGTACACTATGTTCATGATGATACGGAGACTCCGGAGGATACTTTTGCGTATGTGGCCATTTCCTCAGAGCGAGAAAACTTCATGTACGTAGGCAATTTTCACGTTGAAGTGGCAATGAGAAATGACAATCCGCCAACACGACTCAACGCCAGAGTGTTTCACGTTGTTCTCAACGGCGAACGAATTCTCACTAACAAAGTACTCGAGTACATTGACGCTGATCTCGATACGAAACCTTCGGACATCGTCTACTCGAGGCGGGACGCGGCAAACGGGGGACTCTACAAAGTGACCAATCCTTCGGTACAAATATACGAATTCACGCAGCAGGACGTTAACCGGCATCAAATACTCTTCAGACACCACGGCGAGGAGACGGGAAAAGTCGAGTTAGGTGTCACCGACGGGCATTTCTACACCGCTGGAGTCCTCGAGGTCCAGGCGAGCCCGCCGTATGTTAATCCTGTACCAACCAATAGCTCGGTGGTCAAATTTAACGAATCGACGACTCTGACTACAGCGGTGCTTCAGATTGAGACAAACGTGAATGCCAATGAGAGCGAGATAATTTACACCGTGATAGAAAAACCGAGACACGGTGTGTTGCTCAAACGCGACAAGGAGACGACTACGTTCACTCAAGATGATCTAGCTCACGGAGAAGTTAGCTATAAACACCAAGGTGGCTCCCTGACCAAAGATAGCTTCAAGTTTCGCGTTTCCGCAAAAAAAACTGAGGCTGAAGGCCATCTTACCGTCAAAGTTTACCCGGAGAGCTATTGGGAACCACTCATCGTCGCCAACAATCAAACGGTTCTCGTCGAGGAAGCGACGAGTGTTCTGCTGTCTAAGAAACACCTGGAAGTTATGCATCCAAAAATATCCCCGGGTCAGATAACATATCTGGTTAAAGAAAGACCTCGATTTGGAAATCTTGAACTCCAGTCTCCTGATCAGGAACACAGCGACGAGGCTAGGGACGATTACGTTGTCACCAGCTTTGAGCAAAGTACTATTAATGAGGGTAAACTGCACTATGTCCAGTCGGAACCGAACCAAACTCAGGACAGCTTTACGTTTGACGTTACAAATGGGATAACGTGGCTCCGAGACCTCGCCCTCAACTTCGTCGTCATCCCTGACAAGATGTACCTTGCAAGCGGGAACTTGAGTGTCGTCGAGGGAAAGAGCGTCGTTTTAGACGAGTCAGATTTCCCAGTGATAACGGAATACTATGCGGGAAAGGTGACGGACTACAGAGTTATTGAAAAACCAAAGCACGGTACCCTGATTGATTCCACGAAAAATTCACTGGTGAAGAAGTTTCCGCAAAAACACCTTGCTGCTGGTGTCATAATGTATCGACATTCGGATGATGAAACTCTGAACGATAGTCTTAGACTTGTCGCCATTGCCGGTGAAAAAACCAGCGAACCCTTTGAGCTTGGATTCAAAGTAATTCCCGTTAACGACGAAATTCCGTTTCTGGTTAATAAGACCACTTTGAATGTATGGCAAGGTGGCTCTGTCTTTATAACGTCCAAGAATCTTGCTACTCTTGATAATGATACTGAACCGGCAAATTTACAGTATCATGTAACCAGCATCAGAAATGGATTTATCTCACTGAAGCAGTTTAAGAAATTGGAAATTCGTAATTTTACTCAACAGCATATCAACAACATGGAAATAATGTTCACACATACGAGTAAGTTGGAAATATTGCATTTATTAAAATTGTTCTCCAGAATATTATTATAGTTTCACGTTGAATTATGGAATGAGCTCTCGGGAAATTTTACTCAGATAGTACGTTAGAAATTTCTACCAAAATTCAAAAATTTTCAGAAAAATCTTCTCCATTAACATGAAGTAGTCAATTTCTTTACTTTTCCGTAACATGTATGTACCATGAAATTTGTTAATAAAAAGATAATCACTTATTGTTGGGCCAACTTGAAGAACAGTTCTCATATAATCACTTATCAATCATTTTTGAGCTTCAAAGCAATTTTTCTTATCTCTACAGACGAATCAGATGCTGAATTTATCTTCACGATTGACGATGGGGTTCATACTACAAGTAACTACACGATGCTG
Organism: Neodiprion lecontei; assembly: GCF_021901455.1. Taxonomy (NCBI): domain Eukaryota; kingdom Metazoa; phylum Arthropoda; class Insecta; order Hymenoptera; family Diprionidae; genus Neodiprion; species Neodiprion lecontei. The sequence continues at coordinate 25,776,285 of NC_060264.1, forward strand.
GTTGTAACGCGAGAAGTCCGTCTCTCGGTGAAGAACAATAATCCATTAAACGTGTTTCCATTAACAAGGAAACCGATATCTGCGGACCTACTCTTTATTGATAGTACAGATGGCAATCGTAAAATAAAATACATTGTCAGAAGCGGGCCGCATCTCGGGAGGATAATCATGGAAACGAGCGAGGGGATATGGCTCGAGGTTGACAGGTTTTCTCAGAGCGATTTAAATCACAGCAAAGTAATTTACGAACACACCAAACAATTCATGGATCTCTCTGCCAACGATTCCTTCGTTTTTGACGTAGAGGCACATTTCGCTAAACCGGTACTGAATCAGGTAACCCGTTTTCTTTACTCTTGTGCTATAAAAAAAACTAAAGAACAACTGCTAGAACAGTAATTTTTAGGTGCAAATGGTCAAAACTTTACCAACTCACATCGATTTGTTACAAAATTTCATATATAATCAATCCAACGATTTATGATTTCAGCTCTTTCAAATTGAGATATCTGTATCAAGCGGCGGACTTGACAGATACATATCAGCCGAAAGCGTTCGCGTCGAGGAGGGAGGTTCGGGAAAGGTGATAGTGAACGTTACCGGCATTGTTAAGTTTCTGCAGGCAAAAGCTGGCCTTGAAAATCCCACGGTAATAACCAGACTCGCCACACATCCTAGCCACGGCCACGTTATGCTTTTACCAGACTTAAATGTGACGACATTCACACTGCCTGAAATTGAAGGAGGAAAGGTAGCGTACTTCCATGATCACTCGGATACGACGGAAGATCATATTCACTTCTCTGTGTACCTGACTCCGGGCCACATTCTACTGTGTAACACGACTGTCCCAGTAATTGTAACGCCGATAAATGACGAGCCTTTCAAACTCGTAACCAACGCGCCTTTCGTCTCTGTTGTAAGAAATCAGAACCAGACAATAACCAGAGAAAACTTGCTTACGACCGATCCGGACACAGACCCTCAGGAACTATCCTACGACGTTATATCTGGCCCAACTTACGGCAGGCTTCTTCTGCTTCCCCAAGATCAAAATTCATCCGAAGTTCATCAGGTGAACAAGTTCAGCCAGCACGATGTTGACTCAAATCGTCTCGTCTATGAGCACTCCGGCCCGTTACAAGCGGCTTCGTTTTACTTCAGGGTATCCGATGGGAGATTCAACCCGGTCTACAGGGTATTAAACTTTCACGTTCTCCCAATCCGTTTGAACGTAACTGTCGTCGGCCCTGTCAGCCTCCAGCAAGGCTCTAACGTAGCTCTGATATCAGAGGACAACATAAGACTAGAAACTAACGCGAGGCAGGATTTGGTCACCTACAATGTAACAAAGGCACCGAAGTTCGGCACCATATACGTCAGGGACGCTGCGGCGGTTAGCTTCAGGCACACGGATCTTCTGTCGAAGAGTGTAATGTTCATGCAGACCGACATGACCGTGTCGAATGATAGCCTCGAGCTAGCGGCACAGCTGAGCAATTTTGAGGCAAAACACGTCGTCATCGACGTCATTGTAGAACCATTGATGATCGTGAATCCCATGGTGGCTATAGCAGGGGAGAGAAATCGGTTGGATCTACGATACATGGACGCGACGCCACTGGCGAAGCTGACAAGTAGCAACCCGGTGTTCCTGGTGACGAGGAAACCGAAGTATGCACGAATTAAAAAGATCATCAGGAGTTCCGGAGATAGGAAGGGCACGCGGGAACGAGAAGTGAGCAAGTTCGCCCATCAGGAGCTGATTTCGGGCCTGATATACGTTGTATGTAAAAAAATGCCCGCTCTGGAAATCGAAGGGACACCCGACAGCTTCGGCTTTGTGCTGGCAGCATCTATATTTCAGCCCGCGGCTGGCAACTTCAACTTCCGAATCAAATATAACGTCGACGATTTCAATATGACCTTAGGTAGTCCGATGGACCCGGTTGGGCACGAGGGAGAAATGGCAATAGCCCCCAACATGAGCAACGACTATCTCCTCATCCTGGGAATGCTCTTGGGCGTTTTCCTCCTCGGCGTAGTCGTCATAATCACCATAAGGTGTAGACACAATCGGTACAAGCATGCCGACGACAATAAGACCGAACCATCACCCGGGGTTGGTGTAATGCCGCTACCTAGACCACCCGATCATCTTATGCCCGCCACTCCGCACCTCAAACGATTCGGTAATGATCATGATGGCATTACGGGAAGTAGTACCCCACTTCCAGTCCTACCATCCATGCCAGCCACTCTTCCTCAATGCAAGGTAATCCCTCTTAGCCCTTTGGACAGCATCGCTGGCTCCGAGGTTGACGTCTCTTCGAGGTATCCTTACGGTGTGCCGGACGGTGACGAGTGGAGCAGCTTTGACACTTCCGATCTGCCGTGTCCCTCGGCTACCACACCTAGGGCCAATCCGTTACTCAGGAGAAACCAGTACTGGGTATAGCACAAGGCCTACTGTCATAGACGTGACAAGTTTTTGCCTTTCACGCAGCTGAGACTTTCATGATGAGGTTTTGGCGAAGCGAGACGAAGTCCAACGGTGACGTCGTGCCTCAAGGAAAGACTTTTAAGTACACGATACACGTGTGGATACTGTTCTTGACTTTTGGTTCGGCTCGATGAACGACCGATTGACGATTGTGGTCACTCGAATGGTGCTGATCGTAAATCCGAACGAGAAATATAGACTTTCACATATTTACATTTAAGGTTCTCAATGTCAGGGAAAGGTACTCTGGCACGGGGTGGATATAAGGGAAAGGGTGGGAGGGTACTTCGAAATTGACGAAAACACATTAAAGGTATCGTAAGAACGCACTGGCTAAGCAACCAAAGTAAAACTACGACTTAAGATTTAGATAATGTGCCTACGAAGGTAGAGGTAATTAAAAATTAACACCTAAGTTAGCGTTAATGATGATTAAATATACGTTATATATACATATAATATATCTATATTCGGTAGCTTTTTAATGAACATATTATTATATCTGCGTCGCAACGCGTTAACACCAAAAATCTTTAACCGGAAAAAAGAGAATGGAAAATATTAATATTAACGGTAAAAATTGATTTAACTGGGAAGTAATGGTACAGTCCGCTCTTTCAATAGTGCCCCGATCGAAATGCATGTCGATCTATTTGATACGATAATTCTTTTGCTAAAATGATAATTGTACTAAGTAATTTGTTAATCTTGACTTATGCACGCTTAGTATTATGGTTTGTGCAAACTGACTCAAATAACAAATTATTTCAAACGTTTCAAAAGCTATATCATTAAATGAACGACTGCATGTGTCATGATACGAGTTTATAAAAGGCAAGTCGATTTATCGTATGAATAAATATTCCAAGCTAAAATAGTTGTGGACAATATAGTTTTCTTTGAAATTGAACAACAAAATTATCATGATATACGAATTACGAAATATCTTCATTCTGATAAAAAAAGATTATAATTCAAGTACATATTTTATAATTCTTATATCACGATAATTTTGTTATTTACTTTCAAAGAGTTTTCATTGGCAGAGCGGACTGTAATAAGCTCTGTTGAGTGTTAAAATTGTTGTAAATGTGTTCCAGTATTAAAGCGTGTTATAAATAAATTTATGAATGTTGACAGCGGGTAAAGCTGTTCACCAATCACGTTTTGGCTTTGAATCGCGAGATATTTAAATTGTTGTTAGACGATACTACTGAAATAATTAATTGGTCGTAAGTTAAAAATTCTCAAATGTACTATAATACAATATAGGATCTTTTTACTACACACGGTAGAAACAGACATACTTCGAACAAGTATCTATGTGTATACAAAAATACCTCCTGAGCTAAGGAAAAGTGTCCCAAACTCTGTCCGAGACTAACTGAGGAGAATATCGAAAACAGAATTATAATTTCAACGAAATATCATTGGAATCTTACTGTCGGAGTAAGTAAAATCAATTAATGTGGTCAAAAACGACGCAGAAGAACAAATCATCAATATACTTTAAATCAAGTATGTTGTCAATTTTTTATGTTTTTGTACAAAGAAAGTTTTAATTTTTTACACTTTTCCTTGTAACGGTAGAATAGCAATCAATATTCACATAGATTATGATTGTTTTTATCATCATCGTCATCATCGTTACTGTTATTAATAATAATTGTTCAATACATGTAAACCTATACGTACACATGTGTATCTATAGCCTATGCGGAGAAAGTGCAATACAAATTTATGCGCATACGCTATAGTGCATTTGAAATCACATAGGCTTTTTTACAAACTAGGTATTGTCCAAAATGTAGATGAAGAAGAAGAGGAAGACAATTAGCGCCCTACGAGTGCCAAAATTATAAAATAACAAATTATTATTTATAGTGATCATCATGCGACTATACTCGAACCCTGTCCATCAATATAAAATAAGTAATAAAACACGGTTTAAAAAATTCTAACGATACGTCGTTGACTGAAGATATATGAAGACTTTATAACTAGCCCTGAATTGTTTATCGTAATGGTTTATCAACTCCAGTGTTGGGCACCACTAATTACTTTGTGTAATTAAGAAAAAAAACTCTAATTACATTTTCAATTTGAAATTAAGTAAGAATGACTTATTATACTTACAATTGCAATTTGTAATTAGAAAAATGACGATTACAAATTACGAATGTAATTAGTATGGACTTTGCGTCTGATTACAAATTACAAATGTAATTAGAAATGGTTTTTCTACCACTTGTAAGCATCTTTCATTTACGAAATTATTGTAATTTCTAGTTTCCGTTTAGCGACCTCAAATTGCATGAAAACAGTCTCACGATGGCTCATTTTACGTCTCATTCTTTACGGAATCATAGGAAGTGTCTCCATTATTCACTTTTAGGCAAACGACATGCGAGAAATGTGGAAATAGTAATAACAGAAATATTAATAATGAATAAAATAGTTTAACACGTGTCCAAAACCACAAATTTTTTTGACGATTTTCGGGATATTATCGATAAGGGTAGGACTGCTACGCGATCCGATCTAAAATCGAGTCGGCATAGCAGTCACCGCAATTATCTTCCCGCCCTTCGGCACGCACAAGTCCGTAAGGCTAGCAATCTATACATCTTTAGAAACGGATACTATATTGTTTTTCGAAAGTAAAAAATAAGAAAACCGACAGTCACGCATCGCGATGCGCGGTCATTGAGAGCTTCCGTGAACCTCCGGCAGATAGCGACAGTCTGCCGATTGCGAGCCATGAAGCATCCAAAAAGGTGCGCGTTACGCATGCTCCATGATCGTGTAACGACAGCCAGCCTGAGGAGCAGACGCCAGCTGTTCAACGGAGAGAATCACATCGCGCACCACTGCTAGCTAGCTAGCCAGTATTGTTGTTCGTATAGTCACGTCGTCGTCTATCCGTCATCCGAGTCGCTAACGATCCTCGTACATCGCGTAATATATTCGTTGTTAAAAAAGAGACGTTGTGATTTTGCGCACGGTCGTTCATTTCTCGATTTTAACTGGTTAATTGCTTTGTTTCAAGTGGTCCGGCGTGCATGTGTGTGTGTTTGTTTGTGTGCATCAGTGTTGGGGAAAAATATATTCCCGTTGTTCACGCGTCGATAAAACATACATAATATTGCGTATCGGGGAAAGATAAATTGGCTAAAAAACATCGTCCCTTCGACGAGTGGCAACCCAAATAGCCGATAAGCCGAAACGTTTCGACACCTAAACTTTCCGATATCCCTGAGGGAAAGAGAGGAAAAAAAAGGAAAGAAAAAAACGCTGGCCATCGCGAGAGTTTTTACGAACCTGCTTGTGGCCTAGCAGCCGCGAAAAAAGCCGCAAGGTAAGCAGGAAAATACGGGAGAACACAATACTAATTGAGACAGACTCTGATTCTGCTCACGGATCGCGACGAGGCACAAAAAAATTCGTGGGAATCGGAGGCAGGAGTTTTATATTCTCGCGCGGTGAAATTCCCCTGGGTTCACCGTACACTGCAATCAGCTTTAACAACCGATAACCGTAGCGTTTAATAGAAATACATACGTCGTCGTTGAGAAAAAAAAGTGATTCGAGCGGAAGGCAAGAGAGCCCGGCACGTAAAATAAATCTCTCTTCTACAGGAATGGCGCAACCGACGAGTAGCGCGCTGAGGGCACTCGCTCTCGAGTACAAAAGCCTCCAAGAAGAGCCAGTCGAAGGATTTCGTGTGAAATTGGTCAACGAGGACAACATGTTCGAATGGGAAGTCGCGATCTTCGGACCACCGGACACACTTTACCAAGGAGGCTATTTCAAGGTTAGTAGTACGCATCTCTGCGTCGTCGTCTCGTTAGAGTCGATACTTACCGCTCACCCGTTACCTGACTAATAGTGTATTAAATTCGTTTCGACGAAAGGGTAACAAAGCGTAACGGTGTCTAAATAACCCTGTTACACTTTCCCATTCCCAGAACGCATCGCTCGCTGATCGCGACGACGAAATTTTTTCATGCATCCGTGTCACCGTCGTTCGCGGAATACTTTTTTCGATTGTAATTAATAATCGTCACATTCCTGTACTTACGTTATACGTCTACCTACGTATATTTATGATGCTGACATTGACTTCGTCAATAGCTCGGTTTTCTTTCCAATTTAACGAACGTCAAAGAACCTCTCTCGCAGCTTAGACTTAAATAGATACGTACCTCACAAAAAAATCGCGGTATTCGTGCAGTCTCTTCTGTTTTACCACCTCTGTGTATCCCAATTTATCCCTGCTCAGATTCACTGTTTTCTTCGCTATCGTCCGAAATACACTTTACCTATATTTATACGTCAAAACATGCGATCGGTGGGTAGTATATACGTATGTATCAACGATACGTACATTTGCGTGTACAAACCGTCGTGAGACTCCCGCCAGTTTTCAGGGTCGCGGTGTCTCTACCACTTGAGAGACAAAACAGAAAACAATGATACTTTTTAGTACTATATAACTGAACCGATGCGTATCGATTCACGTGCTCGATCGCAAATCGTACGTAATTATGCTGGGAATCGAACGAATCGAAAACATCGACGACGAGGCCTTTAAGATACTCGTTAAAAATAAGATAAGAGATGACACGCTCCGCTGCGTGTGTTTTTATTCTCCATTCTTCGGAGCATCGCTTTGCCAACGGGCTACAGGTATATTGCATATACGTACAATATAAATATAACCCACGTTCAGCGCAATAATAACCATACGTAGTCGATTTTGATGCGCGAAAGAAAAAGAGACGCGATATGGCGATGCAAGTAAATAAAGTAAAGTAAATAAATATAAACAACGGTAACGGCGAGCTCGTTTCGCAAGGATTGATAAATACGCCGTTTAGGCACACGGGTTAGAACGCCGATACCATCCTGGATGAAAAGTACACGTGTGTACTTTCCCGCCCGCACATATATACACATATATATGAATATATGTATATATTGTATTTCGCTCGGTCGCGCGGAGCGACGCTTTGTTGTTGCAATACCCTGTTGTGCTGGTAGATTATACGCTGCCTTTGCCTTTGCAACGTTCTCGTTTTCCGATCCCGCCGCTATATTGCACGCATTCTATCCGTCCGTAATTCACTGCGACAACAACGCGACACGGGATCCCATTTTTTCGCCTATACCACGTAATGTATTATCAAAGTAAATTCGAGTACCGATGGTTTTGACATCATTTTTGTTCAACCTCATCGTCAGCCATGTTTTTGGCCAATACCGCTCTAGGTCGCTGATGTTATCTCGGTGTTTTATGTAGGCCCGTGCCTTCTGGTTGGATGATTGGAAGCATGCAAGCTAGGAGCTATTAATAAGTTATAGGTAACGGCAATCTGTATATCCGCCTTCCCCGAGAAACGCAGAAACGTCAGAGATTTTCACCTATCCTTGTAGATGCCCCGCGGATTGTGGCTTCAGGTTGTTTTTTCACTAGTTGCAAACAGAGGGGACGAGAGGGGAGAGGGGGGGGGGGGGGGGGGGGTGAAAGTAACGCGAAACCCGTGAATCTTCCGGGTCTTACTTTCACCGTTTCTCAGGTAGACTCCGAGGACAAAATTTATATCTTGCAAACCCTTTTGTTTCTTCCTTTCTCTCTCTCTCTCTCTTATATTTCGTTCCTTACCTTTTTTCAGTTGACTCCGAAAGACGCGAAAACTAGAGAAACGAAATGTCGCGTTATTCGGAAAGAAAAAACGGTGCACCGATTTACCGTAATCGTTACTGTTCGCGGTAAAACGGGTCTTCTTTTTCTATATATATATATGTATATATATGTACGTATGTGTGTCTTTTGCGGTACCGCGGCCTAAGAGCAATTGCCAAAATCAGAAAGTCATCGATTTACATAAACGTGCTGAATGTGAACCGTGACGTGTTTCACCTGCGTTGAGAGAGAAAATTCGCACGCGACGATTGAGCAATTCACAATTTAACCCTTTGAGTCATGCGTTATTATGTTGCGTCAACTTATTAACAAGATAATATTTTTTCCTTTCTGGGGACGCTGATTACGAATATGAAATCAGATTTCAAAAATTCAAGATGGTGGATCCAATATGGCGGACGAGAATTTCGAATTTGATCGAATCCGGTTAAAAAAAACTGTATACAGAGGTTTTCGGGGTCGCTGATTGAATTCGCCAGACTGAATTATCAAGACCTGATTTCAGATTCGTAATCAGCGACCCCGAAAACCCTTGAACAGAGTTTTTTCTTCGGATTCGATCGATTTTGAAATTTTCGTCCGCCGTATTGGACCCGCCATCTTGAATTTCTATAATCCGATTTCAGATTCGTAATCAGCGTTTCCGAAAATGGATAATTTATGTAAAACATGTGTACAACGATCGACATTTACGTTATATCGCAATAATTACTCTTGAGTATTGAAAACCTATGAGCGTACTGTCAGAAATAGTAAAACATCGCAAAGAAATATGTTAAAAAGTTCACTAAATATACAAAAAAAAAATGGATATAATATAGGTGGTAAGAATACTTACCACTATGACTCAAATTGTAAGAATTGACTGAAACAATTCTTTCCATCTTCACGGTTAGTATCGTTAAATATTTAATTTCATTAGATCGTTTAATTTCATTCTAGAGTGCCTCTCGTTTCATTTCACAAGTCTATTTTTCTGCCGAATCAAACGAGGCAAACGTAGGATAAAGTCGGACGAATTTACCATATTTCGAACGATTTTGCAGCGATTTGTGACGAAGCATCGATAATCCAAGTTTTGCCTGTAACTCCGGCTTATCTATCTATCTTCATACTTTTAAAGAGCTCATTTTAGCTTAAAAACATAATAATATAACGAATAATATAACGTACGACTATTTCGTAATAAAGTTAATTTAAAAAAGAAAGTGCAATATACTCGTGTTTACGAATCGAGGTTTAAATACAGGAATTATAATCGCGAGAGAAAAAATTAGGAGGCAACAAGAAGCTTCCGCGATTTTACACCGCTACACTTTCTATCCTCCAGTCGTTGGTACGGTTCCCGTCTCACCGGACTCCGTGTAAATTCGAAAAGTATTGCAGAACACTGTTATAATCGGAAAGTTGAACCTATACACGTATAATAGTAAGCAAAGCCCGAGAGGCCTGGCGGAGCGGAGTGCGGAGTGGTTTAGAAAGCGTTCGATGGTGCGAAGCCGGATAATCATATCTCTACTACGTATATACCTAGCCATTTATTATACATACCCTGCCGCGTGTATATGTAAAATACACACTTTTGCGTGAGCTACAACGCAACGTGCGAACGAGCCGCGAGAGACGGCCGCAACATCCGTATATTTATCGCGAATTAATTAATACATGCTTATCACAACTTTCCTACCTTCGTGTGCCTCTGTCTTTTTCACCCCCTGTGTCCGATCTAATTAATGTCCTTTACGCATTTACGATTTCGCAGTCTAGCAGAAACGTTTTAGAGCGTAAAAAAAAAATGTCCGGTCATATATTCATGTGCGATAATGTTACTTGTTTCAACAATTGTTCGTTTTACTCTTCGTCGTCGGGCGGTGTATTGTAATTTCCCGTCTTAACCTTATAAAGCATTGATTTCTTTTTATTTATATTTTTCCCGTTAATCTGTTTGTTGCGCGTCGCGTTTTTTTTTTTTTTTTTCTATTTTTCATTTTAAATTCTGTTTTCGTTGAGATTCGTTGAAAACACTTCGCGTACGTATCCCTTCCGATTCGATATCCCAACATGTGTTCTATAAAAACACACGGAAACATTGTTGATCATATTATCATAGATCCTGCATCGTCGTTGCACTTTATATTTGTTACCATTCAGAATTTCGCCGTCTAGAGACGGAATATTGAATGTTATGCCCATGGAATTGTTGCGTTTGTTAGTCATGGTATTGAACTGCGACGGTTATTTAGTTCAGAATATTTTATCAGCGGTTTATCGCACGTGTAATTCGAATTCGAGCGTATCTGAATGAAATTCGACAGAAGTAAGGTCGACGAATGGACAATATCGTCGAACGTATACACCTACGTAATGCGGCCTTCCTTCTATCAAAAAACACTGTTACGAGCATTTTTATTTTACTTTTTTTTTTCCACCTTATTTATACACACAAATCAGCCTTCGGAATTATACTGTAGATTATTATAATCACGAACTCGGTGAATGCTCGGTTTAAATTCAAACCTTTAAACCAATCCTCTAGCGGAAAAAAAAAACATTCCCGAATCAATGAATTGTCCAACTGATCATATCGCAAAATTTAATAAGGATATTAATTTATACATTGTTGCAAGGTTTAATGATCTCTGCACCAAGGCTCGTATGCATACATATATGTATATATAAGTAGGTATGCAAAAGTATACGGCATTACAGCCAATGATCGTTAAGCATGCACAAGTTGTGAGATTTGATCATTGGCATGTTGACAATGACAATTATTATCACATGTCTACATATTTAAGACAGCAAAAATTGAATTTTTCATTCTTTACTCTCAAATGCACAAGATTCTATACGCAGTTTAGGGCGGTATAAAAAACATCATACGGTGATCTAAAGGACCTGCAGGTATTATGATAAGTAAGTGTGTCGGAGTGTCGAGAAAGTAGGCTATTCCTGGTGGGGGAGTCCCGAAGGATATTTGGGCCAGGGCCAACCCGCGATCAATACACGCTCACTCCGTTTACACACCGACAGGCGTCTGTCTATGCGTAAATAAATTACATCGTACACACACACGTGTAGACATTTTAAATTCGCTCCTCCTCCGAATGACATTTCATTGAAATATATACACGTATATAATCATTGAGAGTAAAAACAAAGTCGAGGATTATAAAATTGTGCACAGCTTTGGCGAAAACAATATCAGTCACCTACTATTTATGCAAACGTATATATATATATAGGTGTATAGACGTACAAGGTTATCGCTGGGAAGTCGCGTTATTGGCGATCGCCTCGCGGATTATCCTCGAGATCATTTCGCTGCTGTTGCTACTCGAAAGCGTCATTCCCGCGACATGAATTATTATTGTTATTATTATTATTATTATTATCCATACTTACGTATGATGTATGTTTATTATACATACACTGTGTAGCGGTGGACAATTTTATATTTCGTGTATGTACGCGTCTAGATTATAAACCTGTGATAGGTACTCTAATAAGCGTGTATATATATATATATACAGATAGATTAGATTTAGATATATATATATATATATATAGGATATCATGTATAGGTACATTTAACGATCGAAACTTATCACGGTCGCGTGTGAACAACTCTGAACAGAAGGCATTACTTTTCGTGTACATATGTTTTAACATATAGGTATGTATCACACATTCTATTGTATAGATTTTATTTTTTATTTTATTTTTTTTTCTTCTGATTTGCGATTGAAATAAATTACATCAATTATTACGTATCATTGAATCATCGGTGTTGGTATACGATAATCACGATGCGAAGTTATTTTTTTTAATCGAGGAGAAGAAGAGAGAAAAAATATTGGAAAACATGTTGTTGAATTGTTTAATTAATTTCGTACCGCGATTATATTGAGGTTGACGGACTGTGAAAAGAAGAAAAATAAAAACAAGTCAGGAAAACGTCGGTAAATAATCAGGACATGATTCTCTGTATGAAAAAAAGCCTTTATAAAACCTCGACATTGAATAATCAGGCGTTGTGTATTATGCACTTGAAGCGGATGCAATCATGCGGATATTCACGTATTGTATTGGGTGCAGAAAGGGAGGGAAGAAATTATTCATGTTCGATGTTGGTAATCTATTGCTACATTATATGTATCGATTTATTTATTATAAATGGCGGTGAAGTGGCAGAAAATAACGTTGAGCAAAACGAACCACAATGATTCCAGCGAATCGATTTACGGGACGAACTTTGACCTTAAAACCATCAGGATAATGCGTACGGTATATATATAATGCAATATTAAGTCTCGTCTCGCTGACGTAGGAAATTATATATATATATATATATACATATATTGTATATACAACGTTTCTAAAACATGTTTTAGTAACGATATAAATATCATACATTTATTTCAGTATGGAGAAAATTAATTTTTTATACTTACCAAAAAATCGTTACTTATCGCCAAATGAGTATCGTTACAATAATGACTTGGATATTATTGGAATTATTAAAAAAATTTGCTTTATAATTAACTGTGTTTAGTGTGATTACAGCTGCCAATGCTACAAATTCTAGTTCTTGCAACGTTGAATCTGTTCATTTAGTTTATTACGTTTTTTTAGTCAAGTAAAACTATGACATTAATTCATTGTTGCACCAACATCAAATTACCGCAATCGTTACGAAGCAATACGGTACAAGTGACCACTATAAAAAAAAAGTAACAGCACAGGCTAGATTTTCTGGTTACGGTTAAAAAAAACTCATTTGCACTTTACATCCCGGATTGTATTTTTCGAATATGGGGAAAAATAAAAATAGTGTCAGGACTGTATATAATAATCACAACTACTAGAAATTACTCTCTATGTAATTAAGCAGAATATATCTACTTGTATTTTGCAAATTGAAGTTAATAACGTTATCGTAACGATTCATGCTGAGAAAAAACCGTTATTTTACGATTTTTGAATTTTTTGAAATTGAGTAAACCGTAATAAATCGAAACACAATTATATTTTGAATCCTTAGTTCCGTCAAAAGCATTGTAAAATTAAGTGATTTTTGCCCAAATGTTTTGTTACGATAACCTAACTAACTTCAACCTCGTACACATTCAGTCATTCTATTCTGTAAGGTTGCGAAAGACTGATTTTTGTTATTTCCCCTCCCCCTTTCTATTGAGGGCGACAGATCGGGAACTGTCAGGAAATATCGTCAATCGGTAAAAGTCAGGGAAGTCAGTATTTTTTCTTCAATTATTTAATTATTTTTAAGTTATTTTCAAACTTTAACTGTGCTCCATAAATTCAGGTAAGCTAACTTTCGGAACTGGTATTGTTCAATCTCTAATTATTTCTGTGAAACAAAGCGATACCATATATTTTTTAATCTAAAATCACGTATTCAAGGTGTACAATTTTTGGTGCCTTTAGTCGTAAAAGCCATCCACTAACGTGACCTAAGTTTTGTGGAAAATGATCACAAAATTTAGATGTTTTTTGTTACGGGAAAAGTCGGGGAATTTCAATTGAGTGAAAATTGTAGCCACCCTGTTTACACTAACGTCGTTGTCCCAAGTTCAGCCTCGCAAATTACTCCCACTTTTCCATCGAATAAAATGAAAAGAGGTAGACGTGGCTTCGTACGGCGATATTTCTAAGAAGCGACCTTAGATCGAGCTGGCTTACATCCCAAATGTCCGGTGACATTGGCATGTATATGCGCGAAGCTGACATTAGACGACCGTGCATTGCAGGCCGATGTATAAAAAGGCGACTCTGACCTATAAGAATGCCGTATACATGCGGTATCGGTCCGACATCTTTTACCTACGAGCCTCGTCTAACTCGCAGTATATACACAGGCATAATATGTATACGCAGACACTCTATGCAATACACAGGGTATATATATATTATAATGCGGCAGTGGCAGCAGCAGCGGCGACTAATCGATTGGTCGGAAATGGTCCTTGGCCCGTTGGCCGATCCGAAGTTACATGAAGGCAACTGTAATACTTGTGTATATGTATAATATCCGTGCACATGCATGCATACGAATTATTACGTATGTACACTTGGTGACAATGAATCTGCGACGGATCATTTTTTACACCGGACAGTTACGTTGGCGACACTGAGAAACCTACAGCGCCACAGTCGGCCGAGCGCGGAACTAACTCAATCTCAATAAACGTAACGTAACCCATGACCGTCGAATCTAACCTTGGAATACGTGTCAATCCAACGAGTAATTATCCCCGTGGTATCGTTTAAATCATTAATTGAATAATTTTCAAGGAATTGGCTTTGCAGAATATGAGTATATTTTATTTATCGCGGTTTACTAAATTTCAGCCATTCCTAAAGGTGCGACGTAACGATTGTCCCTAATCCACGCATCGTTACAATAACGCTACTAACTTCGGTCTCGTAAAAATTTAACTGACTCATCTTGACACGTTTAGCTACCCACTTTTCAATTTTCATCTTTCTCTGACCACTGATTCGTTTTGCGATAGAACTTCCTTAAGTTGCAAATGTCCCGCGCCGCTGCTGCGTGACCGTTAAATTCAAAAATAGCACCGATTCTCATCCCTACGGCGACGAGGTTCGCAACACGTGCGCTGCTGGTTAACGTTCGTTTCAGGCTAAATCACTGGCTAATTTTATACCTGGATGTCAACGACGCGTGACTTCGTACATATGCGTCTATGCATGCATGTGTATAATAATATGTTGCACACTCTTTGCCGATTCGTCAAACTATCCTTTAATCGGACCGCATCTTGTCACGATGCATTCTCACCATAATTGTTTTGCTATAGGGTTCAAAATTATCATAATTCATTTCTTATTTTCATTCGTCGACTTCTTTCCTCATCCGTGATTGACCGATGATTTAACGCTTGTATTTTTCATTTTCACGTTTCAGGCACACATGAAATTTCCACCTGATTATCCGTACAGTCCACCGAGCATTCGATTCATGACAAAGGTCTGGCACCCAAATGTATACGAGGTAAGAAATACTTTTGATCATCAATTTTCCTGAAAATTGTTCATTCCATATATACGCCGGTAACCTTCTTAAGTTCTTTTTTTCCTTCTGATCGATCTGTTGCATAATTTGTTAAACGTGCTACCAATGTATACATTGGGCAGTCCCTCATTTCGGGTGTTGTAATAATAATTAAAAAACAATTACCTAATTTTATCATATTTTTACCTCAACTCCAACACGTGTTTCGAACACATTCTAAGTATATATTTCATTGAAAGCGTAATAATGTTCAAAAAAATGCCTAACTGCGAGGTTTTAGTAGGCATTAAGTGCTATTATCTGAGAAAAAGTTCACATCCATATTCCAGTCAATCTACACGAAATGCACACCCTCGGAATCTGACGTTTTTTTTTTTCATTTAGAAGAAGTGCAATTTGTCCTCATTTACCTGGTATGATGATGTGCTTTTTTTCGCAGATAGTAGCACTAATCCACACTAAAACCACGCAGTTACGAATCTTTCTAAACATTATTACTCTTACAATAAAATATATTCCCAGAATGTGTCGGAAACACGTGTATTTTAAATGGGGAAATCCACCCTGTCGGTAACACGGATCAGAGTTGACGTAAAAATCTGTAAAAATTAGGCAATTGCTTTTGAATTATTTGAATTTGATTTGCGGGGGTTAGCGAGAAAAAATTCGTCAACATCCTAAACCAGGGACGCCTTGGTATACATGTATATTACACGTGTGCATAACATGTTTATAATCCTGATAATAGCGCACGTGGCGTATTTCTCTGATACAAAGTCTGAACGTATATTGATGCTGTGAATAACAATAATAATAATAATACCAATAATTGGTGGAAAGTGCTGAAACGTGCCGGCCTCCGCACGAGGCGCAAATCTCGCACGTTGTCGGCTGTCGGCGATCAGAATTTGTGTCTGATCTCAACACGAAACCGTGAACGTGACGTCGGTTAGACGCGTCACGTGGCGATGTTGTTTTCGATACTTTTAATGGGTTTCTTTAGTCGGAAGTCACTGATTTGAAAGCTGATTTTTTTTTTTTTTTTTGTGTTTCGTACGCTTGTAGAGGTTCGCCAACATTTACGTTATCACAAAAGGGAAAAGGGAAACTTTCGCCATTACGGCAGAATAATATAATTTACATGAGTTGAAATCTCACCTTCCTACAGACGATGATAAAGAAGTCTTTTTCTGGAATATTAAATACGGTTCCTTTTATACTCTTCGACAGAATTTTGCACGTTTCGTATGTTTCGCATTCAGTAATATCATACAAATTAATATTATACAACTTAACAAACATGGTGAAAGACGTGTTTCGATATTTGAATAGACGTGATTTCATTGGATGAAGAATTTAAAAAAATACTCCGCCGTGTTTGGTTAACATAAGTGAACAAATCATTTCTCTGTTTATGGAATTCTGTAGTGTCTGGCAGTCACGCTAGCCATAGACAATTAAAAAAAAGAATTATGTGGGAGTTCCATCTCGTCCGGAACACTTTTCTGCGCATCGGTCAACGATTTTGACGCCACCCGACATTTCGGTGCTTGGCTGACTGAAAACAACTATTTTAGACTCCTAGGTCGTGATGTAGCATTGCTTGAGAGATCTTGACCTTTCAACATTATTAAAAAAAAAAAAAAAACGAACGTTTGTTGTGTACCGAGAGATTTGAACTTGTATAACTTGGCTCCCTGTATCCGGAAGAATATCTTCAAAACTGATTTACGAACTCGAAGGACTCGTCTTTTAGGCCGTGTGATTGGAAATTTTTGAAAAAAAGGTTTCAACTTTGATATTTGCCAATAGATGTTGATTTTCATTCTTTTACTGGAAGGGCATAATTTTTCTTCACGAAAAATTTACCGTACTTAACTCGTTCCCTACTAAAGAAATCCTATAATTTGTGGTGGGATGTTCCTCTTTTTTTGTTACTCCCCAATCATTTCATTTCCTCATCATCGGACATAGCGCATTCATTTTCATTAAAAAAAAAAAAAAAAAAAAAAAATCTATGTATGTAAACATCTCGAGCATCACGTCCAAAGCTCAAGTTGGTCAAATTTTTAGGAAACACAATTGATTCAAAATTTTGGGTCGTTTTGGATTAGCGGAGGATCAAAATCTCAAATACCATCAAAATCGATTTTACACGTGAGTTAATCCTTGGACAATTCAGAAGGCCAGACATCTATCTCTCTCTCTCTCTCTCTCTCTCTCTCTATTTTTCGCGCTCATCGTCCTCGACAAAGAAATCAGATAAGGTACAGAATGTATTAGGCGATTACGCTGAGGCCACGTACCTATAATAACCCAGGTCATCAACCAGCTAGCCAGCCCGTCATGCCATTCCATCCTATAAATTCGATTCCTCCGTATTCCTTTTCCCTTCTTGTCATTCCTTTATTTACAGCTTTTCACATCTTTCTCTTTGCCATGTTTCTCGACGGAAATTTTTGTCCGCATACAGTAGCAGCACGAGCAGTTCTCTTCTTATTCCATTATGCAGGCTGTCTTGCTACCGCTCTCCCTCACTTTCGGAACTGACGACGACGACGACGACGACGACGACGACGACGACGACGACGACGAGAAACGGACGAGGTGGTTCTTCGTTCAAACTTATATTATACTCATGTGAGAGGGCAATGGCCCCTCCAGTGCCGTACATATTATTACGAGGGTCGAAACAAACTGCCTCTCAGTGGAGACCGACCTTCGTTGCGGGGTCAATCGCGTTTCGTGTGTCGTTTGCTCGTAGTAATGAAAAAACAAATTGATTAATTATACATTGTATTGATCCTAGGGAAAAACCAAGGCAAACTTCTCTCCTTCCACAACTCCTCCTGTTATTTATTTATTTATTTTTTTACTTCACGGCTCATGGCTCATGACTGTGTAAGAGTAGTCTTGTTTTTTTTTTTTCGTTTGTTAAGTAATTTTAATTACGTTAACAAATGGTGATTCGCTGCGTAGAATGATCCGAGACGGCGTGGCAGGAAAATTAATTTTAAATAGGAATCGATCGATCGATTGGGGGAGGTTTTAGTAGGGATATGTATACACCTCCATTATCCTTGAATAATCACGATTTCAGTGTATATTACTTAGCGTGTCTACGTTTTTAGAAAATTGAAACATTTCTACGTTGGGTTATAATTTATTTTCTCAAAGTGGGAGAAAGGACCAAACGAAAATTTGAGACGTTAAACCTGAAAAATTTTGAAAAACCTGAAACAATTGCTACCTGATTGAATACGACTTATTGCGATCTCTCGAAAAATCGAAAATATTTCGAATTTTACATAGTAATCAGGGATAAGGTAAATAGTACGACGGGGAAGGCGTTGACTTAAAAAATGACAGTTGAAAGAGGTTATTATACGTATTATATGCGGATTAATTATCCAAGAAATATAAAAATTGAAATGAAATTAACGGCGCTTGATAAATTGTCTAAAAATAATTAAATTTCACGTTTTACGTACGAAAAAAAAAAAAAAAAACTATACCTTATACGTTATATGCATCGTGTAACGAACGAATAAAGGC
The DNA here is from genome assembly GCF_021901455.1 of Neodiprion lecontei. Taxonomy (NCBI): domain Eukaryota; kingdom Metazoa; phylum Arthropoda; class Insecta; order Hymenoptera; family Diprionidae; genus Neodiprion; species Neodiprion lecontei. Next base: position 25,795,107 of record NC_060264.1, read on the forward strand.
TTTGTGATTTCCTCATCATTTGGCCTCCATCCAGAATGACGATGACGTTCTACCTATTTGATGATGTGCGTATGCATGCATGCGGTGTCTGAAAGCTTCGCTCCCTTTCGCATTGCTCTGCCACGAACAAAGAAATATAACCGTTAATTCTTTCGCCACTATTTCCAGTCAAAGTTGCCACCGGTAAAAATGTTCCCTAAAAAAAAAAAAGTAACCAGACGCAGAGCTATGCGTAACATTATAAATAAAAATGGAATTTATACGGTAAGAGAAAACTGGAAAGTAACGGTTTAGTTGAGATACGCAATGGTCAAGATTATCTTCGGATACTTAGCTTTATAGTAAGTAAAAAAACACTGTAGACGGTGAGAAGAGAAAAAATAATGGTACAGCGAGAAAAAATGAATTAGCAACGTTTTGTTTGATCGATATCGGAAATAAACAAAACAAACCTACAACAACCACGGACTTTCGTTGAGTGTATGTGTCACTCAAAAAACATCCCACTGTCTCTTAGTTTGTATCCACCTCTACTACAGACGATGCAATTTGAATATTGAAAACAAAATTCAAGTTTCCATCGTTGACTAATAAGACTCGTTAAAAGATTCATTTAATTCACGTTTCTGATAAAATCATTATTTACCAGTTTCAGGAATGTCTGAGATGCAGTAAATTATAATAAGGAAAAATATATTCATATTTGAAAAACTTGGCTACATCAAAGTCACTATACAAATGCAAAATAGTGATTTTTCTTCTGCATGTTTCGTTACGTTAACGTTACTAACTTCAGTCTCTTAGACTTCATCAGGCTGAAGTATGTAACGTTAATACAATGATGCATCTTTAGAAAAGTTCGTTATTTTGCAACTCTAGGATTACCTAAAATTTACCAAACCCTTAATACAGCGCCAACAAACTCAGATTTTGTAAATCCAACTTTTCCAGTTATACCAAATGTGCGAAATAGTAATTTTTTGTTTCAACATTGCTAACTCCAGCCTCGTAAGATTTCCCAGCGCGTTTTTATCAAAACTCTAGATATGCATCTTGTATGTGAATAACGTATAATATTTACCACTATATATTTTTTCAGAACGGAGATTTGTGCATATCGATTCTACACCCGCCAGTCGACGATCCACAGAGCGGAGAACTACCGTGCGAAAGGTGGAACCCGACGCAAAATGTCAGGTGGGCTTTGCACCGGGGAATTCCTTTATTCTCATACACACTCCATACTCGTACTATACATAGACATTTTAGTACCCCGCGCATAGTTCAGCTTTCATGCAAGGTATCGCATAGCCCTGTTATACTTACCTACCTACCTACCCCGTAGGTCGCCCAGAGCCGCTACAAGAACTAGACGACTACCTACCTTTTTATAATTTTCGCTTCATTCTTTTACACAACTATTTATTGTTATTATTTATGTTTAATTTATGAATATTCTTCTTCTTCGCAATACAGGACGATCCTCCTCTCGGTTATTTCACTACTGAACGAACCCAACACGTACAGCCCAGCAAACGTCGACGCCTCGGTGATGTACAGACGTTGGCGCGACTCCAAAGGAAAAGACAAAGAATACGAAAATATTATCAGGTAAGCGGGGTACGTCGAGTCATCTCCGGATGATACGGCAAATTAATTAAAATCGTGATCGCATTTTAATACTGTATAATTATAAATTCATTTACAATATTTTTACGAAATTAAAAGGTGTACAATGTCTTGACGTTTTATGTAATCGAAAAGCTTGTAATACATACCGTATAGGGTTTTATAACTCGTGGGCGCATTAGTGTACTGATAAGACCAGAACGTTATTTTTTTAGAGAATTGAATGCTCTACAAAAACGCTCTGGCTATCGTTTTACGATGAATCTACGCTTTCAAAACTTATTTTAAGGTCCTTAAACACCTTTCGACCTTACGGAACAATATTTTGCACTTGAATTTTGAAAAAAAAAAAATAGTCAGTTTTTTAGATAGTCTAAATTGTTGTGAAACAATTCATCTATCCATCTATGATATTGCTTTACTCTTCAATCTTACTTTGTTTGATGTCTCACGTGTTCTTCTTGTTTCCACTCTTTGCATGATTTTAGGAAACAAGCCCAGGCGGCGAAAACAGAGGCAGAAAAAGAGGGTATAGTCGTGCCGTTAACGCTCGAGGATTATTGCATTAAGACGCGAGCACGACCGGCAGAACAACAGCTTGACATGACAGATTTTTACGATGACGAATATGAGCTGGACGACGACGAGGACGATCAGCTGAGTGCGAGCGATTATGAGGATGGTGACGACAGCGGAAACGGAGAGTCGTGATCCATCTCTTGAAGACTAAGAATCACAATAACAATAATAATGATAATGAAACGAATAATAATAATAATGATAATAATAACAAGCAGAAAAAGGAGGAGGAGACGAAGACGAAGACGAAGTAGACGAATCTGAAGAAGAGTCCAAACACCAATTATATATTTAAAAAAAAAAAAAAATTCATATATATATATATATATATAAATAATGATTATGAAGATGATGAAAAAAAGAAGATGGAAAAAAATCAACCACATACACAAACACGCAAACACACACACGTAATAAAAGTTTTAAAAAACGTATGTATATCTTATTGATTAACGGATAAAAATAAAATACCGATCGAAAATAGGTTCCATTCTCTGCAAGAAATGGGTGTAGATTATACGTGCTATGTATTGCGGTGATTATTATTGTTATTATAAAAGCGAACGCCAACGAGCATTATATCGCTCAAACATCAAAATTTATTTCAATTTCAATCGATCGTCGGTTACGAAATTCATCTTTCAGTCTCGTTCTTTTTTCGTTTTTTTCATTTCCTTCGTATCCTACCGTTTCTATCGTTCGAAGCATTATGAAATACGTTGATAATAAAACGGATAGTCATTACGTATTATTATATGTTGTTATAAAAAAAAAAAGGATAAAATCCTTGTCGCGGATAAAGAATGTGTAATCAAATTTAAGATATGATTTTCACGTCAATGTAAAAATTATGCGCGCTGCGGATAAAGCGGTGATCTCGAGAGAACATTCGTGATCTTGTTACATAGATTTCGTCGATTGTAACGATAGAGTGACGTGTAAATGAATAAATGAATTATTTGATTATCTAATTGAATATAAACACACACACACACACATACACGCATATATAACACCTGTCGACCTTAACATTTCATTTTTATATCCTGTCGTAAAATAAAATTAGTTTCACTTTTCTTTTTTTCTTTACAACGTCGGTTTCCTTGTTATCACTTTCTCTCCTTTTATTCTATTTTTCTTCGGATAAATAAATCTACAAATTTACGTTAAGCAAGGCTGTGTAGATCGTTTGATGAATAATAAAATAAGTGAATATATTTAACAGAAAAGGGGAGAAAAAATAAAAATGGATGTAGGGTCGCTAGGTGGTGGTTTAAACCGTCGATATACAGATATATACAATACAAAATATACTTTTTTTAAATACGCATAAATAAAAATTATAACGCTCGTGACTCGAATATCGCGATCTATAATATGTATGTATATGTATCTCTATAGTAAGCTGAGCGTCGGTTTGATGCGTTGTGAAAATCAAACGTAAAAAATGTAAAAAAAAAAAAAAAAGAAAAAAGAAGAAAAGGGCACCTAGGCTTGTGTTGCGACAAAGCACATTTCGGTATATCTTTGGAGTACATATATATAGTTATGGTAAATACGTTATACATACATCATAAAAGAAATTGATGCTAAAATTAAAAGATATAGTGTAAAGAGACGTAAAACATACCTACCCTAGAGATAAATGATGTGGTAAATATTTCGTATAATTCGTTGTATAATACCGATTGCGTTCGCGGCTCGGACGTACGGATTTTTATTTCGCGTTGAGGAAAACAAGAAAAAAATTAGAAAGCATGAATCATTCATCATTGTTATTAGAAAAATGTTGAATGAAAAACTAGACAACCGACAAACATACTTATACGCATATACCTATATTATTCTTTTCATTAAATAAACTAGTCATGCCCGGTGTGTCGTGCGATTTTAATATCCAATATGTACTCTTGTTTTTTTAAGAATTGTTGCATGAGCAATACAAAATCTGTCATGCTATACATCAATGAAACGTTGAAATTATCACATTTTCTTATTTCTGCAGGGATATTTATCGAATTTGTTTCCATCACTTTCCTCTCGTCCTTAGTGGCTATGTACAACAACGTTCTCAATTATTTTATAGATAAAACCATCCAATCTACCTTACACGTTTATCCATGGAACATTAACCACAATCCTGAAAAAGATAACAGTAATTATAACAATAATAGTTGTGATATCGTTACTATATGCGTCTGGTTTTCCTTTTATGATTTCTTGCTACTAATGCTAAAACGATTATCAGCTGTCTCAAACACCATATATGGTGTATACACATACATGTACAATTTATTTTTATTAGTTTTTTTTTTTAGTTTCTCTCATTTTTCGAACAACCTAATTTATTGCGTGTTTTTCTTTCTCTTCAATTTCTTCCTCTTCACTATCATGTATTGAAAGACGACGAAGAACAGACAAGTTGTTCGTCTCTGGCTAACAAAACCTGCGTCCAGATTATTATTAATATTATTATTAATGTTTGTAATATTGTCATTACTATCCTCGTCAAAACATTGTTATTATTCTCTAGTCGGTTGAATACCTAAAGAAACCAACTAGAACAAATTTGATAAAAAAGAAAAGAAGAGAAAAAAAAAACATAAATACTCTTTGTGCTTAGCCATCGATATAAGGTGTCTCGGTTGTACAATTGCTTACGGCTTGGCGATAAAAGTATAATTTACGATTAAAAATTAAAATACTGTATATGCCTGTATAAATAATTACGTGCATACATAGTTATGCGTAAATCATGCGTACGCGCGAGCCAAAGTAATCAAATGCGCGTTTTTATTTGTAATGAGAAAAACAAGAGAAGAAATTTTTTTTAGCGGATACTTTAATGTGAAACAATAGGTACACATTCAACGTTAGGTTGGATGTTATAACGAGTATAAGGATTTAGGTAACGATGATAATTTCGCGGAATGATTCTAACGAGAATGAAAATAAAGATGGAAAAGAAAATGGTTAAAAACCACTTAAAAAAAAAAAGAAAAAAAAACTACATAGTGAAAATAGTATAGGATATTGAATTGAATTAATATTATAATATGTATGAAATATCAACGTCAACGATTTAATTTATTTAGTCATCTTTTTGACTTAATTTTAAATAAAGCGGAAAAAGAAATAAAACATTTCAGTTCAACACGGCAAAAGTTGTTCTTTTCGTCGCTGTTCAAACGTATTTTTATAAGAAATAACTATTGTACAGAATTAAGCATACATATGTGCACGAATACGTCGAATGAGTTTGCACATTGTGAGACAGTAAAGAGAAATTCAAAGATAAAATATATAAACGCAGACAAATGTGGAATATGAACTTATATTGATGTGATAATTGAGGAAAGTATAATAATTGAATTTATAAAAAATTTTGAACAGCGATAAAATAATGAATTAGTTATTCCTACTGATTGTTTTTCACATACATACGTGTTTAGGTATTAAAAAAAAAAAGAATATGTATCGTGATTTCTTCACCATATTTTCATCAACGTTTGGTGGTTATTATTATTACTATTATTCATTATTGTATTATCAAGTATTTAGATGAATGTTTGCAGCAGTAAAAAAATCGATAACGTAGAGGAGTGTCAACAGCATACTGACAATTCATAGTGTAATTTAAAAATACTCGTGTATTTATCATGTTTAATATCGAGATTTCAGTTTTAATAAATATATCGGTCTACATATTATTTGTACAATAGAATCACGCAATATACATTTTAGTTAAAACACAAGCTAATCTTGCTAAGGCAAGCCATAAAAAATACACCGTATTGTATGGAAGGTAAAATATACCATTTTATTTTAATACTTATATAAATATGAAAATATGTTACAAAAGTCGATAGTTACTAAGATTTTATTTCAGGGATTCCAACTAATAGGTGATTTTTTGGTGTACAATTTTCCGGGACGAGTTTAGCAAGGTGAACGATATAGTTGAACTGTTCGGCATGTAATTTTCGATCTGTGTCAATGATTGACATGCACTTATATCCCTGATCTGTTTTAGCATTATTTTCATCGTGAGTTTGGTCTGCCGAATGTCCCAAGACCAGATAACTCCTTGGATCAATTTTACTCTTAAATAAATTGCTCCTTGGGTACTTTATATGATGGCAATCGTGTACGCTGCCGTAACAGCAGGGACAGCAGACAAAGATCGCATTCCTGCTTACGCAGTGTTCGATAACCAGGTCCGTCGCCACTCCGCAGGCATGGAGAGATACACCAATGTCAAAGTGTCCCTTGTAATAGTCCAGATTACATTGATAAAATCTAACATTTGTTAACTGAAGTTTCTCCACCCTTTTCTTGGCTCTGTTTAAACTCTCCTCTTTATTTTCTAGCAAAACTACTTCGCAGTTGGGCATCAAGTAGGCTATCAATATCCCCAGATGTCCTCCGCCAGAGCAGAAGTCGACGACTACATCCCCTATTTTTGCCAATGCCATTACAGGCCTGCACAAATTTTCTAACTGCTCAAACTTACGCTTCAGTCTCGTTTCGGGCAATGCACCTCCCTCTGGCGTTGCTTCAAACGGGATTTCATCCCAGTTCAATGTCATTTCCGATCCAAACGGTTCCGATGCAAGCTCGATGCTGATGCCTAGCTCACTGATTAATGCAAATGAATCATCTATGTCAACTTGCTTTGTGTAAATGCGATTACGAGGCTTGTATCGCTTTGGATCGCTCTTATACAGGCTATGGTTTTCAACGTCGGGAAGAACATAGCTGGTAACCCGGTTCTCAAAGCTCGGAGATTCCAAGTGTCTTAAACATCTCAAACTTTCAGATATCATTTCACTCGAAAGCATCCTCGTGTACCACTTTGCTGTCAGTGGTATGAGTTCTAACAATTCACATCTCAATGCGTGGAGTGTAAAAAATGTGTGGATGCAGACAAATATTATGATATCCGCCAATGTGATTTGAGATCCCTCCGCATAAATGTGTTCTGGTATTTTATCCCTGTTACCCGTCATAGTGCCATTGATGGAAAATTTTTTCGACATTGTATACTTGTACAAATTGTGCAATCTCACTGGCTGCGACATATGACATTCAAATCTTGCGATGCTTTCAGGAATCTCATTCGTATCGCTACTTGAAGTTTGACCATGGATAGATTTCAGGGTCGAGATTAAATCCACCTCGCAAAACTTTGTCCAGATACTCGACTCCGAGCAGGCCAGCAAACATGCATCCTTAAATCCTAGTAAGGCTTTGCTGTAGTGCAATGGCGTTTCAAAACACCTACTTTTTACTATTTGACGTAGGGTCGCGCAGAGCCCAGCCACACATGTCGTCTCGTTAACTATTACGTTTGGAAGGTCGCACGTACTCGCATATCGTGGTAATTTGTCTACTTCCATAACTGTGTAAGTAAACCCGGACAGATCAATAAAATTAGACCGTTCCTCATTGCGTGTTTTTTTTGTTACAACCAAGTTAATCGATACGCGAGAATCACAGTATTTTATCGTGAACAATGTTATTATGGTCTCTATCGGGGCGAGGCACAAATCTGCAATGGAATGAACCTCCAGGAAAAGCTGGTTGGTTTCCATAGTCCTTTTTTTTTATATCGTGTACGATAGTGTCACAACTCTTGAAAGTCTGAATGCTACAGAAATGCAGTTCAAATTATACTATGTGAATTTTATATTTTTTTCAGAACCTGAGCTGGTCGGTACCGCCAATCTACACACTAGCTCTGAGTTGTCTAGCCACTTTTCTGACTATTCTTTGCCGCAAGATGTTCTCCCTCCAGTAGACGCTGATGCAAGATAAGACAGCGAGACCAAACATAAGGCCTTCAAATCTCCAGAAACTGCGCTCCTCCAGCCAAGCAACTTTATCACAACTGAAAAGAGTACAAAATGTAAAAAGATAAATGAACCAGTTCAAGTAAAATGTGGAGTTATCACAAATCATGAAAACAATCATAATAACAATCCTTACCTTCTGGTTACAGTTATACCACTCTTGCGACATTTCAACACTTCCTTGTTGCTTGTATGAATGCAGACGCCGATGCTTTCGCTCGCTATTTCGAAAGCTGTACACGGATGACACTCTAATATCACATCAAATTCTTCATTGAGATAACAGCTCGAATTCTTTTCGACAGACTCTACAAATGCCTTGCTGCTGTCCGTGTCTGTCCAATTGCTTTCAATAATCAAGACGAGTATCGTCAACCTGGAAGAAATGTTTTTTTGTAAGTACAACACATCTCTTGCAAAAGTTACAGTATGGTTATATACATGTATATATAAGCAAAAAATGGGGATCACGCTACATAGCTTTGCGCAAAAATGATGACACATTTTTATTGGTCAACAATGCGAACGATAACAATTTTGAAAATATCGTTAATCAGGGTACTGATACTGAACTAATATTAAAAGAGAAAATCCACTCTTAGGTTATTATCGCTAGTGGTTTACAGCAACTGAAAACGTGGGTATGAATTTTCAAGCTGATAAGTGTTATTGATAGAAATGAGAACAGACCCTCCTAAAAAAGTGACGGCTATGAGCATCCGCTTTTTTGTACACGACTCGATCATTGTAATATAAATTCAAAAACTGATGGATTTACATTGAAATGCGTACGTCGATCGACGAGGTGAGGTTATGACTCACGTTAACTCACCCTCCGAATTCGACGAATAATGGATAAGACAGAACCCTTCGTTACCCGCAATGCAGTGTGCCTTGATTGCATCACAGTTCGTCAGTATCCTTAAAGAATGCCGAAAATTGCAGTATTCTGCAATACCAATTTTATTCAACATTGGGATCCCACAAGACGAGTCGGTAAGTGGCAGAGTCGTAGAATTTACCCCCAAACCCGCTCAGATCCGGTAAATCATTTCGAAAAATAACGCTGAGCTACCAGTCTTCATACATCTTCATTCAGCGACGGGGATCATCTACGCTGTTTTAAAAATAACGCCATCTGCGGAGAGGCCGAGAATCTCTTTGACCGAGAACTGATCTTGAAACGAACCTGTCATTCCTGTCATTCTAGCCAAGAGCGCAAAAACTGAGCACAACGTCCTCACCAAAAAAACTGAGTGTAGACTGCGGGTGGAGGAGATACGATATTTATTGCGCAGACGGTTTTTTCGAGCGTGGGAGGGGGACAATAAATCGTATGCCTTGATGGTACGCCCATTTATTTATAAAGCCTTGAAATGTGTTCGAACGATCAACTATGAAAATACATCAAGTCAATATATATACAGTAATCATTTCAAGGGATTTCATTGACTGCCAGAATATCATAAATTTCTTTTTCTCTTCGATTAAATAGGAGAAATGAGCAACAAACTAAAGGAACAGATCTGCAATTGATTTACGAACCATTCAATCCGTGTATAGTATGTCGTATATAGGTTTTGGCAGGTGATCACTTAGTAGCGCTCTTATTCTCTCTCCACGAGACACAGGCATGTATCGCCTCAATGGGAACGTTCTCACTGTAGCGTCGGTCAAAGCTCTGGTAGTTTGAGTCAGATCCGCCTCCGGACCAAGCGTGTATCTCTCTAAGGCAATCATCTCCTTTTGGAATAATTCTTGACCATACTCACGCCGTGTTTGGGGGTCGAGCTGTGTCCACATATCTCTTGCCTGCTCCAGCAGAGAGGCATTGTCTTTCAGCCAGGCACTGCCCGACACATATTCCCCGGTCTCAACTATAACAACATCCACACCCCATCTCCGCATTTCCAAACGTAAGCAATTTCCCCATGCCTCTACCGCTGCCTGTAAGTTTTTTGCATATTTTAGGGACCTACGTGCAGTAGTACAGTTTTTTTTTCGGAGAAAATATACGGTCTATAAACAAAATCAGTTGATTTTCAGTTCCCCACGATATACTCTTGCGCAGATTACATAAAATATTTGGGAAAAATTCAAGTATTGTGCTTCAATCATATTGTCATAAAATATGTACTAAAACTATTCTCAATGAATAACGTACATGAAATAAAAAAAAGCATAGCAAGGGGTTGAGCTGCTTTAGAGACCTCGGAACACATACAGAAACTAGCGCCTTTACAGATTCACAAACCAAAATAAAAAATACTATGAATTTCCATTAGTCAGATAGCGTACAGTTTTATCCTGATTTCAAATTTGCGCTTCCTTATCAAAGTAGCCGGTGTTCAGAGTAATAATTTTAAAAACCTATTGCAATTCATTATGCACAACCGAGTTTGTCACCTCCGGTCTTCTTACCTTTACTGCACAATGTATCCCTCGCACTGGGCTTGGGATTCTTGCGAAAAGGCTTCCTACAAGTATAACGCGTCCCTTAGAGCGTCTCACTAGTGGAAGGAATACCTATTGCACGATAAAAATAATAATATGCAAGTGTCATAGTTTAGCAAACTTGTTGTACAAATGTTTTTACCTGCGTCAGTCTCGATACTCCAATGAAGTTAACTTCCACGCTACGCTTTAGCACCGAAGATGGAATCCACTCACATTCTCCTAGCGCCACCCAGGCGTCAGCATGTACCAAACCCCACAAACCTATAATTAAATTGGAATGCTTGATTTGACTTTTTCAGACTAAGTAACGTAACTCTGGCTGGTCTATTTACCTGGAGCTCCGTCGGGCAAGTGCTCATTGACGTAGAGGAAAGTTGAATGGATATCACGCTCGCTTGTTACATCCAGTTGCAGAACACGCAGTCTTCCTGAGCATTGATCTTTTAGTTTGCACGCTATCTCATTGTTCTCGTTCTTGTTTGAAAAAGTCGCAAAAACTGTGAACCCCTTGAAAGATATTTAACAATGGACATATTATTATCGAGTTATCATTGTAATGATTGTGCATATCGATATTTTGTAGGTTTTTATTTTTATATACCAAGTCGTCCAGCTGCTTCGCCAAAGCATTTCCTACCCTGGAGTCACATCCTGTTATCAATATTGCCTTTCCAGCCGCAGTTACCTATGATAATAATTTTCTTCATCACTGTATTTAGTAATACGTAGCGATGTCGCTATTATGGCCTCAATCGTTAAACTTGCGGATATTTCACTTTGAATAATTGACTTTATTTCTCTTTGTTAGGCAAGTGTGATAGTTTACCTTTAGATTGTGATAGAATAAAGTAGAGCCGAGAGATACGCTGAGAAATAGAAGAAACAGTACAAAACTAGATATCTGCGAAATACCGAAAGTGTTGAGAATCGTGGCAACGATAACTGCAACCGCGTGTGAGAATACGAATGGCAAAAGACATCGTTCTAACAACTCCCACGCCTGGCTGTCCTCGGGTGGTTTATTCAAAGTTTGTGGCATCACACCCTTATTTAATTTCAATATGGATACTTAATAATTGAACTAGTTTACTAAACGCTAGCCAGAGCTCACCTAGATGCCTGAACTGGACTAAGCCCAGGCTAACTTTAAACTTGATACGCTGTCTAGTCTCATTCGGCTAAATTTATCCCCTGCAGCGATGTAGGTACCCAAGGCCCGAGTATGCCTCAGCATGTTTTTTATATTCCTCAAAATACATGTAGATATAGGTGAATCATTTAATTCTATTAAAATTGGACTCTGCTCCAATAGTAAATGCATTGACGTAGAAATCCCATCAACTAATCAAACTTCATATTTGCTATTCACAAAAACTTATGATTATCCTCAATCTTGAAGCCAAAGTGTCCCACCTATGAAGTTCAAAATTGAAAAAATGTATAATACATCTGAAACGAAAGTGGAGAGCAAAACAGCGTTTAAAAAAGAAAAGAAAAAAGGAGATCCTCCACCATGCACTTGCAGATCTGAGGTCACTATTATTGATTTCAGTCTGGGTGCCATGTTGGTAAAGGGAGGAGTTGCCTGTCTGGTTATTCTATGTATATACAGAGAGTACTGAGTGTATAAATAGGAAGGGTGGTTACACCATTGACCCAGTGTTCAGTTGGTGCAAAGTCGGTTCAGTGGCCAACAAATGATACTTTCTTTTTTACTCTACGTCTGTACAGTAGTGATATAATCATATTGAATTGCCACACCACTGACAACCACCATAGCCAGCGAACAGCTTAAGAGATTGCATTCGGATTCCACCCTCTTTTGCCTACATTCAGTATTCATACAGTGCTCACCAAATTGCGTATTGTCATCCTATTAAAATACCCTGTTAAACAGAAGTTTGCTCAAAATTAATTGAGAAAGTTTCATTGCCTAATAGTGTCATATTATCCTTACATATATTTACAGTTTATCACTGTGATTTCACCCAAGTGATTATCGAGTAAAAAGTTGAACGTGAAAGACCCATAATTCGACTGTGTTCTAAACAATCACTTTGGTAATTTTAATATTGATATCATATCTCTGGTGATATAAATAAAACAAGGTAAGGAAAACCATTATAAGACCCAATCTATCTATCAACATTAAACACTTTGTGAAAAAACGATTGAGAGCCACTTTGAATAAGGATATATTGAAAGGATATGTTCCAAACACGTTTTTCAATGATATAATTTTATCCAAACAGCTTTCTAGATTCTTGAATTTTTCATTACAAATATATATCAAGAAATTATTATACTATACTTCCAATAAGACTAAGCAATGAAAGAAACTCTGTGTGAATTCTTATGGCTTATCAGAACATTTTATTTTCATGACATTTATACAACGCCAATCTAATTTCAGGATGTCAGACACTGCAGGGGCAGTACAAGCAACAGCTTCCCCGTATAAGATAATTGATCATGCGAGAGAAAGACGCAAGGGCATTACAGCCTCGTCACTAAAAGAACTCACTGCCATAGCTAGAAACCGATTTGACTTGCCACAAGAAGAGCACCTGACCATTGTTTTGGAACAGGATGGTAAGTATTGTTATTTTAGATTGTAAATATCGATTATCTGGTGATTGACAACCTTAATGAAGTGTGAATTGCGCAGGTACCGAGGTAGACGACGAAGAATACTTTGCTACGCTTGAGAGAAATACAAGCTTGATGGTCCTGTGTGGCCATCAAAGATGGTCAGCTGCTGGAAGCTCAGCTAGTACATCACGCTATGTTCTGCTGGATGATACGGATAGTGGAAAAGAAGGAACATCAAGAAGGAGGGAACGTGGGAATGGGGCACAGATCAAGCCGCTGGTCTCCTCACTGCGTGGAGATCCAACCCACATTTCGCTATTAGGTGGAAACGACTTGGAACTGCTAAGTGATATGGATCCGGAAAGTCTAGCAGACATTGTGCCTGACAGGTGAGGGATGGGTGAAGTTTTTGGGAAGAGAGAACATGTTGGGTGATTATGTGGGCAGTCTGTTGAGTGTTTGAAAAAAATTTCTGCAGGATATTCCTGGAGCAACTGAAGGAGGCGTCAGGAAGATTTTTAGCCGAGAAACGACAGGCGCAGGAATCAATGGCACTATTGCAGATGTATGCAAGCGGAGGAGAGATGGAGCGGGCGTAGGCCATGTGGGGGGTCGGCACCCTCACACTGGCAAACATGTACCGCATTCGAAGACGTCTCATATACAAGGGACGTCACATTCAGCAAACGATGATTTTCATCTGGAATTGAGCCGAAGTTCCATGTCAAATTACCCAATGAATATGGGGCAGAAGGAAGGGAGTAAAGTTTCTGTGATTCATACGTGTATAGATATCTGCCGACTGAATGATGGGCAATTTTTATGTCCTACGTAATGATTAATGGATGATCACAGCTTATAATACACGCTCATAATATTTGGCATACCTTCTGCATTACAGGTATCGTACGTCTTTTATCGGAGAGAATAAATAATTGCAACTTTGCACACAATCGTGTAGGTAAACATACCCTACATAGAATTGCGTTAGGAATTAATCGGCTATAGTATACTGACCCTTTGCAAAATATCCAGTAAAGTATCATTCCACCGCTGCCGAGGCTAGAGCGTAAAAATAATTTCCTTGCAAGGTAGCCACATCGATATTGGCCCAAGGATTAGGATTATATATGATTTTTATAAATGTTTATTACACATTGTATTTCTATAAGAGATAGGTTTTAGTTGATACCAAGTTTTATGAAATGTTTAAGACTGAATTTCATTATATTGAGAGGTAAGTAAAGTTTCATCCCCCATTTAGATCACAAATTTCGCTCCACTAAAATTAGCTGTTCGATCCATAAACCGATCTTAGTACCCTTTGATACCAGAAAAAGACACATTTGATAGAAAAGTAAATGCGAAAAGAAAAAAAATAAACTTAATTATATAGGTATGCATATATATACAATACTGTATATTATTATCGATCCGACCCGATAAGGGCGTTCTTGCATTTAAAAAATCGAATTTGGCAGCCTCGTATCTAATTCTTTTTTAGACAGCATTTTTATAAATCTACGATTAATTAGGTAATTTTCATTATCGTAAATTTTCACATTTCACATGTTAATACCATACTCTAGATGTATGTGATATTTGATAGAATCTTATAAATTTAACAATTAAATTTCGCAAGCACGTCGTTATACACCGATAATTACTTATATTTAGCTAACGATAATTTAACCGGTAAAAATAAAAAATGCTAAATACAATTATAATTTTAGATGGAAACACTAGTTTCAAAAGAAATAGTAGTAATAAAAGTAAATAAAATAAACCGCTCTTAGTTAATAATAAGAATAAATAGAACTGCCAATAATAAAACTTAAATGCTCAATTATCAAGCCTCTGATAATGATTTAACATTTCTTAGTTACCCGTGTTTAAGTGAGTAAACAAACATTGTATTGTACAATCGACATATTTAATGGGTAAAACATGAATGTGTATCTATATTATACCGTGTATGCTGCACAAAACATTAATAAAGCATTTTATTTACTGTCCAATCATCTAGCGACGCCACTAAATTCAAACATCGCAGAAACTGCTCAGATTTTGATACTATGAAAAAAATTTGCTTCTGTAACATTGAGAAGCGCATTCGCGACATTCTTTGAACGAATAGAAGCATCTCTCAGCTGGCTCGCGGCTTCTTGCAGTGTCAGTTCACTCCTTAGCAGTTGTCTATTAGCAGATGTCAACTCCTGAATATTTTTACCAATAACAGATTCACAAATCTCAGTCAAATCCTTGTCCAGCATCTGGTGACAATCCCCTGCAGCATACAGATATTTCGCACACAATTAATCATACAACAGTAATTCAGGAATATCGTTATGTGAATACAAATTTGTGACTACAATAAGAATGAGATATTCAGAAATTTCAAAGACAACTCAAAAAATGAGTCACGCAGATTTTTTGGGTGCCTCATTATTTCCTTGGTATTTCTTAATTTCAAATTTTGTTTCATAATAATGATAACAATGGTTTTAAGACTTACTCAGTTTCTTGTGAAGCAAGCTGTTGTACTTGTAGGTATGTCTATTTGATTTATGTACTCTGGCCTCCGTATAAGGAGGGCAAACAATCGCCTCAACAGCTCCACTTATGCTACTTAAGCTGGTAGTTCCATCTGGGGTAAGTATATTCTTCTTTTAAATCAATATTTACGATGTTTTCAACACGTTCAATATTAAAGTTGTTATTTGTTACAGGAGGAGGAAAGAATAAACAGAAAGGTGTATATTTCAATACCTTCCTAATACCAAGTTTGTATTGTAGTGTTCGACTGGAGCTTGAAATAACAATCATTGAAAAGCCAGAATGTGCAAAATATTGCCTCTCAGAGTTGAGTACAAGGAATTTTTGATACACAGAATTGAGAAAAAATTAAAAATGAATTTTATAACATGAAGTAATATTTGCAGGAGTAAAAAAGAGAAACTTTCTCCCAGAGCGGTCGAAGAGCCATGATGACAAAAAGAAGCAGTTATTGATCTGATCTCTAACAACAATTGCAGTTGCTTTTACTCCGATTACGTACATCCCACTGTGAGAGACGATATTGCCTCGTAGATCCGGACCTAATCGCTGTGGAAGAAAAAGGTTAGGTCAGAGTTTTTGTTTACCATCGTCGGACTCTGGCGCTTCCCCTGGAATAATCGTGCCACACGGATTGAGAATTCGTTTTGGCTGGAAACCGGGTCCCTGAAAAAGCAAAACAGTAATTTTCGTTTTTATTTTCCCTAATCCGCGATTGGTTTTTAGGGTTACGTACCGTTGTCACGTCGACAGATTCGTCGTCGGATTCCGGTGCCTCGCCGGGAATAACAACGGCCTTTAAATCCATTTTTTTTTTTTCTTAATACAATTTTTAAGTTTTTAACGCTATCACTTCGCGATGGCTATAGACTGTTCCAGCCCAGTTTGACACCCTCTTGTCATTAGAACGCAGAGAAAAACAAATTGCGTAAAAGAAAATAAACAGATTAGTCGTGATTAGTCGCTCAACGGTCGGGAAACAAAGAAATCAATAGATCGGTTTCTCAACTTTTTTTATATCCTCTATCATGCCGTGTCTGTACATAAAATCGTTCTTATTTAAAAATATTTAGAGGATATTTTTAACGTATTAATTATCTGAGTATGGCGGGAAGTGAGATGACGTTTAAAATTTTTTTCTTCGCTTCATGCAGTTTTAGGTCACATAAATATTCTATCTTATCGGGAAAAAGTAATGAATGGGTAGTTAGTTTTCAAACAAGTATGGTTTTTATTTATTATTCTACCAGACACAGACCAGTTTTCGTATTCTAACATACAGTAAATTTAATTTCATTTAATACTTAATGTAGAATAATTTTGTGGCTGATTATTATATTTTTGTGCGGTTCGATTCAACCCCGTTACAAGTATGTACCTATCTATTATAGCTAGCTTCAAGTCTGTGAGTAAAAAAAAAATAAAATAAAAAAATAAATGAAATAAAATAACACACATATAATATGTACAAATATAGACACGTCTCTGGACACGCAGAAGTTCAACGGAGGGTACAAGGAGTTCCATATTTCATTGACCTCAAACTGTGCGACAAGCGACCAATCATTTAATTTTTGAGTAATATTCATGCAGACAAGTGATTACATTTTGTAGGAAAAAAATAAGCATTAGATGATGTGGATAGTAATATTTTATTACCTGACTCAGTTCGGATAATGAATTCCAATACGTAATTTTTACTAGAAAATTAGAAACAATCCACAAGGTAAGCGTGACGTCATATATATAGGCTGACCCAAGATTATCACCCCACAGGCTGTCAATATGTTCCCCAAGAAAATTTGCAACTGAAAGATTTTTCACATTTAACAGGAAATTTGTCATTTGCGGCTTACAGCCGTTTGAGATTAGCCAATTTGGTAACATCTGATTGTTCAGGACAGGTGTCGGGCACATGATGGTCAAATGACGCTTCGCCAGCCTTATTTAATCATCAGATGCTACCAGATCGGCAAATTTCAAGAGTCTATAATTCTCAGGCGTTAAATTTTCGATGACTAAGATAAAAAATGTTTCAGTTGCAGATTTTCACGAGGAATACATTGATAGCCTATGGGGCGATAATCCTGGGTCACTCTGTAGATACGTTATAGTTTGATCACGCCAATTCATAAATCCTGGAATCATTCCAATGTCATGCTTTAGTTACCTACTATTTCAACAGACTCACCGGTATTGTTTAAATGGTTTCTTCTAACTTATATCGCTATAATCACAAAATCCGTGTTACCATTAGGGGTCACAAGTTTTTGAGAAAAATGCGCTAGTATCATGAACATCAACATCCAATTGGTTGATTGGTTTTTCTTATTTCTCTCTGTCGTAAAATATTAAAATATAATTGTGGTGCGCGTATAAAAAGATAATTACGTTACAATAGCAGACTAATAAAAACTAAAATATTATAGTATAATACCTGATATAATATATATATATATAATCAAAACAAAGAAAAATAATAATAATAATTGTAGAGTTCGAGCATGAAAAATCACCAATGTTGTTTTAATCGCGATAAGAATTTTAATTTATCAATGTCTGTGGCTTCTGAATTATTTTTCTTGTGTCCGCTTTATTTTAGCATTGCTATTACTCATTCACTCTTTCCATCGATATTTAAAAAGAAGTCTTTTCCATTCATCGAAACGCGAATGCATTTGAAAAGAAAATTGTTTCTTTTTTTTGAGCTATCTAATAACGCACAGGCGAAATGACGTACGCTCAGCAACATTTTGTTGCTCGACAAATACTAATATCGCCGTGTCCTGCGTTAAAGGAAGAATGTAGAATTCTTCTTTAAATTATATTATCAATTTTCTCACACACATTATACACAGTACCACGTGTCTAGTCTTGCCTCTTGGTTGTCGCCAGGTCGTACATCGTCGGTGATTTTAGCTCTGAACGCAAACTTATTTTCATGTGCTTTGACTGGGTGTACTTCTTTCTCACAGCTTGATGCTTTGATTTTTCAACATTTATGATATACAAAGCTATTTCTCTGACAACTGGTAGTACCTGCTCCTCTTTGTACGTACTGTAGTGTACTAGAGTCGGCGTCCAGACGAGTTTTCCTTCCTCTGCATCTTCTTCGCTACCAATCAGGCTATGCAAACCAGAATAAAGGATGAACGAATTTCAAATTGACTTTGGCAAAATATATAACAATACAACTGAAAAATGAACTTACAAAAGTGAGAGGTACAACGCTGCAGCTGCAACGAGACTGGGCGGGTAGTGACACATGTCATAATTGATTAGACCCTGCTCCAGAAAATATTTAGCCATTGTGTGATGGACTGCTAAGGCCTATAAAAGAAGAATATATGGTATTTGAAATGGAATTGAACAAAATTACTCTCAAATGAAATTATCATACCTTTCCCGCCTTGCTATATCTTCTCAGGAATTGCAGGGGCAGGGGCCGTCCAAAAGAGTATTTCAGAGTCCGCAACATCACCATCTCCATCTGCAGGACCTCCAGCTTTGAATAGGCATTATCCGTTACATAAACAAAGTCGTTTATGTCTGGGGAATACATTTCCTCGTATTTACTTGCAACGAACATTGCCGTTATACCCACCAGCTGTAGCCTCTTTCTGTCTATACTCCTGTACGCCTGTGAATAAGGTAAATTAATTGTACAGTATAGATGCCAAAAAGTTTCACACAATAACAAAATTACGAAAATTTTCCAACTAAAGTAAGCCTCTCACTCATCATTCTAGATTAAAAAAATTAAAAGCAGATACTTTTCAACTATAAAAAATATCAAACCTGAAGGAATCGATCAAGTATCGCAACTGTCAGATAGAGCGTCTCCTGAGTGAGGTGGAACTGTTGATGAACCTCAACAAGCCAATCGACAAGAACACTTCTCATTTTCGGAGTGACTTGTTGCCCAGTTAAGAACTCTCGTTCCACAGGAGTTTGCCGCTCAAGGTCACGGAGGTGTGCATATATATCATTGCTATATATTGACACAAGTATGGGATTTCCACTGTCGTCTTGGTCAATGTCCTCTATCAAAAGGTCTGAGGAAAACGACACCTTTTCAACCTGATCCGGTTGCTGTGTTTGCTGCTGGTGTGCAGGCGGTGGAGTTTGTTCAATCGAAGGTCTGACGAGTGGGGATGAGGGTTCATTTCTAACGAGTTGCTTGGCCAGCTCAACGTGTGGCTTTTCCGTCAGCTTCAGACTTTCTAAGGTGGCTGGTTTCGCTGTTGTCTTCTTTGGCAAGTCATGCTGAATGCCTGCCTTGCACATTGGTCTTGTGCCACGCAAATTGTTCACTTTGTTCCCTATCTCACCCAATGCTGATCTTTTGGTATGTCCAAGACCCAGGGCCTTAGCTTTAGCATTTGCGACATTCTCCTGATTCCCAATATTCTGCGAATTTAAAAAATTATTCTATCGAAAAGACGAATGAATAAAACCTGTCAGAAATCGGCTTGATAATTCGGGGGCATGCACTTTGCGAGACAATTAAAGTCATCAAAATTCGGTATTGGGAAATGAGATTGCAAAATTTATTTGAATTTTGGAAAAATTTCAAAGTGGGATCAAAGGGCGAGTTTGTTTGTTATTACTTTCTTTACACCGTTGGCGTATTTTCCACTGGAAAAAGTGAGATAAAAGTCGGAGGAAGCAATCTTAGACTGTTATTGAGATTCGGATGAAATTCGCTAGTATCCGAAGTCGGGGGGGACGAGATTTTCGTAATCATAATCCCCCTGTCGTCATGAAAAACGGCCGTTACACTGGCACGCCGGATTCATATTTAGAATGTAATAACGTGGCGCGGACGAGTTAGTAAGTAAATAATAATTTTGCTTACCACAAGGGCCGGTCGACTTCTCAACGCCATGGTAAATGCAGCTTATATATCGAACTATAACAGTGTTAAAATTCGCCTTTTATTGCGCCGTATATCCCAGCTCTGTGCCAAACAAGAAACAACAAACTCTCGGCTGTGCATTCACCACACCACCGAGCAATCGAGCAACGACTTCTTCGGTTTGAATTCGTTTGTCCAATAACTTTCAACTGGCGAGCGGTTAACGGAAATCGTCTCTCTCTTTTCTTCGTCCCTCTCCATCTGTCTCGGGTTCCATACATCTGTCACTCTCCGTTCCCCCTTCCTTTCGCTCTAACCCCTCGGACCATAATCGGAGAAATCACACGATTGGTCCGCTGCCCGGAACAGGGTGAATAGTAAAAGAACCACCGAGTCAGGTTAACGCTTAAACAGATGTTTTTATTTTTCGTTATACATCAGGCAGGGGATGATGCCGTACATGAAAATAAACAATATCTTTATGATAATATTGGCTGTTGCAGAGTTTCCGTTTTCCGTTTTCGATTTAAGCTTTGCATTGTTTTTACAACGATGCATTGGATAAACGATTACATTTTGAGAAACGCTATCTCTGTCAATAACCTCGCAAGCGTAGAGATACATAAAACTCGCAAGGGGAAATATTCCCTCTAACCTGAGCCACACCTGAGCTAAGGCGATGCTACGCTACGTTTTGACCGGCTGAAATTATTCTGTACTATTTGATGTGAAGTCGATTTTCTATAAAATTTAATGAAAAAATGTTATAGAACGTCGAGGCACTCCGTAAATCGTAGGAAAACGAATAATTCATTGTAATATCACTTCTACTTTGCGCAAAGATATCGCGGTTAGTGCTTTCGTACGAGAGAATTAGTTTTCCAAATTGATTCGTCGGAAAATTACAACATTACGATTGGAAAACTAAATAATTGTTGGTATTTTTGACTAGTGGGAATTTTTCATCACAATTTTGATTAAGGTGTCTATCTCAGTGGTGTTACGAATCACAGAGAAAAGAAATAAATTTCCACATAGAACGAGAGTTTATTTAATATTTTCGTTTTTTATTTGACAAACCATAGTTACAATTGCCAACAATTTCGAATTCTACGATGATGATAGAAGAGTGTAGTTTCGCTTTTATGAAGCAAAGTTCTTCATTTTTTACTAGTTGTAAGTACGTGCATACATTACGAATGGGCCGAATACTTTGATCTAAACAGCTGCCAAACAGTTGTCAAAATATTAATTCATATGTATTTTATACAGGTCCAATTGACGCGTGATAGATACTTTGTCACCTAACAATGGCAATAAATTTGGATATCAAGCTCAAGAGAGCCAACAAAATATATCACGAAGGGGTTAGTCGATAATTAATTGACAAATTTTTAGGTTATGCTCTAACTTGCAATACACCATGCAAAAGCCTACATTCATTATCTTCTCTCTCTCTTTCTCGTGACACCCTGTAGGAAATTGTGTCGGGAATAATACTGCTCAAATGCAACTCTGATGTTAAGCACGATGGCATTTTCCTCACTATGGAAGGTTCGGTGAACCTTCAGTTAAGCTCAAAAAATGTTGGAATATTCGAGGCGTTTTATAACTCTGTCAAGGTTGGTATTTCGTTTTCTTCATTTATCTTCTTTTTACATTGTTTTTTGTACTATACAGCCGATCCAGCTGGTGCAGTACACGCTGGACGTAGCCCCAGCAGGTAAAATACCAAGTGGCAAAACTGAGATTCCTTTTGAGTTGCCGCTGAAGCCAAGAGGCAACAAACCTCTGTACGAAACTTACCATGGGGTATTCGTCAGCATTCAGTATTTGGTTCGCTGCGATATCAAGCGAAGCTTCCTGGCAAAAGATGTTAGCAAGTCTTTGGAATTCATCATGGAAGATAAGCCGGTGAATTTACAGTTGCAAAAAGCTCACTCTAAAATAGTATTTTACAAAATAACACCAGAGTCGCTTCAAAACATCAGAGAAAGAACTGGCGTACCAAAATTCCTGATATCTGGAAGACTTGACTCTGTCTGCTGTAAATTAACTCAGCCCTTAACCGGAGAGGTAAATACAGAGCTTCCTGCATCAAGTAAAACACAATTTTATGTGTTCTTTTCTTTTGTTTTTAAAATCAGGTGATTATTGAACACTGCGAAGTACCCATAAAGTCGATTGAGCTTCAGTTGGTGAGAGTGGAAACATGCGGATGTGCGGAAGGATATTCTAGAGATGGTAATGAAATAAGAATTGTTCAGGTAGCCTCTAGCGGTTCTTTTGAAAATGTTTATTCCATAAATTAATTTTTGTTATTTGTCTTGTTATTGCTACAGCTACGGAGATACAAAATATACAAATAGGAGAAGGTAACGTTTGCACTGGGCTAGCGATACCAGTTTACATGATATTCCCACGCCTGTTTACCTGCCCGACATTGAATACAAGTAATTTCAAAGTTGGTAAGTGTACAGGGTATTTTAAATAATCGTGTTGAGACACGAATCATACTTAATTTAATTTATATTCTTGCAGAGTTCGAAGTAAACCTAATAGTCGTATTTGAGGACGACTATTTGGTCACAGAAAACTTTCCAATCACTCTAACAAGGCACTAAACGTGCGTCACCAACTATCACAGTATGAATCTGATGATTTTCATCTATAATTATTATATCAATGTAAATAATTAAAAAACTGCTCAAATAATACT
Source organism: Neodiprion lecontei (assembly GCF_021901455.1). Classification (NCBI taxonomy): domain Eukaryota; kingdom Metazoa; phylum Arthropoda; class Insecta; order Hymenoptera; family Diprionidae; genus Neodiprion; species Neodiprion lecontei. The sequence goes on from NC_060264.1 coordinate 25,818,349, forward strand.
TTAAAAAATCATATTTTCGCATAACTACCGTTGATCAATTCGCTTTGAATGATGCGTGTGACTCTGTGAGTATTCATAGTGCTGCTGAAAGTTGCTTATAATCATGACTAATATCAAAGTAGTGTAAACGTCACAAAGCAAAATTTCGCTTCTAGTTTTCTTGAAAAGTTTGTAGATATGACAGTCTTCGATTGCCTTTGGTATCTACAGACCCTCAGATTGATTTTGAACCATTCAAGGCCAACATATAATCTGCTACTACCTGTTTAACATGGGAAGCAGACACCATCGGTGGCCTTGATGTGTCAATCTAAGGGTCTGTACATATAAATGTATGTGAAACAAATTGAATTTTGTATTAAGGACAGTCTGGATGATAAACTCTGGAAATCGTTAAAGTACGGTGTGATAAATCTCAACCCAGTCGACTACTGGAATCCAACTTTTTGGATAAACAGCCTGCAATACTTTTCAACGTACTTATTGTGGGTCAGTCCGACAGATGCCAGCAGAACCACATAGCCAAGAACAAAAGTGAGCAGCTTGTGCCTTCTGAACCAGGCAACCAACCCTCGTCCTTCCTTGTGCCTGAAAGCAATGAAGAGTGATTAAAAAATATCTGATTTATCTCTGAGAAACTGCTTGGATTTTTGTTGTTGATCATGCACGAAACGCAATGACAAGTATCAGAATGTTGCTAAGACGACAAAATGGATTGGATGAAAAGCCAAAGTCAGATTTTTATTCGCGCGCTAGACCGCAAAGGAAGTTGACGTTTTTTTCATCATTCCCATTTACCTTGAAGAAGAAAACTCTTGGCTGTAAACCAGCAGATATCTGATACGAACTAAATCGCTATTTACAACGAGGTAGTACTTGTTTGGAACTTTGCCACTCATTGCATCGATTACAGTGTTTCTTGCTGTATCCTCTAAATAAGAAAGAAAAAGTTAGGACTGAAACTACCGTGTTTACAAATAAGATGCCCTGAATTACACAAATTATTCTTCACCTGAATCCCCTCTTTTCACGTCAGGGTGATTGATTAGCTCACACAACGCGATGCAGCTCAATTGACTGCCGTGCATGCTGCCGCCCCATCCGTATCCAACAGGACTGTAAGGCAAGCTGACACCCAGTTCGCTAGAGAAGTAGATGCCTGTGCCGTAGAGAGATCTCTGGATAGTATAACAAAAGCAGCAAAATAAACATCGACAATGATGCAAGTGCTTGAAGCAGAACAACTATGCCAACCTTGCACATGTTCTGTTGTAAGCCGTGGTGGATTATTGAGTGGAAATTCTCAAGTCGACTGCCGTGGTAAGCGTAGAGGGTCGTGTGTCCCTGTGAAGCTGTTCTCCACCTCTCCTCAAACAGGGACTGCTTGGTGCTCGCAACTTGGAATATCAAATTAGGAGGTGCTACTGCCATTTCGGATGGAACACGCTTCAGCACAGAGTCATACTGCAACATCATTGTCAGCGAAGTGAGGCATAAAAATTTGAAAATGCTAGATTTTTTGCAAATTTGCTTTTGATTCGTGTATCTAATTTCAGGTCTTTTATTTTTAGAAAAAGCCGTCTTTAGAAATAAATATGTTCAACAATCTCACAGCATATGGGTGGAATGAAATACTACAAGTTGGAACTCACGCATTCTTTGTTTACGCTCTTGATCTGCGGGTCTCTAAGCCTAACGAGAACCCAGTACAGCAAATTGACCGCAGCTGAGTTGTTCTCGTAAACATCAGGCTCGTCTAATTGACGAATGATTATGGAGAGTGGAGGTATAGTTTGGATGGCTTCCCTCTGCGAAAGACGAAGCAGTTTAAGTAGCGTAAGAAATTAGGACAGACGATTGAGCATGGGAAAACGAAAAGTACTCTGCCAGAGGCGAGACGTACCAGAGCCTCGATGTCTTTGCATTCGTTCCTAACATACATCGGGGGATAAGGTCTGAGGCATGAGTCATATCTGTAGCTGTGAGAGGCAGCGACGAAGAGAGACCACTTTATGTCAGCAGCGACAAGATCTCGCTCCAAAATTGTTTTCAACAAGAGTACTTTCTTCTTTGGGCATTCTTCTATCGTGAGCGATCCGAGGGGCGGAGGAATAGTCTGAGGGTCGAACCCAAGGCGGCTGGTCGAGCTGCAACAGTCCTCCTCAGGGTCGAATTTCACCTTTGCCTTGAACTCGGCATCGCCGCTCGTCGCGTTCGTCAAATTCGCCATTTCGCAAGAGGACAACGAAAGAATGTTCCCAGCTCACACCGAGCCCTGAATTGTCATCGCATTCGAGGTGGAGAAAAGAAAAATACCGATACCACCTGAAAAATTTATCCCGGTGAACCGACACCCTGGTATCCACCGACGAAAATAAGTATTCTAACCTCAAAGGGTCGACCGACAGCTGCACAAATTCGTCTCCGTCAGCTAACCTGCATCAGCAGAGGCTGTGATGACCGACGTTTTCAGCACAGACTGTATTGTGGCTCCGCCGGTCAAATTTTTGAGATTACAATACCTGAGAAATATATCGCGGTGTAAGTTGTGTGATAAACGGTGCGTGCGTAACAAGGTTCTAAGGCAAATGTTGATGCGTGTAGTTTGTGGGGTATTTTTCTTATCAGTTTTGTTTGATTGTTTTCATTTGATTTTCCGTGTCAAAGAATTGGATTGTGATCTTGCTTACGTCTTCGTTCACGAGGAATTTATTTGGTAAAAAAATTTATTATGTATATATGCACAATTAATCTTTCACATATTTTCACCAGGGTGTTTTTTTTTTTTGTTTTTCCACACAACGCCGGTATTATACACGCGACGATCACGCAACTTTTCGCATTTGTTTCTTATATCTCTTGGCCCTCTGTTAAATCGTTTGAAAAAAGACAATAACTGTAATTCGATAAATGTAATTAAATTGTATTAGATCGTGACAGTTAGCCTGCCTGTGTAATTTTGAGAAATGTTACGAGAAAAATCTACCCATCGATTGTTCGTTAATTTGTATTACACATATATTCGGCATTAAGACGTTTCTTATTTTATAGACTTTCGATTTGGAAACCAGGTGGATTAATATTAAACTGACTTTAGGTATGTCGTTAGTTTCTTGCCCTTTTTTCCCGTTGGAATTTAAAGAATAAAGACTAACTTTAGTGGCGATAGAAGAAACAAACAAGAGTATGTATATTACAGGAGATCAAAAGATTCCCTCTGTAATATAATTCTGATCGTTTGATGGTGGTGTTAAATAATGACAACGCCAAAGATAATATCGTATCGAAAAAATTGAATAATCGTGCGTTCACGTACGAGTCGTTCGAAAAATCGGACGTTTTGAATTTCTGCCGCGCTAAGCGAGGCCTGCGCAATGGATACACATTTATCGACCGCACCGCAATTATCTCTAGAATACGGCAATCGGCCGCGCGCGAATAAATTCCCCCACATCAGCCTTACAAATTCCCCGAGAATAATGAATTTGTTCAAAAGTAACAAGGGGGTAAATAACCGGAATAAAAGAGTGTGATAACAGTGAGTTTTGTCGAGGTGATTCGCGAGGGATATTTACAAACGAAAATAGTGCAAATTGAGCGTGACCAGTCCGACAACAACGTGAGTATAATATTATTCGAAAAGTATGTTCGAAACATATGTCCAACGAAAATCCGCGTACGGATTTGTCGACGGCGGGTTGGCCGGACTGCGGCTCAATGTCATGCGTTCAAGGTAAACTATCGGTGACGTCAGTGGACGTCACTTAACAAGTGGGAGTGTATGGAAGTAGCCTCTGGGAACGGTTGGTTTTCGGTCGACGTTCCGTAGTCGGTCTCGAAGTTGAAGAAAAATCTGAACCGAGGTGACCGAGAGGCGGGCGAGTCGTTTCGCGGGACAGCTATGTAGACTAGGGGAAAACAATTTTCTGTGTTAGTTTACACGTGGTGGTACGTTATGAGCGCGTTATGTACGTGGAAAATCACCGAAAACAAATTGCGCATGCCCCGCGCCCGATGACGTCATGAAAATTGTGGTTTTGATCAAACTCCTAGCTCGTTGATCATGGTTGTTCTTTTTTTTTCTTCTAATTTCTTTATTTTTTTATTATATTTATTATTTTTTTGCTTCTCCGTATCTTAAATTACACACACACATTGTATATGTATATATAGGTACATATATATATATATATATAGGTACGTACATAATATATAATACACATATTCGCAAGGTGTATATACAACGATATATCTATACGACGTACGTGTACACAGTGGAGACATAGGTATACACATAAACGCATACATACATATGCATTTATATATATATATATATATACATGTGTATATATATACATATACGCGGTATATTTGTACACATAATATACACAGGTTTGAAAATATATTAAAAACAAATAAATAAATAAACACACTCACACGGTTCCAACATGTTGACGTACAAAGTGATATAAAATTAAGAGAAAATAATAATAATAACAATAATAATAATAAAAAAAAAAAAACCTGGTGTTAAGTTTTTGTTTTCTGTTTTTAACTATAAATATTATTATATACATGAAAGACAGATTAAAAGTCGAAAGGATAATATTGTGCACCTATACCAGAGGGGAACTTGCGACGGAGAGAATCGATTCTCGTTCAATATTCGTGAGTATTATTTATTATTGACCCCCATTTTATTCGCAAGATATGTACATGATACAGTATTACCTATGCCTTCGTACATAAATTCGCGTATATTTACATGCGCGTATATCATCGGCTCGTACACGGATACCGCATGTCCGGTTCTCCGTGTAATTTTTCTCAATACTCGTGCTACACCGTAGTAACAATCATTACAACACGCATGTATTTGTCCGTGGACTTTTTCACGCAACGGCGTCGTCGGCTCTCGTACCGATCCGTCGTCGTCGTCGTCGTCGTCGTCGTAGACATGTTGTATCGTGTTGGAACGACATGGCCTTCACACATACGTACGCATGACATTGAGTTTCCTTTTCGGTAGGTAGCGAAAATAATGATTCTCACCAGATACGAGAGGAGAGAGGAAAAGGAAAAATTTCAGATCGGCTATAAACACGTCAATTATTGGGTGGATGAGAAATACGGGAAAAAGGGGGGAAACTGGAATTGATGGAAGTTGAAGATAAATTGCTTCGATTATTGGTCAATAATCGATGCAGCGCTACAATTTCAATTACAGTTTTCACAAACAATATATCCCAAGTTACATGTTCACGACGGTGAATATTGTCGGATCGGAGTCGACTGAGCTGGTCGTAAATTTACCAAGTCAAACAACAAACCCAGCGGCAGAAGTTCTCTTATTTTCACACACGTTGATACATGCTAGCGACTGCGAGTTACATGTGTCGTATGCGCATAACAGAGTAACTTCGGACGATGTGTGTAGATCGATTGTTAACACCGCGCGCGACTTTGGTGCAAAAAAGTATCGTCGTCGCTTACCTCCCGTTTCTCACGTCGTTTCTCAATATTTGCTCCACATTTGTCTCGAAGAATTTCAATATCGTCGCCGTTACTCGCAGTCGAGCTTAGTAACTTTGCAACTATTATATAGTAGTTTTGTTGATTGAAGACTGATTGTATTTTGTTTTGTCATTATGACTGCGAGAGCGAATTTGTTCGTGTACTTGACTCCTCGACGGTGTTTACTTTGCCTCTTACCTCTGTTTGCCACCGTACTAAACATTGTTTACAATACATCGTATGATTTATCTCCCACGTAACTTCTTTTCCATAACTTTATGGCGTTTCTATATTCCTTTTTTTTTTACTTCCCACCCTTTCGTCGTTCTGTCTGATAAAATAACAGCCCAACGTAGCGAATTTATTCTCGGAGTGCATCTCGGTCTCAGAACTTTGTTCGATCTTACTTTCCCATCCTTCACCAGTCGATACCAGTTACACATTTTTCATTCGTTTGTACTCTGGCGTCGATTCAGTTTGTAAAAGTTCTCTTCTATCATATTGCAAGAAATCTGGAGATAGGCGTTGAATCCGATTGAACCAATCGTCGAGTTCAGATTGTCGATACACCTTCAGAAGTCAATTTGTACTCAGCTGTAAGTCAGTTCCGATGTCTGAAACTTGGAAAAAAGTGTCAGTCTCTAGAATCTCAGTATTCATTTGGTCACATTAAGATTTTTCGCATCGAAAAGTGATTTTCTTTTCTGTCTTATCACGTTTCTCGAGTATTGCAAGTTACAATTGAATAACTAAATTCATTATTTCCAAGTTCAAGTTGAAGCGTAATTAATCGTTCGGCAAGCACAAGGTTTACGCGCTATGGTGATTCAGAGTTGACGATCTGAAAGGAGTTGAGAATATTTTTTTTACGATGAACGTGCAGATAGATGTTTATCAGTTAATTTATAACACGGTATTAAATTTGCGTTACCTGTTCGTTTGATCTGTAATCAAGATGTTAATTTTCTTCTCTTTTTGTTTCGTTTTTTTTTTTTTTTTTTGCCTTTTTTTTGTCATTGGTGTTACTGCCATTATTATAATTATTACAATTTTTATTATAATTATTATACGTTCTTTATTTATTTTTTTGCCTCGTTACTTTATTTATTTTAAACGAACGTGGCCGCCGTCGCCACCTAGAATCGAGCTTTCAAGGCTCTTTCGAAAGCTCCTCCACTCAAACATCCGTCGATAAAGAAGAACACTGTCTTCGATCACTTTACGAGATAAGTGCGAACATGTGCTCACGGGTAATTCGCGCTACAGTAAAACCGCGATTTTTTGATACGACGATTGTTTCTTTTTTTTCATGTCACTTGTTCAAAAAAATTCTTGCGTATTGTTATTCTGGATTGTTTCTTGGTTTTTTTTTTCTTTCCTCTCTTTCTGCATTTCAGGATCACAACAAAATTTCATTTTCCTTATATCTTATTTAAAACGCTTTCAATGCTCTGTCTATTATCACGTAATTACATTTGACTTTCAATTGTATCTATAAGGAAAACAACAAATACCAGATAGTTGTTTTAAGTTACTCTAGGCACATACCTTAAAATTCATATCCGTTCCTTGACGGACAAATGCGATAACTTGGCGGAAACAAAACGTAGATTAAACATCTTATCTAGGTCTAACGGTTGAAAATTGTGAATAAAAAACCGGAAATTATAGTAGGATAACATTTTTCGATGAAATAAAAAATTGCAGTCTCACGACAAAGTTTAAAATTGGTATAGATTACGTGAAGTTTCTTCAGTATATTTTCAGTTATTCGTCAGTTGGAAAATTACATTTTTACAGTATGTATCGCTTCCTTTTTCGTTTCTCATACTCCTGCTTATCACAACGTATGGTTTTAATGCTGAAAAAAAAAATCACTCAATATCCTCGATATAGATTTTTTTTTAAACATCCATTTCAAGATTTCCAAAGAAGCAAAGACTTAAACAATTTTGTCGAATAATTTTTCGTCGCGCCTCATTTTAGCTTGGTGCATACGAATGATTTTTATAATCATTACTTTAACGATGAATGAAAATAATGATAATAATTTGACGACTTTCACATCGTCGAGCCGAATTCAAACGGACGATTATTATTTTTTCACGGTCTTCAAGTTTTTATACCGTACGATACGTAAGATTGAAAAAAGAAGGACACAACCCGTGATATGCACATACCTGCGTACGTGCGAAAAGAAAAGAAAGAAGCTGATTTATCGCCGTCCTCCCGTGTAACACATGTATCGGTATAGTGTATTCGATGCAAAGACGACACGTCGATGATAATACGTGATAAATACACGCGAACGCATTTCGGTTGATTGGTAAATCGGGGTGAGGAGGACACACTGGTTATATATGTGTTGCAAAAAACTTGTACACACATGCGTTGTACAGGTATATGCGATGATGGTTCATAGCTGTTTGTGCACGTTACGTAATTATTGTATGTTGTGTATTATGCACCGTACATCGTATATTCGTTCGTGCGAGGATGAAGGAAAAAATAAATAAATAAAAACATCTTGACATACGTTTATCAAATAATCGTGTGTCCATCGGCGCTAGGTGATCTTCTCTGACAAAAAACCTAGACCTTGCTGATCAAATACCGCGATACCGGGTTATAATACTTGTTCCATAACAATGCAGCGGCAGTATCACCGACAGCAGTAGCATTGGCGTTCTATCTCTTCCGACAATCGAAGAAGATGAAGAAGAAGAAGAAGAAGAAGAAGAAGAAGACGAAGAAGAAGAAGGAGGAGGAGGAGGATGAGGAGAGAGAGAGAGGAATAAAAAGAATACACACGCTATTCAAACCACGGGAAAACATGCGGCACAAAGCTCGGTCGGCAAGCAAGCCCGTGACCTAAAATTGATTTTTTTTTATTACCTTTCAACCGACAGCAGGTTAACTTCGTGTTCAACCCGATTGTACAGATTGCAATGTACGCCACTAGCCCGATGCTCTTATTTGCATATTCTTCTTCTTCTTCTTCTTCTTCTGCTTTTATAACTCTGAAGGAATTTCGCCCCTACAACATACAATCGCAAGCGGACGATGAGGGACAAGTACAGGTATAACAATTTGGACTAAGGTTTCCGGCTGCGACCGTCGGGAAATGACAATTTTCAAATTTCTACGACTTGATCCTATCTAAACTTTTTCCAGTCTATTATCTTCTTGTTTACAACTGTAAAGGAGCTGTATTATCGCAAAAGTATATGCGTTTACGCTTCATTCATTACTTAGAATATCAGCAATCCATCCCTCGCGTTTCATCTCTGCCAGACTGTGCGCAACATGCAGAATGAGATAAGAGCCGTTCCTTTTTAAATGCAGTAGTAATGAAGAAGAGGCATGTATAAAAATGAACTGATTTATCAGCTCCTTTAATTCCAGTTATACTCAAACATTTTAACTGTGACTAAATGATTAAATCTCGTGCAGATTCATAAGCTTCGATTTCTCTTCTCTGTAGGTTAATTTAAAACATACATGTAAAATAATAATAATAATAATAATAGAATAATCAGTGAGATGTACAAATTCATTATTAGAACGAAAGGGAGGTATGTTTAACTGTACACAATAGTCAAAACTTTAAATAGACAATTTGTGATTTTTTACACTTTGTGAATACGAGTATCTATAGCAATGTTCGTTAATGCCTTTTTCTTCCGACTAACTTGTTTTCGGTCCAAAACAAAATGCGAGTTAAATTCTATAAGAATTATGCGACGATGACTGGCGATGTTACTGCGCGTAGGCTGCAACAAATAACAAGTGAATGTTGTAGAATAAAACTCGTATTTTATTTCGGACCGCAAAAAAGTTAGCCGGAAGGTTAAGGCATTTATGCATTATTTTACTGTACAGTAAAGTTTATTAATGGTTTCCCAGTGGACTCACAATTTTTTTTTTTTTTCTGTAGAATCAAAACTGGACCGAGTTTCCTTTCTAATAAAATTTTATGCGGCAATGACTAACTATGCAAGTGACAGGAGCAAACAAACGACACCTTGATCATAGAAACACGAAATTTCAACAGAAAGAAAACTCGTTCAGTTTTTATACCGAAACAATAGTGAGTCACTGGGAACCAGTTAATGAACATTATTGAGGACAAATGGAATAATCGAAGAGACAATATTCTGACGACTGACGAATATTCTGATTCTGACACGCGAGAGGATCGAATTTACCTCGCAACGAGGAATTCGAAGAATATGGAAAAGAAAGCTCGTTTCGCGCCGTTTATTCTCTTTTCGTCATTATTCCATTCCAAAAAAGTTTCATAAAACATCCAAATATGGCGATTTTCGTCGTAGAGATAGTAAAATTTCGGTGAAGCAGGCGGGGTTTTTGTTGCGTAACAGATTCATCGTAAACCTGCACTCGGCAGGCGGCTTTCTCAGCCTCTTTTGTTGTCTTTCCCCGCCTGTCGATCTACGCAATAACAACCCGCAAGGTGCAAAACTTGTTCTTCATTCATACACAGGTCGAATGGCCTAATTGTTCAAAGTTTAAAAAGCTATTGTTCATGTCGGCTGTGCTGGCTTTGTTACGACTTTGAAGAGAGAGGGATAAAGGGAGAGACAGAGAGAGAGAGAGAGAGAGAGAGAGAGAGAGAGAGAAACTAAGAGAGAATTAAACCGCCACCGCGTGGCACGTGGCGACAGGACCACGTGCCTCGGTTCATTCGTGCGTCACGCTCTTCCTCTCCCCCTTCTCTTCCTCCCTCACTCCCTCTCGCTCTCTCTCTCGCTCTCTCTCTCGCCGTCCAGCAGGGCATATCCCGTATCGATCATGGGTGGCCATGATCGTTACCATGGCAAGGTGGAAAACAACGTCTTATACCCCGCTACCGTTGCACCAGCTCGACCGAGGAGGAACGAGGATGAACGGCTCAAGAAGGCGAATAAGAAAAGGAAGAGGAAGAAGAAAATCAAAATTCGAATTAATATGGAGCAGCGCGGAAGATTGTTCGATCCCGATTACCTCTTCCCGTATCCGTACATCCTTGGATCGTTATACGCCGACTATATTTGTATTCCGCTTTACTCGCGATTTCCCAGTCAGATTAATAGAGTAAATTTTTACCCGCTTCGTCGAGTTGTAATGTTTTAAGAGGATGATGTGTGTAATCAGTTTTTACCGACTGCGTTGATTTTCAATTATCTTTATAAGATAATCAATGAAAATTTTCCAATCTACCCAGCATTTACGACGTGAAATTTATAATTCCCGTAACCGAATTACCATTCATCGCGCCGGAATACATTTTCTTACGATCTTATATATTGACACATTTTTCTTCGGCGTTACATCGTGTAGAATTTGTTGGAAAGTGCAGACTTCTTCACGTCAGTGATGCGTAGGCTTCGATAATAGTTGGTAAAAAAAAAAAAAAAACAGCGACATTTTTACTCCGTCGGTAAAGAGTGACTGTAGAGAATCCTCTTAAAATTTTATTATTTCGCGTGGTGTATGTTGAATGGAAAATTTTCATCTTCTCGGGTATTTTGATGACACGGAGAAAAACACAACGCACATATCTCTAACAAATCGCATTTATTTAATGATGAGAAAATTAATGAATCTGCCTCGAATATCATCACATACTATTGTCATTCTGTAAATTTTCGGTAATTGCACGGTAATTGAATGATCTTACGAAGTACATGTATATGTATAACATACCTTACAATTACGTAATTCATTATATACTAACTTCGACCTCATTTTTGCAAGTTTACTTCTACTTTCTACTACATAGTTATACGTACATTTATAACACAAACTATCTTGCGCGTTCTTATTTATTTTCACTGTGCATCACGGTGGTGAGCAGTTTTTTTTTTTTTTTTGCCTCTTCTCGCGACAAGCAAAACGACATGCTGCTGCTCCACGCATGCATACATTTTCAAGCATTACACCTATACCCACACAACGACACGTACATACATACATGTGTCGTGATCCCTGATCTCAAGAGCTGCCTGCCACGAACCACAGGAAACCGTTAAATTCTCAGCTTCGGCTGGCATTTGTGCACTCACGAAAGTGAAACACAAGTATTTCTTATCTCTTCTTGTTTTTTTTTTCCTCGCGATTCCCCTTCCCCCCCCCCCCCCCTCCCCCTATCTTTCTTTTGCGCGTTGCGTACGTACGTCTTTTATACTAATATCGCATAACGTTCGATAACTGCAACGATTTCTGTTGTCGCGGTTTTATAATAATGTTTCACGATTGACGTGCGGAAAAAAAAAAAAAAAAACAAAGAAACGAAGGTAGATGTGTATTTTACGGAAAAAAAAATAATATAATAATAATAATAATAATAATTTCGCTCCACAATGAATAATAATTAGACGAATGTTTTACATCACAGTGTAAACGGTTTATCAAATGATCCGACGTAACACGTCGATACATAGGTATAATAATCTCTTGCGCTACGCAAGTTGCTCTATATATATATGTATATATATTATTTATAATTAGTCCTAGAGAAAAGAAAATTTCATCCAGGTAGGGTTAATCGATGTAGATCATACACATCGTGAAAACGCGGGGATATCGATGAACAAGCGGCTCTTGGTAACTCCCGACCAAAACCCACCTACCGTATAATCCATAAAAGACGGAGATGTAAGAAGGTTTCGAACGGTTTAGGGTAAACGGATACGTGCTGCCACCTCATCGTCGGCGAGTTTCGGAGCGTATAAAGCGAAAATCGGATAAACCGGACTGCCGAAGAGGAGGAACGTACGGCTCACGAGTCGTCATCGTCGCTGATCTCGACGGGGGAGGGAGGTATATAGAGAGAGAGAGAGAGAGAGAGAGCAAGAGAGAAGAGAGAAGAGAGAGAGAGAGAAAAAGGTGTGTGGTATCGAGGAGAACGAGAACGAAAACATCGAGAGGCGGGCGTGTGGCCGCGTGGAGTTGGTTGGATTGGTGGGAGAGGGGTGGGGGAGGGGGTAGGACGCCGCGACGCCCGGCGTCCGATGATCGCGCCTTAAAAGGTTCGACGCCGCACGCGCCCAACAGCTGTCTGCCCGCGCGCCGCGCCGACCCCTTGTGCGTCTCCTGGCACAGTCCTGCACACGGACTCTCGGGTGTCGCGTTTCATCGTCGGACGAAGAGACGGAAGAGAGCGCGAGATGCCGAAAGGAAAGAGAGAGACAGAGGAGAGAGAGAGAGAGAGAGAGAGAGAGAGAGAGAGAGAGAGAGAGAGAGAGAGAGAGAGAGAGAGAGAGAGAGAGAGAGAGAGAGAGAGAGAGAGAGAGAGAGAGAGAGAGAGAGAGAGAGAGAGAGAGAGAGAGAGAGAGAGGAGAAGAAAAACTAGCGCGTGAGCAGACGACGACGTACGACGAGGAGGAGGAGGATGATGAGAAGAAGAGAAGAGGAAGAGTCGTAGATGCACGAGCACCGAGTTTCGCATTTCGCGGTTTTTTTTCTCATCTAGAGTTTCCGCCCCAGGGGCAAGGAGGGTCACCTTCAGGTTTGAATCACCGCCGTTGATGCTGCCGCGTTTCTGCCCCCTTACCACCCCTGCTTAAACTTTGGCTCAATTTCATGCCTAAGTACGCATTTACCATTCGTCGATAGTTATCGCGGTAGCTTCGCGTCGCGTCGAGAGGATAAGGAAAGAATTTTCCGAACACCACCCGTGCGCGCGGAGAGAGATACGTTCGGCGGTAGTTTCCTTTTTTTTTTTTTTTTCTTTGTTTTTTTTTTTCTCTCGACTACCACGCAAACCTTTTCTTTATTTCTTCCACGCACCATATCCTACTCGAGGTTTCGGATTACGGTTTCCGTACGAAACTGCGATTCCTCGTCTCCGTTTACGTCTATCCTTCCGTTTATCCGTCGTCATTCGCCTAAAGTAAACGTCGAATCGCCCCGATCCGTCCCAGTGGTTCGAGTCGACGGTGCGAACTGCCGTTGTTGTCGCCGGCCTGCCTCGCGATGCCCATTCCGCTTTATTAGCCTTTTGCGATATCGGTGCTAAGTTCCTCGCGGTAATAAACTTCTCGCTACCCCCCCCCCCCCCCCCCCCCCCCCCCACCGCCCCTTTCTTTCGTTTCCGTTGCTTTTTCAGTTTCCTGCTCAATTCAACGCCGGTTTTCTTACGTATACGACGTTGACTGAATTTTTTGACTCTTGGAAATAGATATACCGTAGTCATATGTATGTGTGTGGGTGTGCGCGCCGTGAAGAACTTTCTTGAACCATTTACCGCGGCAGACGTATACGAAAAATCATTTCCCCGAACGTTGTGTCGTTCGGTTTTTAGAGAGAGAATATATATGTATATTTTTATTTTTTTTTTTTTTTATATTTCTTGGTTCAGAAATTCATTCGATAAGAGCTGTTTAAAATTTTTTTACGTTTTGCTCTTCGCTGTATTGTATTCGCACGGATATGAATATTTTAAAACGTTAATTAGTGCTCTGGCGCAGGTATTGCAAATTCTACGTCGAGTATGTATACGTATGTGCATAGGTGTACGTATGTATGTACAGTGGCCTGCGTGAAATGACGCGATAACCTCAGCTGCGGTTCGAACCGGAAAACTCCGATACAATCCCGTGCTTAGCAAGCTTCTCCATCGTTGCTATTTCTTCAACGTTGAAGTATATTTAAGAGAGGAAAGGGGTCAATTGATGCGTCACGTCATCCTGCTCACTGTACCGTCATCGTGTTTTTGCAGTGACGTGGAATCTTGAATACGGTCCGTTACGTGCGGTACCGAGCAAAGATCAACTACGTAATTTTTCCAACCGAGTTGAATTTTGAACGCTTCGTTTCTATACAGGTTATTATACACTACGGTCAAAACTGACCTAGACACTGAACTGACTATTTTGAGGACTTGATTCCGCGTTTAGAGCAGCGTTGGCGAAGTCAAGTGTATAGGTGTATGGTCAAAAATATCATTGACTGTTGAATTTCAACGAGTAATATACCACGTCGTAGCTCGATATATAGCGGAGATTTATTTGTCGTAAAAATTTTAATTCTAACAAATTAGAGGCAGAGATCCGACATTGCGGAAATCGGTGAAAAAATCACCGTGTCCACCGATTGAAAACTATGATCGGAGCGAATGTATGAAACACATCGTTCACCAATCACGCGACCGGTGGTAAAGGAGGGAAAAGATTGTTCCTACTCGGAGTGGGGAAGAACCCGCTGGAATTACAATTTGTCTTGCAAGTTCTCGAGCCGTGGATTTAACTTGTATATCCATCCATTCGTCCATCCATCACTGATCCATCTATCTCTGCACCCCGCGGCGATGTTGAGCTTCGCCGTAAGCTATAAAATACAAGGAGTAGACCAAACTCCGGTAAGGCGAACCGAATGCGCGCGTGTCGATATCACCCTCTGGTGTCCCGTGGTAACGGTCGCGAGGCTCAGAGATGGGTCGAAACAACAAACAAGAAATAGGAGTACGTGTGTGTGTGTGTGGATGCGTGGACTACGTGACAGACGCACAGGAAGGCAACGCCGAAATCATCATTCGGTGAAAAATTTTAACGCAAGTTCTGCCGACGAAGCGCAACCGATTTTTATCTTACACGCGTGATGACGAGAGTCGGGAAATCGGTCCCAACGGGAAACGAACCATGAGACGGAAAAGGGACGAATCCCCCTGTCGTTTTATAGGTGCAACGTGTGCTTTTGACTGACTCTTCTTACCGTCAAGCTGACGATGAAGGAGCAGAAGTACACCGGGGTCGAGGAAAGACGGGGGTGGACCAGGACGCAGATGGAAGTGGGGCGATTCCAAACGGCACCAGCCGTTGTTCCCGATGGTGACGGTGACGGTGTCGGTGATGGTCTTGCTGCACCGGGACCATGCAGCGCTGCTACGCCTCCACCCCACACGTGGCCCCAACATGTGTTTTTCAACCTCCTACTGAGATTATACTTCAAGGGACACGAGGACAACGGACGCATCGCTGCGAGACTTCCCTCTAACCGTTATGCTCTTCATATTTATGCCGCAATTGTCGGGGGGAGAGCGATTCGATTTCGTTTGCAGAATCTCTCGAGATGCTGCTGGTTACCGATGTTATTGACGTCACATCCTTGCTTCGTCGATTCGATGATGTAGATTATTTTTTTTATCGAGGATTGTTTCCGGTCCAACGGGAACTGCGGGAGTTTCTTTCGTATGATTTGCGTAGTGTGGTACGGTTTGTGTCTTTGGTTCTTGGGTATCTGATTTGAAATTATCAATGTCATTATGGGCGAAAACATTGGGATTCAATCCTGATACATTAACTATCAAGTCACTAACGAATCCAATGTTTTCATAGGAGATGTAAGTTTAGATTTGACATCACTTTCTGCGACTAGGGTGCGACCACACTGGACCGCTAAGACAGATTGTAGTGTATTGAGTCGGAAACTAATGCAAACTAAGAAGTTTCATCGTAGAACTTGAATATGACTTGACGCATCAGGTTGGATTGCATCGGAACGAATTTCACGAAATTTTATCACACTTGATACAAGTACGACTGCTTTAACCTTTAGAGGACCGAAATGTTCCCAAAAAGAGAGACGAGTCACATGAATCGTATAAATGATGCCTCTAAAAAATATCGAATTTCAAAGGAAAAATGCCGGCCTTCTAAAGGATAATGAAGAAAAAAAGCTCCAAGGTGTTCTGACGTAATTTTTTTTTTTTTTTTTTTTTTGAATGTACGGAGGACTTCAAATGAGCCCAAACTTGATTCTGAGCATCGTGCGTTGAACCACATTCAATTCAACTTGTATAAACTTCTCTTGGTGATGATTTTCTTGGTGTCGCAACGTGTATATTTTCACAATTTCATCACCATTTTTAACAACGTCGTGTACGAGTAAACGAAGATGCAATTTAGGTGCAGATTTACAGTCGTTGTCAGGGTAACATGCCAAAAATGTTCTCTCGAAATTGCTCCGTGTGAAATACTGTAGAACAATGTTGGTCCTTGATGCGGAAATTCATCATCATACAGAGTGATCGAAACTTTACCGTATCGAATGTATTTAGGGGGAATTTCATACAAACTCAACCAACGTCCAAACCTCACCATTTTTGATTTTGTTAAAAAATTATTCTGCCATTGTCCCAACTTCGAAACAGTAGATACCTTGAATTTTTCTAGATTTCTTATTCAACTGGTTAATTATTTATTTATATTCAGAGTGATCTTGAAAAGGACCTGTTTTTAAAATCGTCAAAAAGTTCTTAACAACTATATTTTCTTCTCCAAACATTTCGAAATCGGGCCCATGATGGGCCGATTTTTTTGAAATATTTTTTTAATACTCTTAATTTTTTGATCAACCAAAACGTTGTTCAAACGGTCTGAAAGTTCCCGAAAAATTCTCAAAACTTGTATTTTTCACTTGGAACATTTTTAGACCAATTTCATTATGAAGTTGGTAAAAAAAAAAAAAAAAAAAAAAGAAAGTTGAATGTGTCGAAAAAATGGACAAAAATCACTCCATAATCGAACCTGTCTAGAAATATTCTGACTGAAAAATACAAGTTTTGAGAATTTTTCAGTAATTTTCAGACCGTTGAAACAACGTTTTAATGACCAAAAAAAAAAAAAATGGAATAAAATTGGCCCATCATGGGCCAGGTCGTGAAATGTTTTGAATGGAAAATGGAGTTGCTGATAATTTTTTGCCAATTTTAAAATAGGTCCTTTTCAAAATCACTTGAAATATTTACAAATAATTGAGCAGTTGAATAAAAAAACTTGAAAAATTCAGGGCACGCCTTCAGAGTTGGGACAATTGCAGAACGAATTTAACACACTGAGAGAAATTTTTCGTTCGAGTTACCGCTCAGTTATTAACTGTTTTCATTTTTTACCACAACCGAAAAATATGGTTCTAGGTAAAAAATAAAAATTAGTTTTGCAGATGTTACCAGAAAGTCTAGTAACCGTTGCTATTCTTTCTCATTACGATCACTGTTGCCTATATGTATTTTCTTGCAGCCGTTGCGAAAATTTAACGCTTGTGCAAGAATAAATTGACGTTAAAGCCTTGTTTGACTAAAAAAGTAAAGTAAACTTCAGAAACTGATTTCGCGTTGCGGTTACCAAAAAAAAGGATCGACGATAGCGCAAAATGGTAACGCGTGCCTCATTTTTCGTAGTTCCAACAATATTCGAACAGTTTTTTCAACGATACCTGTTTTACCGAATTTTTCTATTTACTACAACAAATGAAATTTTTCTCAGTTCACGAAATGAGAAACGGCGTGGGTCAGCCGTTGGCCGGGTTCCCATGGAATACCCGTAAGTATCGAGTGACTTTCAATGGACTCTGAGCGATATCCATGCAAGAATCCAGCCCTCGTTCACCAGACATTCGTCTTAAGTTGAACTCGGGTCGATTTGAAACTACGAAAAAGCATCGATTTCCGACTTTCGTCGACCAGTAAGTCCGAGAGCTTTCGGTCTCTGCATACGCGTTCAAGTTTCTTGGAAAGTTCTTCCTCGCGAGTCTGGCTGTTGGCCGGGCACGCGCGGTGCGGTTTGGCGGGGCAAACGCCGCTTCTTGATAATTGATAGTCACCGCCGGGCTTGTGGCTGCGCGGCCAGGCAGCCCTGGTCCCCCTGGTAAGGCTGACGGCCGATGCTGGTGTTCCGGGTGCGGGGAGCCGGAGGTTCGCGTCATTTGCGCCTCGAGCACGTGCTCCGATTTCTGGCGGCTGCTCAAGCTCAGCTTATGCTTCTGCTTCTGCCACCTAGAACCAACAGCAACAGCACCAGCAGCAGCAGCCTCTTCTTCTAACGCTGACTACAAGCACCCGTTCCTACCACGCTACCGGTTTAAATTTAGCATCCAAGCCTTCGTCTCCGAGGAAGAAGCGAGTCTGCTCCCTGCCATGGGACAAAGACTCTCTCCCTAGGGTTAGAAACGCGTTGCGTTGCAACGTTGGGGGATATTGAGAGGAAACGAGACCCGATGGAACGAATCGGATTCCCCGGAAACAATGATGACGATCGCGACGATGGTCGGACGATGGTTCTTCAACGTCTCACTGTTATTAATTGCAATTTTTTAAAGGAACATGTACTCGCAGCGTACGTGATTGATTCGTGATTATGTATCCATGTACGTGTATGTGGGTACATAAACAATCTTGGAAGTATCATCATTCTCATCTCGACGAGGTTTACACCACCTTCGTTACGTCTCTGCAATTTATCGTTACAAGAGTTTAATACTCTCCCATACTCCAATACTCGTGTCCACATGGCCCAGGAGATAAACCTGTATACCTATGTGTTCGATGCTGTAATGCGGATGAACGAAAAATACCGGTATTCAACTGAGTTTTCAACCTTTTACTACGCATATTGTGTCACGTCTACGAAATTACACACTCTAATCATTCGGAAACGATGATTCGTTGTACGCAGAAAGCTGAGATTAAACATCTTCTGCAAGTATAACGTGCTGTACAACGAGTATTTGGTACAAAAAATTTTTAGTCGTAAAGCGATTTCGTTACTTTAGCTTTCGTCGTAAAAGAAAAAATTCGCAATTTGGCGCTTTCTACGTAATATCTCGTCTAAAAATTGATTTTTTTCAAATATCACAAATTTTTCATCGAGTATGTCACGTTTCGCGTTGTGCGAATTATATGACCTCCAGCAACGTGTGCGCAGAAGACGCATAATCCACATACGGTAACATCCGTACCGCGAACGATTGACAAATGAATTTTGGCAAAAAGACAATCAAGTACATAATATGCATACATATAACTATGTGATAAAGTGCGGTCAGTCAGGCAGCTAAATATCAAAGCTCCGCAAGTACGTGCTACATACATTCGGCCAAAATAATGTATTATAGCTTGTCAAAACTGCGGATCATTCGCTATATATTTTACTACTTCGATTTATTTATTTATTTATTTATTACATCTTTCCGTCTTGTATTAATTTTCTTTTGACTTGTACCTTATCGCATTCTTATCCGCTGAATCAGGATACACTGCGGACGCGACCGTGACCATATTAATTATACAACATACCGCAATGCGGGAAGCATTGGTTAAAAAGATTTTAAACATTTCTTCCAACACAAAATTTCGTTCCAATTATATCTATATATTATAACATTCTTGTTTCTAACCTTAAAAGATAACAGATAGACGCAATGCCTGAAGATTTAAATTTTTTTTTTTTTTTTTTTTTCAAGAAACGCAACGTGCGATCGAAAGGATTGAAACAAAATAAAACAAAACAAAAAAAGAAAAGAATGAAAAAAGGGTGCAGAGAATTGAGCAGGTGAAAAGTACGATACGCGTCGTACGGTACTTATATATATATGTATATATAATAAAAAGAGGAAAAGAGAAAGGAAGAAAAAAATACCGCCAGGAGGTAGCGAGAGAGAAAGAGGCGAGTAATGAAGGGAGGGAGGGAGGGAGGGAGGGGAGGTGAAGCGAAGCCTCGCGAGCTTTTCGAAACCCTCGGAACGGGAGTCCGAAGACGTTGAAGGAGGTTGAAAAGGGCGTCGGGAGGGGGCAGAGGCGTCGGAGGCGGGGGGTGGGGGGGGGGGGGGTGGTTGAAGAGGGGGTTCGGCATACACGCGACGTGCACGCGGCTGGGGTCGAGAGCAGCGAGAAACGGAGGCTGGGGCCCTCCTGGACCGGCTGCAGCACGCGCTCGGCTTGCGGACAGATTTATTGAGTGGCGCGTGCCGAATTGAAGCCGTATTATTATGTGTATATGCATGTACGTATGTTGAAAATGCGCGAAGAGGAACGAGGAGGAGAGGTGGAAAACAAAATTGTGCGAAAAAATTTTGAAACTATAGCGAGATTGAATGTACATATGTATATATATATATATATTTTTTTTTTTCATACATTCTTTGAAATCGTTTCGTAATCCCCGCGGACATTTGGATCATATCGTATGTAGATATAATGTTGATATAATGTTGTCGCAAAGGGTGAAATCGACCGTTTTACCTCTCACTTTTTAATGATCCTGGTAGTCATCGTAGATGAAAAGAAGTTTATAAACGTTTTGTGTCGCGTTGAAACGAATAAGGTTGCTGCCGCGTCGAGCGGCATTGTTGTAAAAACAGTCCTGTTTCAGAATTTAGACCGAAAATTATTTACTATGCGATAAAAAGCATTTCCTCGATATTTTATTTTCGCCTTTAATTGATTCTACGAATAAGCTCGCGGACCTGTATTTATTCCGTAACGTCTTGAAACGTTACAATATTATATGAATCATATAACCGAAATTATTTATTCGTTTAACGTGTGTAATTTTATTCACCGTTATCATCAATTTTCTATAGCCAATTTTATACCAATCGCTCAGGGAAAGTTATAAAGTTTTTTTGGTCTCGAAAACCTGGAAAAGTCAGGGAATTTCGTGACGGAGATTCTGTATTCATTGAATCATTGAGATCGATTTCGTGTGATTTGTTTACTGATTTTCATTGAAACATTTCAGTTTCCCAATGATTTCCATTGATTTAGACTGATTTTCTACGCGATTTTCGCGGGAATTATCAGAACGGATAGAATGACGCGGAAATTAGTCGAAAAATAATGATTGGGAAGCCATTTGAGATCATTAGCCGGAATGCTGAGAAATCATTGGATATCACTTGATAGACTAGACGTCAACAAAACCACGAAATAAGATATTGAAGTCAATTAATATCTTGCGATTTCAGACATCATTTTCCGCAATCGTTCGACCTTCTTTAATTTACAATTCGCAAAAACCGATGCAATTTTCCACTCACGCGCGGAATGATTGAAATATTCAAATCACCTGGAAACAAAAACAAAAACGTGCGAAATCGTTCGATTCTGCAAATCACGGATGATCTTTGGAGTCTTAGAAGTTACACGAACTTGTCGAAATATCTCGTGGAACTTTGAAATTTATACCTCGAATCGTTCGAGTTTCGTAATAGTACGCACATGGATTGGGACTGGAGTTTTGAAGTGAAGTAAGATTATTGAAATTGTTGAAATATGGTTAAACTTATCTTGGATCGTTGATCTTTTTGATTCACTTGCAATCATCTCTGCTTATTATTCATACCAATCAAGTCTTTAAATTTCAACTTATAAAACCCTGCATTATCACCTAAATTGTATAACATGTTATGTACAACAAAATACCCCTTAACTCGTTTATTAATATATATATATATATATATATAATATATGTATAAAGAGAGGAGAGAGAGAGAGAGAGATCGACACGACGGTTAAACCAAGTTTATTTCGAGCATCCTTGTGATTTAATTTGTTCAATGATTTAATAACGCCGCTTACGTATATATCTATAACCTGGATGCCTGGAGTAAAGCTGAGAGGTTATACCTGTACGTCAATTTAACCGCGGCTAGTATCGTATAACTGTCAAATAGGAGTATATATATACACATAACGCGGTGTCGTACAGTTATGGAAAGAATTAACGGGTTATAGGTCACTCGGTTATACATATATAATGTATATGCTTGTATGATATTGTCTAAAAATATCACACCTCGGTATTTTAATACCTTTCATTCGTACAATTTTTCGCCAAATTATTAAAGCTGTCGTAACCGAACAAACACTCGGAATCAGTTTCGAGATAAGATATAAGAGGAGAAGAAAAAGAAGAAGAATAAGAAGAAGAAGACGCAGGAAAAGGAGAGTGGAGATGCTTTTCGCGATTATATAGATACCTACTTGAGATGCTTCTATTTTCGAACGCTCTTTGTCGTATCACTTTAATCTCTGCTGCCTATTATAATACATCATCGCCGTAATAATATGTACATAATTACGATACAACAAGGTTTAAGTATTTATTATATACTTATATATCGTGTATAATCGCACACGATTATTCGATCCACATTATCTCGCGTTAATCAATCCTTTTTACATCTGCATGAAATTTTCGTCAGGTTGAAAATTCTTCCTCGTTCGATAAAAGTCTGAAATAATTTTCAACGGGAAGCGGAAAATTGAGACGATTATCCCACCTTGCAGTGTTCCGCAGACGTCATAATACACGTATATAATACGAGAATCGTGCGTCATTTGGCAAATTCACGTGTGTACATTTACAGGGTGGGCATTAAAAAAACGGGAACGATTTTACCGACGTGAGTAAATAACGAGCGCGTTGACCGATTTTTGATTGCGTTATTTTGCTTGAAAGTAGGAAAATCAATCTTTCGTATCGCGTGAGAAAATCTGAAAAATCTTCATTCGCTGCCGAGATACACGCTCTTGAATATCGGGTTTTTAAAAAGTCGCTGGGAGACTGACGAAATATTTAATATTAAAGAATGTTCGACGTAACTTTGATCTCAAATTATGATTCAAGGATTGAATTTGTTTTGGTTCGAGTGATTGAGAAAAATTTATAACACTGTGCGTTTCATTTATTTCTTTAATTTTTAATATTTAAAACTTTTCTAATAATTATTCGGTTCAACGTGTCCACCATTTACGGTTACTACTACCAGAAACGGGGTTGAAGTTGGTTAGTAACGTTATCGTAACGAAACGTTTGTGAAAAAATCACTATTTTCTTAACTTTACAATGATTGTTAAGGCACCACGATTTAGAAATATGATTGTGCTTTGCTTTATTTCGGCTTACTAAATTTCAGACGTTTTCAAAATCGCGAATCGACGGTTTTTCCTCGGAAGTAAGGGCAAAAAGAACAGGCGACGTGACATCAACTTTCACGGATCGCTGACAAATTCTCTCCGACGACTGAAAATGTGACGTTCTAATCGATTAACCGATATAAAAAATGTCAGCCGTAACGCCATCTCGAAAAATCTAAAATGTTCGTTACATCCGACTGGCGGCTGATAGTTTGTCATTGGCTGAATCAATTTCGATCAAGTTCCTGATATCGTTTACAGCCGACTTTTTTTTCACGACGTCGTTCCTAACACCGAATTTTCACATCGAAGCTCGTGTTTTCTATTCTAATTCTACAAGAAGATCTCGTGAGAATTTTTAAAACGCTAGAATTAATCTTGGAATCACAATTACGAAAGAAAATTGAGTCGAACATTTTTCGTTGTTAATTTTTTTTTTTTTCAGACTCCCAGAAACCGTTTCAGAACCAAACATTTCAAGAGCGCCGTATCTCAACAACGAACAAAGGTTTTACCATATTTTCAAACGCTAAATGACTAAATTCTTTCATCTAATTTCGACGCGTTTCAGTTTTATTCGCATCACAAATCGGTCCCATTTCTTTCTTGTTGGGCCCACCCTGTACGTTCACGTACCTGCGCATGGATATTGGAGCATATCCGCATCGTCGTCTTCGTCGTTGGATGAAATTTTTAGCACAACGCTGTGATTCCGCGACTGCATATCGCTCAGCTTACATATACCTATACATACACATGCATGTACGTATATATATATATATATATATATGTATTATATAACGGTGCCGGTGCCGTTCATTCGATTATGCAGCATCAATTATTACGAAGTTGTAGCTATAGGTATACCTTATATCACTCAGCGATATCGGCTACCCTGTAAATGTCCGATGGTTGAGATCAATCTTGATCCTATTTTCGAACAATTTCAATCTTCGTTATGCTGGCTGGAATGCATTATACACGGGGCTTCCAATCCCCGTCTTCCGATACGTCGTGCGGTATGTACACCTTGTGTATATCCGACGTTGTCAGGGGTTTAAAAGGTGCAACGCGACGTTTTCTCTTCCCTTTCCTCGGCTCTCGCCGCTAATAAGAGAAATTTCCACAAGCTGCATTGCGCTTACGCTTCTCTTACCGTGCGTCTAACTATTTTCAATTTTTTTTTTTTTTTTTTTTTTTTTTTACGATGGCTGAAAGTGAAAAAATTAGCTTTATCAACGATAGCCGATGAAAGGAAAACCTGGTGCGTTTTGATATTATTTCTTTGAACAAGTTTTTTTTGGGAAATTGAACAATATTTTAGAATCTGTACATCGAAAGGAACGTTATTGACCTTTTTTGAATTTTTTTTATTTTTTTTTACCACGATTCGGTTTCAAGTCACGAATCATAGATTCACGAAGAATAAAAAATTAAGGAAACATCGCATCTCTTCGAAATCACAGAATTGTTCGAATTTTAAACGAAGCAAACTTTTTTTCTTCCGGCGGCATGATAATCCTGTAAATTGTTGGTTACTTCGTTTAGCAACGTTGACTTGACGAAAAGTTGGTGAAAATATCGTTACTGCGAAATTTTACAATGTTCTTCGAAGGAGTTAACTTTTCAAAATAAAATTATGCTTTCTTTACCATGGTTTTACCTAAATTTCGGACGTTTCTAAAGATGCGAGGTATTCTTTTTTTGGTTAATAAAAATAAGGCATCAATTAGACTTCAGTTTTTGGGAAAATGGGGAGGTTTGAATGTTTTTATTTGGAAAGTTTCAATGCGTTATATGTTGGTCATTTTCTCAAGGGGAGGAGGGAGGATGAAAAGTTCGGGATTTTATCCTCTCAAGGAAATGGTGTCTAAAGCTTATCATATCTCGGTATTACGTGGGATAATATTCATCGTCAATTTCTCTTCTTCTTCTTCTTTTTTTTTTCTCTTTTATTTACCCTCTTTTGCAAAGGTCAAACATTTCAAAGAATTTTCCAAGAAATCCGGTCCATCGACATGTCGCGGAGTCCTACAGATTTGAGATTTTAAACCTTTGAATAATTTCACGTTATCTCTGTTTTAACTTGAACTCAGAGGTAAAAAAAAAAGTTCCGATTAAACTGACAATAGAAATAAATGTTCGTTTAATATTTCTTTTTACGTTCTTTGTAAATAAAAATCCATGAAATCAACTTGAATCTCTAATCTCTTGGATCTGTATGGATAAAATTATAATCTCAAACGACACTAACTTATATTTCTGTACGTTTTTCTTTTCTCTCTCTCTCTCTCTCATTTTTTTCTTTTTTCTTTTTCACTCTTTCGTGTCCGTTCCCACATCGAGTCCGGATGAGGATTTTGTCGAATCTCTTCTCTTCTCTACGTGTACAAAACTCAGCGTCTCTCAGTCTGTCCATTCGTACGTTCGCTTGTAACTCCAAAACTACCGATCCGATTTTGATTCTTTTTTTCTCTGTGGATAGCTACAACGTCTGGCCAGGATTTAGACTTTATTCCTTTACGAGTTGATTAATTTTCGAGGTATAACGATATTTGTAAACCAAGTCTGAACGGGATGACACGCTTACTACGAACTCTTACAGATGGTGAAAAGTTACGTCCAAAAGTTTTTAAGTTTTCAACGAGCTCTACAAAAAACTGTCCGCGAAGAGCATGCGCTGAGAGAAATTTTCAGTTCCGGTTACCGCTGAGTCCTTGACTATTTTCATTTTTTACCACTATCGAAAAATGTAGTTCTAGGTAGAAAATGAAAATTAGATTTCTAGTATCAGTTGCTATTCTTTCTCATTACGATCGCTGTTGCTATATTTTCTTGCAACTGTTGCGAAAATTTAACGCTTGTGCAACAATAAATTAACGTTAAAGCCTTGTTTAACTAAAAAACGCAGAGTAAACCTCAGAAACTGATTTCGCGTTGCGATAACCAAAAAAAGGATCGACGATAGCGCAAAATGTTTAGGCGTACCTCGTTTTTCTTAATTCCAACAATGTTCAAACAGTTTTTTTAACGATACCTGTTTTACCGAATTCTTCTAGTTACCGTAACAAATGAATTTTTCTCAGTGTAACACGTCTGCGTCTACGATGTTAGAAGTAGGTAAAACTACGCAGATAGTTTTGCCTGCGCAAAGAAGCATTCGAAAACATCAGACTAGCAGAACCGCAACGGTCTGCTAGTAGTACGTATATTAGGTATATGTATACGATTTTCACGGTTTTTCCGCCAATTCGCAAAAAGAGAGAGAGAGAGAGAGAGAGAGAGAAAGAGAAAATAATTGCTAAAAACAAAAGTAAGCAAAACACGTTAAGGAAAAGGACAAACAAACAAGACAGAAGCTTGTCCTGCGTTTTTATCTACTCCCCGTGATTCTTTCGACGATTCAAAAAATCCGTTCATACATCATATATATATATATATGTGTGTGTGTACGTACAATATTTGGAAAAAAAAAAAAAAAGGAGAAGTGAGATAGGGGGCGGGGTAAAGAAGAAGAATAAGAAGATGAAGAAGGTTTTCGTGGTGGGATAGAGCGCGAGTAACTTCGCGGGGAGGGGAGGAGGAGGTGGCGGGGGGGCGGGGGGGTGGGGGGGTAGGAGGGAGGGATGGGGCGTCGCGACGTCCGTCGTCGGGGCGCCGCCATCGCGCGCGTCAGCTAGGTTAGTCGGCGGCGGTGCCCCCGCGCTATATTGGTGGTATTTTGGTTTTGGCTTGGCGCTCCGTCCGTGCAGTTCTGGGAGTGGAGGTCTAAAAACAGCAGAGGTAAGTCCTACAGCTTGCCTGAGACTGACTGACTGACTACTGACTGCCTGACTGCCTTGCCTGCCTGACTTGCTGCTCTTCCATACTTACTTCCATCCTATCCGCACAGTTGCTTTTGCTTCTCATCATCATCATCATCATCATCATCGTCATCAGCATCGTCATCGTCATCATCAACATCAACATCATCTCGGGCTCCTCATGATCTTGTGTCCGGTGTACCGAGATACCGATGTGCCACAAAAATAACTGACTCGCGAATTTCTTCGTCTATTATCATTTCGCACGTACAAACACGCACACGCACACACACACATACGCGCATACGTATATTTTACAATAAACACATAAATAACACTGCAAAGTCGAACGATCGGAATATCGTATATTATACCATTTAGGTGCAACGTAACGAAGTCTTGCCTTAATTCGACGATCGGCCGAAGCGGCTTAAACTTCTTTTCGGAATTATTCCTTTTTTTCTTTGGTTTTTTTGGGTTTTTTTTTTTTTTTTAAATTTATATCCGTATCAAAATCGTGCCGTTACTGCTCTACGGATTACCCGATGCCGCGCTGCTTGGGGACCACGAGATCACTCGATTATTATACAACGTTTACGTTTGACGGAATTACGTAATACCGATTTTCGATACATCGTACGATCACACGACACCCTACCTTCCTTTTCTTTCCGTCATTCTTCATTTTTGCTTTCTTTTTTTTTTTTTTGTCGCCACTTTCTCTCTCTCTCTCTCTCTCTCTCCCTCCCTCCCTCCTTCCCTTTCCCTCTTTGTCATACAAACGAAAAAACAAATAACTTAAACGGATATCGAGATCGGTTACAATGAGGTCCTCGGGTACAGTCTTCGTGAACGAAAGGTGAAGTTTATTAATCACGAAACATTATGTCAAGATGCATGCCACTTCGGTATACAATGTAGTAAATGTACGTAGTTATAACGATTGTCGAACGATGCTGACGGACGATGATTTGTAACGATCGATTTCCTTATATTTTTCTTTTTTTTTTTCCTTCTCGTTTGTTTTTTTTTTCCGTTTCTCCCCCCCCCCCCCCTCGCCCTCTCCCTCTCGCTCCTTTAACGAATTTTATTTATTTATTTATCCTTTCTCCGATTTTTAGATTATCTCGCGTCTGTGTAATATATATATATACACATATATATATATATATATCCGTGTGAAACGTGCGCAAGAGGTGTAACAAGTTTTGTAGGGAGAGATCCGCGTGCGTAGCCAACGAATCACTCTGACGGTTTTCCGCCGTTAGTCTGAGCTATATAACCCCCTGCGGAAGAAGAAGAAGAAGAAGAAGCAGAAGAAGAAGAAGAAGATGAAGAAGAAGAAGAAGAAGAAGAGCGCGGCGGGGCAACACCGAGAAGTTAAACAGTGTAGCGCGATATAACCGGCATCAGCATCAGCATCGCAAGCAACACAGTAGCGGGCAAACCCCCGATTTATTTCTCCTCCTCCTCCTCCTCCTCCTTCTCCCCCCCCCCAACCTCTCCCTACCTCTCTCACTCTCTCATCGAAGAGGGATTATTTTTGGTACCTTTTCCCCCGGTTTGTTAATACTTCATACGTGCTAAAATTGTAGTCCACGAATCCCTCTCTCTCTCTCTCTCTCTCTCTCTCTCTCTCTTGCTTTAACATCGCTCTGCATACAATATCTCGTTCTTTCTCCTTTCTACGCGTGTACACAAATATCGTGTATAATACATGTACGTATGTTTGATCTACACTCTCGTCTTTATATATATATATATATATATATATCTGTCTTTCTCTCCCTTTCAGTCGTCTTCATCTTCTTCTTCTTCTTCTTCTTCTGTCGAAAGACTCAATATATATATGTATAAAATGAAAAAAATTTACGATAAGAATCGACAAACACGAAAACGATTTATAATCAAAGCCTTGACGACGAACCTGCAGACTCAGTTTGCCGTTCGTAGCTAATGCAACTTGATAATATCGTACATGTTACCTATGGTCACTTTTATATTACATCGCGTATGTATTGTCGTAGATGTTTCATTACACGTACATCGGTTATCGTTATTTTATACTCCGATATTGTAATCGGACACAGATTGAAAGGAAAGCTTCTGTAACCCTTTTTCTTCGCTTTATTACAATCGATCTTAAATTTTTCACCCGTGAACGTATCGTTTCCGACAAACAAAGAAGTGGAAGACAAAAAACAGAGGTTGACAAAAGGAAAATTCACTGATTCAGTATCATGCTCGCGACGCCAAGTGTAGCTGCAACATCGCGGTCCACGTGTTCATATTTTTCGTCTTCTTCTTCTTCTCTGTCATCTCTTCGTACCTTGACCATCTTTATCCTTCGATCGTATACCTACGATATACATACACGTACATACGTGCATGGTACACGTGTGACATCGTATCAACTCCCACGCGCATGACACGACATTCAACTCCGTTAGTTTTTATTTCAAGATTTTATTCCTTTTTTTTTTTTTTTCTTTTATTATTACTTCTGAAATCTCGCGCCTCATTTTCCTTCATCTCATTTCGCCAAGTCATCGATTTGTGTTTTCGTTTTTCCTCTCACTTTATTACTTGCATCAATTCGTGTATACGTGAAACAACATTATATAGGTACATTGCATTACATTGCATTGCATTGCATTCATCAATCGATCAGTTATTGAGTGAATTTTCTTCGATTAAATTATAACGGGGCGTTCCTCCTGGAATCGTTTTTCCTATTCTTCTTATCCTCGCCGTTCCGCCTCTACTCGTGCTTCTCTTTTCGCCGTTTTTTACGCGATTGTCGGTTCTATTTTGTGCATTAAAAAGCCGTCGTCGTCGGCGTCGCGTCATAGTTTCAAAGTCCTCCTCCTTCTTCGTCTTCTTTATCGTCTCCACAAATTACTGTTTCGATCTTATTTGATATTCTCTGTTTCTTTTCCACCATACTCACTCTTATACTTTATTTTCAATTATCCGCTGCCGAATTTTCGCGATACGATAGTGCCGAAGAGGGAAACAAAATAAAGACAACGTTACTGTAAAACAATGATTCGGAAAGTTGATTTTAATTTAATTAAAAAGAAAAAAAAAAAAAAAAAATCGAATCGATCGTACTTTCAGAACCACACTTCAACGACAAAGAGAAGATTCTCAATGAAATCCATTCGAACGATGTTAGGCAACAATTATAACGATCGAATTGACCAATTTTCGAATCGCCCCATTCCATTCAACTCGTTCTACAGTACACAACGTTGTTTTTCTTTTTACCTGCCCGAACGCTGAAACGCCGCCACCTTTGTACGAACGAATGAAGAAACAAAACCGAATCCGCACTGAAACGATCCGAACGAACAATACCGAAGAAAACGTAACGGCTCGTACAGATGTATCGTAAAATTGATAATTGGTAGCGATACGAGGAGAGTTTTCGTTTGAGAAAGGAGTGCAAAGTGCACTCGCATAATTGCCCCGCATCCGTATATCATACGTTGTGTACTTAGTTCACGCGTGTAATTAAAGGTAGGATGTAATTACACGTACTCACGTACGTACGCTAACGGGAAATGCAAGGAAATTGCGGAAAGAAATAAAGTGATTAGCATTTACACTTCCACGACACCGCCGTAATCAGCCGTTTCACTAAAGCGTACCAATTAGGAGTGATACTTAATAAGTGGGGCCAATTTTCTATCGCAAATTCGACACTAACGCTTCGATCGTTAACTGTATACCGTATCACACACGCGTACGCATACGCATACGTCTGTGGCAATATTTGATGCACACGTACTTTCTTACTCACTTACCAAAGTTTCGATTAACACTGTCAGTTTACGAATCATTAGCCTGCAGCATGCGTGTGTATAATTATTCTCCTATGTATATGCTAGTCTACATGTATATGCCTGCAACGCGGAGTTTAAGTAGTGAAACTTTTTCAATTATCATACTATATATGTATATTACGTGCGTAGATGAACGGGTATAGGCGTTTACTAAAAATTTGCCTCTATTTTTTTTCTACCATTGTAGGAACCTGCTGCTGCGCTTACCTTTCCTCGTGTATTCTATGTGTATGGGTGTGTATAGTGATATAAATGCGATCGTCCAGGCAGAGGGTACCTTATATACGTATATATAAACACGTATAATACGCGTGATGTCCTCCCGCGTTCCTCAACGACGCGATTTGTGTAACGCAAACCAGACCTGCTGTTGTGGCCTTCTTCTTCTTCTTCTTCTTTCTTCGTTTTCATCCGCTTCGCTTCGCCACTCAATGTTCAGAGATCCTGGTACCGAGCCAACTGCGCGAACTCCCGGTGCCGGGTCAAGGTGTATATATATCTATTATCTATATTATATATATATATATATATACATATATTATATACACTCGTATATATGCGTGTGTGTGTGTGTGTGTTATCTAGGTCGAAGTGCCTCGTAGATTATTCATCGCGAAATATATACGTTCGCGTCGGTATTTGTCTCTGTTTGTGTTTGTAACTGTGTGTGTGTGTGTGTGTTTACATGTGTAACTTGGTGACGATGCTATGGGACAGGTCGAAATTTCTATATGTATATTGAAAAATACATTGACGTAACCGAGGGGGAAATAACTCGAGATTCGACTGACACAATAATTTTTATCGGTTCAATAAATTTAAATCGATGCATTTAATTCGATTTAATTTTTTTTTTTTTTAATTTCAAATTAATTTTTTTAATTCGGATAAATTTCTTCGATTCAACTTAATTCATTGCAATTCATGAATTTCGTTTTTTTTTTTTTTTCCTCGTCATTCTCGTTAATCCATTCTAATTCAAGCGTGTTTCACAGTGTTTCAATTTTTATTTAACTATATTTTCTCTTCGACACAAATCCGAACTAATTCAAATCGATTTCACTCAATTTTTCATAACTTGGTGATTTCTCAGTCAAGTTTCGTTATTTAGGCGAATTAGAACTAATTCAAAAACCTATTGACACATGAATTCAACCTGCTGTTTTACCCCTTGGCCGTAACCCGTGGTTTTAAAGCTTCCCATTGATAATATTCAATAAACGCGTCAATACCACAAATCAAATAGGTAAAAAAAAAAGAAAAAAAAAAAAAAAAAAACTACAAATAAAACACAGTGGTTAACGTCATCTCGGTTTTTAGCCCTCTGTACGATACCCAATTACTTCATCCCCGAAAAACAAAAGTGTGTTTCTAGTTGATTGTTTTCTTTATTTCTCATTCTTCTTGAACATATTTAACATATTTCTTTCACTTCAGGTACAATACACGCATACACAATACATATGTATATTGTATGTATCCTATACGTCCTGAAAGCGTAAAATCGAAATGGCCTGTGCCACACTTTTCCTCTCGTATCGCGCGTAAAACGCTGCGGGCTTGAGACCCGGAGCAGGGAAAGCGGATGTGAATTGTATAGGCAATTAATCGAACGAACGGCCGTGTTATGTCTTCGTACATTTCGTGTGCCTGTATATTACAGGGTGTCAAGCGACGGGTAGATTTCCCTCGATAATCGGGAATTGAAAGGGATTTCGTAAGTAGGCTGGAAAATACGTGAATTATACGGGAATTTTCGCTTTTATTACAATCGTTGTTACGTTACATAATCATTGTCATCGACCATGTACCAAAGGAACAATTTCGTCAAAACAGAATCACCTAAATCTTCAAAATCACTATACGAGAATCCTTATTCAAACCACTATATACACATACATTCACACTTATTTGATATATTGCAATACTTGTGTGAGAAATATTTCCTGTTGATCAATGATCAATTTCCTGTTCATCCGTAGTTTGTATTCTCACGCCATCCTGAAAGGTACATCTTACATTTTAGTATCTTCTTTGTTGTTGGTGTTGTTGTTGTTGAGGTGATTTTTTTACCCGTATATAATAAAAATGAATATCACAAAGCGTGAACAAAATAAAATATCATAGGTAAAAAAAAGAAGAAAAAAGAAAAAAAAAAAAAAAAATTACAACAAAAAGGAAAAGAAAAATGTAGAAAAATTTTACCCTACATCGTTGACGACGACGCGACGTTGAAACGCGTCAATGAACAAACTCGAGTAAGGGGACCGGTAAACTGAATTAATACATAGGTATAATATTACACAGACGTGTAGCGTGCGAGAGAAGAATCTAAGGAGAGACATTGAGTTGCGAAAATTGATATTTATTTACCCTGACACGTTGTTATACCTGCGCACACTGGATGAGAAATATGATTCAAATAATTGTGGTGTTAACCAGTATTAAAGTCACTAGCGCAGGATCGTGAGAACAGATGATAGATAGATCACGCGGAAGAGTGAGAAGAAGAAGAATAAAATTTGTTGTACGTCAATGCATAGAATTTGCGGAGAATTAGCGATATAAGGGTGTCTAGAAAAATCGGGAAAGGTCAAGGAATGCAGGATTGGTTCTAGAAATTTTTTTTATTCTCTTCATCGCTACTGTACGATTATTTCAAACGTAGAAAATTATTATCTGCGAGGCAATTGAGGGGCTTGGCGTGAAAACGGTATAAGTGACGAAAAGTATTGTTTTTTGTGGAAATTTAAAAATTGTTTCAATTGATGTTGAGTACTCTGCAAAATAGATGAAAAATACAAATTAGTACTAAAAACAGTTGATACTCTTAGATCGATGTTTCTACTTTCGTGTTTTTTTAAGGAATGGCTAATCCTAATCTTTCGATAGTCATCTCGAAATTTGACTGTTTATTGATACATTTGGTAATTGAGTCGAAGCAAAATTGAACTGAAAGAAATATTGGAATGTTTTAAATTACGATGTCTACTTTTTAACTAATTTGCGTGAAAAAAAGTGAGTTCTTTTTTGTTTTTTTTTTGTCAAGTTAGGTTGAAAACGAGTCCTGGAAAAATGTCTATTTTCGTCTGGGGAAAAAACCGGGAAATGGTCAAGTAGGTAGACACCGTACAAAATGCGTTGGTACCCATAGCAGTGAGATATCGGGAAAGGAATCATTGAAGGTTTTGTGAAAAAATTCAATAAAGTTATTATACCACGGGTGTATAATGTAGGAGAATTTTTTCCTCCCGGACCCCTGGCCGATGCTTATGCCGCTGCTTCTGCTGCCGCAGGGGAGCTCTGCGTAGAAGAGATTGTCGAGGGGGTGAGATGAGCGGATATCCGGTGTAGTAGGAGGACGAGGAGGAGGAACGTAGCCGTGACTCGTGGTAGTTGACGACTTTGGAAAGAAGTCAAAGTCTGGAGCGGGATAGAGGAATAAAAGGAATGAGAGAAGGAAAGAGACGAGAATACGTCGCAAGACGCCGCGCCGCGTGACACTTATTCTAAGTCTCTCTCTCTCTCTCTCTCTCTCTCTCTCTTGCGAGATGCGGAGGAGAGGGAGAAAGAGATAGAGAGAGAGGAGGATGGATCTCGCGCCGCTTGGTGGCCACCTGGCATTTTCCGTCTCCCGCATCCACACGCGCAAATGCAACCCGGAATTCAGGGTAGCGTCTTTCCTCCTCCTCATCCTCATCTCACAAATTGGCGGAGGCGAGGATATCGGGATTAGGATCAGGACAAGGACGAGGCGTGTGCGACGGATATCGCCTGTACAACCTACCCCTCGTTAACGGTCAGAGACGACGTTGATCCACACCTCACCATGGGTGTAGGGTGGTAGGGTGGTAGACGCGTGGGTGCGGATGGGTGGCCAGCTAGCCGTGACGAGCTTGCGTCTACACTCGTGTACACTTGGGGACAATGAATCTGAGACGGATCATTTTTTACACTCGACAGTTACGTTGGCAACACTGAGAAACCTACAGCGCCATACTCGGCCGAGCGCGAAACAAACTCAATCTCAATAAACGTAACACAACCCATGACCGTCGAATCTAACCTTAGAATACGTGCCAATCCAACAAGTCATTATCCCCGCGATATTCTTAGGTTAGATTCGACGGTCATGGATTGCGTTACGTTTATCGAGACTGAGTTAGTTTCGCGCTCGGCCGACTGTGGCGCTGTAGGTTTCTCCGTGTTGCCAACGTAACTGTCTAGTGTAAAAAATTATCCGTCTCAGATTCATTGTCCTCAAGTGTACCTAAAGCGACAGAGTTTTTTACGTACACGGATAACGCGGGAGGAGACTAAAAACACTGTAACGTTCACACCGTGCAGCGTAAGGGTCCGCTTGACGTAGTGTGGAGGAGGACTTTTCCCCTTCGGGGGTCTGATTTTTCCGCTTCTTCCAATTCTTCTAATTTTTCTAATTCTCTTCGCCTTTCGTTCTTCTTGTCTCTTTTCACCGCGAACTGCAGTTTCTGCGACACACACGCGTGCGTTGGTGGAATGCAACTAGTATATGTATACACGGGACAAGTACCTTACGTTAATGGACATTCGTTGTTATTTATTTATCCACGTTATTGCAGCTGCGAAGTTGTATATATGTGTGTGTGGAATATACGTCGGATGTATTGATTATTTATTGTTGAAGTATAATGCACGCGGTATAACGTAGAGGGTGTATAGGTACCGTATAGCGCTTTCACAAGTATGATATCGGTCAAACGTCAAAAGTGTCAATTATTAGTTTCCGTCCGGGTGTGTGCGCGATATGATCTACGTATCGGCGTGTGTACAGGTACATTTGCTCGATCGATCGATTATATTCTCACTCTGTATCCTTTCCGTTGTGCCGATGCACCTGCAGCAAGTAATCCAACAGCTTCCAATTTGCTCTATCGGCTTCGATATTCGAAGAAAATGATTTTAAAAAAAAACGAAGGAAAAGGAAAAGAAAACATGAATCGATAAAAAATAACATCCAAATATGTGACTATAGCATGTAACAACAACAACAACGATTCGTAACTCTATATTCAGAGTCATTATTGAGATATTTCTGTTTGCATATGACATTACAACGCTGACTCCTTCACATTGATTTGGACTTGGTCATCATGGAAGTTAGACGCTGTGTTTGTAGATAATATTTGAGCAGAGAAGAAGCATGTTGGAAGTATGTATTATACATAACTATGGGAATACTTTGCTCTGCGTGTATCGTAATATACCGGGTGCGGTGATCATGGACTCGGGAAAACTTGAAGTAAACCGGATTGCTCCGCGCTCTGTTATACATGTTTATCCGATGCATCTGCCAGTCTCGGGATACTTGTAAACCTTAAATTGAAGGTCTCCTTTTTTCCTACTTCTTTCATTTTTTTCTTCTTAACCGGGATAATTACGCGTACGGTGGCGTATAATCTCGACAGGTATGTTATATATTATATTATATATGGTCTGTCCGTATGCCATCCGGCCTGTGTGCGTGATGCCTCTTTTCTACATTCCATTATTTTTCATTCTTTCGAGCGCCCCGTGTATATACATATGTGCACAAAACATATCGAAGGATGGCCGCAATGGATTTTGAAAAAAATATTCCCCTACTTCCCTGATTCCCTGATCTTCTTTTTGACCTGAGAAGTAAGAAAATAAATAACGCGCATTAATTAGGGGTTTTGACACTTGGAAACGTCGGTAAGAAAAACTTGGATACAACGGAAATATGTTGGATACAATAGTAAAAGCTTATTAACATGGAATTTCGTTTTCGATTTTGAAATACTTTTTTGAAAACAGTTTCATTCAATAAATTATTTAACTTTTATAGTTTTATCGCGAACTGTTATTACACAATTCAGGTTTTGCTTATTTCGTTTGTGAATAGTAAAGAAATGGAATCAGTGTATAACACGAAGCGCGGTTATAGTAATACTTACTTTGTAAACAAAGTCGTTTTTTTTTTTCGTTGCAAACATAGAAGAACAATACTCTAACCAATGATAGGAGTTTTCCGACGTTTCTCCAATTTTCCGGATATTTCCAGCTTTTCCCTGACTGATGCGTACGTTTAACCGATATCACTGAAAACATCCATTGACCGTAATTCTTCTATTACGCGAAATAATTTCATCTCATTCGATCGAAAGAAATGTCACGTTACTTCGACAAAGCAGTAAATAATTCTTCCGGATTACAATACTATACACATACATCAGAGTTCTCTATTGATTTTATGTATACATATGTATAATGGTGTATAAAATCTAATGTAATATCACTTTGGCACGGTTTTCTGAATTAATTTTCATAAAATGAAAAATAAAAAGTTCACTTCGACTCGATGAAATTATTTATTATACCTATTCTGCAGAATTGTATAATACGAGTAATTTCTTCGATTATCAATAACTCGTTTTTCAAGTAAATTACAGTAAAATCAATTTCAAGAAGTAGTTTTTCTTTCATTGTACGGCTGATTGTGAAACGACGCAACATCCATAACGTCCTTTAAGGGGGTGCCCCGATCGATTTCGACGTTTACGACGTATAAAAATGACTTGACAGCCCCATTCTATGCCCAATTCTGAACAACAAAAAAACGCTTCATTTCATTTTCATTTTACTCAGAAATAAATAAATAGCATGAATTCTACGAATTTACTATTGCGATTTCGTAGAATCCGTGCCATTTCTTTATTCCTACCTCATAGGCCAGTAAATGTGTATGAATCAGGAAACTTGATCTAAGGATAATTCGATGACGCTGAATCGAATCTGATAGTAATTTCGCAATCAACCTCTGAGATCGTTACAAAAAGAAGAACGGGTTAAACCGTTTAACTCGGAACCTAATGACTTTATTAACAAATATGTCAACCAAAAGTTGTTGAGGACAAATCAAAAAAAAAAAATACGTTAAAAGGTATTCTATAATATTAATTTTCGTATTTTCAAAAATAAGGGAGAAAATAACGAAATACCATTTAAAAGGGAGAGAAAGCCTCAACGTTTCAAATGACAGAAACATATATATATATGTATAGATTAAATTCGTATACATCTCGGGTTTTACCGCCCTTAAGACCGCGCAATATTGAGAAGCAGTTGCAGTCGAGCAAAGAGCAAGGCTGGCGATCGAATCGATCAGAGGCGAAGCAAGCCGCAGAGGTTCAGGCGTGTCGTCGTCCGTTGGTTCCTCGTTCCTCGTTCGTAACGCGCGCGACTCGCTACACCGTAGGTTAATCCAAGGTTAGTTAAAGGTTTCGCGGCAAAGGAATGTTCGCTTGGGTACGACGCAAAGTGGAAAATCTTCCTTGTCGCCTCTCCCTCCGTCCCTTAGCTTCGGGATATTCTCTTCCCCCCTCGCCTACCCTAACCGCCCGTCTCCCTCCTTCTCACTCCTGTCCTTGGGGGGCGCGCGTATCGCTCGACCCGTTCCCTTTTCGCGTTTCGGACCCCTCTCCTTTGCATAGGCTTGCGGCGGCTCACGCGTGTATACGTATATTTAATTACCTGTATTGCAAATTGTACGCGCCTTTTCAACTCTCTCTTTCTCTGACGTATAACGACGGAGATACTTTGTGATTTAACAATCGAATTGTCGAATTCAATGATAGAAATCCGGAAGTATCGTCGAAATAATCAAGGGGTTGATGTTCGGAAGGATTTCGAAAATTGTTGAAGATTGGAATGATCGTGAAGGGGTTCGAATTACCGTTCGGAATTCACGTTCGTTGGGACGTTCGAACCGTTTCTTCGATGTATGTTGTTTTACAAGTTTCTCACGCGTTATTTCTTCTTTTTGATGTTACAGTCTCGTAATGAATGACCGATTGCATTAGGATCGGAACCTCTCGTCGACGTGATTAGTCATTTGAAATGGCCACTGCAAATCGAATTATATTTCTCGTGCATACCTAACTAATAGCTTACGGATGCACTGTGCTAGATATGCCTGTACCGCTGATTGTGAGAGGAAATTTTTCTTTGCGTCAAATGGTAGGATAGGTTTCTAGAATCGTGGATCTTCTTAATGAGATGCTTCGAATACATAGTTTTTGGTATGATTCAAGCACTTCGTTCAAGAATAATTCTGCCTCAAGTTAGACCCGATACATTACAAAGATATAGAGTATAGAATTGTATTATATTTCGCGCTACAAGTATCAACCTAAAACAATTGAACGTGTATACCGAAAAGTGGCAGGCATTTGACTGAAATTCCTCGACGCATTTTATGAATGAAAGAAACTCCATTAGTCCGAAAATTTGTCGAATCGATACAATGTGCGTAAATGTATCACGGATATCGGTGTGTCTGAAAAAATCGCGATGGTGTTGAAAAAACAACGAAGAAAGAAAAAAGAAACAAGAGACCGGTTGCAGCCTGACGGTCGACTTCTTTCCTTTCGCCGCTGTGTTCTCGATAGTCAGAAACTTGCAGCGATTAGAAACGAAACGTCTTCTTTGCGCTGCTGCTGTTGTGTTGCGAGCGTCGTTGAACATTCGTAAAACGGTCGTGAGGCGCGCAAGTCGCTGCACGCATTCAAGCACAGCACGCGGGTGAAGAAACGGTCGTCGAGGGAACGGAACGGAACGGGACGAGCGGGACGGGACGGGGAAATAATTCCGGTCGGCTTATTGGCCGTTCGGCGGGTGACGTAACGACGCTTATCGTCCAATCAGAGCGCGGCTAACGGGTGGAAAGACGGTGGCGATGGCCATGGCTTGAGGGGGGGATGAGGAGGAGGGCGCGAGAGAGCAGAAGCACAAACGGTAGCAGCGCCGGCGAAACCAGCAGCGTAACCAAGCAGATCTTTATTTCACAGGCCTGAGTAGAACTCCCGGGGCGGGGGGCAAGAAACAAGAGCGCGCGCGGTTTGCCTCGTTTTAAAAACCGATCCTTCGTTCTTAACAATAATAATAGCAACAAAAATAATAACAACATCAATAATAATTATTGTTCTTAAATACATTTGTAAAAAGAACAAAAAAAAAAAAAAAAACAAGAACAACGAGGTATACGGATCATGCAATTGTAGAGAGACGCGTGGGATTCGTACCTACGTGTATCGTCGCGTTGTTCGCCTCGGAGGATGAGGAGGGGGGGATAGAGGGAGGGAAGATTGGCGACTGTGGCGCTGCGTTGCGGCGACTTGGGGTACCAAGTATCGCCAGCGGATCAACCCCGGGGGCTACCCCGATACTTCTCTCACATGTTAAAAGTATTTTAAGAAAACCGCTACGGCAGTGTGCATCTAGTCACATATCTAGTCACCGCGCGAGCGCGGTTATGTAGAAGAGAGGAGAGAGAAGAGATAGATATACATATAGCTAACGTGCATCGTCGAGGTAACGAGAGAACAGTTGTTATACGGGAACGGATATTATATATAATCCAAAAAAAAAAAAAAAAGAAACACCTACGAGGTTTATAGACATGTATTTATAAGAGAAGTGTGCGGTGTGCGCGACGCGGGTGTAACTGAACACTTATCTACGGACAATAATAATATCATTTATTATCGTTTGTTCGTTTCTTAGTTTTATCATTGTCGTCGGACTTTTCGTCGCTTTTACCTGTGTAAAAACTATCCGATTGTCTTTCGTGATAAACGTGGGCAATTTATTGGTTTTATGTCGTTTAAACGTATAAACAAAGGAGTAAC
Source organism: Neodiprion lecontei (assembly GCF_021901455.1). Lineage (NCBI taxonomy): Eukaryota > Metazoa > Arthropoda > Insecta > Hymenoptera > Diprionidae > Neodiprion > Neodiprion lecontei. The sequence goes on from NC_060264.1 coordinate 25,858,901, forward strand.
AACTACCCTTGGTTGTGGATAGAGGTAGTGGTGGTGGTGGTGGTGGTTGGTGGTGGTGTTGCACGTGCTAAACGAGAGTAAAAGAGGAAGAAAGAAAAAAAAATAACGAAACTTGAAAGACGAAATAATCCAAGACTAAATTTTTCCATCGATCAAATTTAAATCCAACGAGTGTTCTTAGTCGGGATGAGAAAAAAATATACGTATTATTTAAAAATAAAGCAAATACGTGTGATATTCTGTTTGTACAACGTCTATTTTATGTACACTTTGGCGTAAAAAATAACGGTAACAATCGTAATGATTGTCGAATTAACCGTAACGTGTGACAAGTCAATGAATGAATTAATCGCTCGTGTAATTGCGATTTAAAACATCGAGCGTGTCGACAGCAGTTATCCAATTCCCGCTGCGCAAACTAAAGCTGAAGAAGAAAAGAAAGATATGAATAAAAAAGTAAGGAAATAACAATATATATATATATATATATATATATATATATATATATATACATAATAAAACAGAACCAATAACAATTTATATATTTTATACTTAAAATATATTTAAAAAAAAGAGAAATAAACAATATTGACCACTCTGTTAAATAAATTCCTTCAAACTACCGGATAAGGTGTTAAAAATATACGTATATAATACATATGTACCTGCGCGTACGTGTATAATTGCAACAAAGAACAGCGTGTAAAGGAGACTGTCACATATACATATATGTATATATATATATATATATATTTATATATAAAACAATTTTTTCTTCTTTTACGTATTTGATGCACACCGTGTTATTCCCAAGTGCAGGTAATAATGGTGATAGTGTGATGGTGGTCAGGGTGGTGATAAGGATGGTGCGATGAGCCGATGCGGCATCTTTGTAAATCCTTCAATATAATGTTGAAATAAATTTATACGACGCACGCACAAGAACAACAACAAGAACAATAATTATCTGTGAAATGGTATCATCGTCGCGGCGTCATTGTGTAATATCAACAACAACAACAACAACAACAACAACAACAACAACAACAACAATAATAATAATAGAACGTATGGGCATCGTCACTAAAACCTGTACAAATATTATTATTCCCAAATACTGGTAATAATAATAACAACAATAATGATAATAATTACTTATTTTCACTAAGCAATTATACCACATTACAACGTATATACTATCATCCCGATGAATTTTCTTTACTTTTCTTTTATTTATTCTCGATAAATGATTTTTTTTTTTGTTTTCAACAAACTCTGCTACGCATGCATGGGAGTCGCAGTATGTATGATGTATGTATCGTGTATCCGTATAGAATCCGCGAATGTAACGCAATTATTGCATGTCCACGTATTAGATGCAGATTTGCATTCGTACATGTACGAGTATTATACCGAAGTTTGCGGTATTAAGTAAGAAAATCTCACATAATTACACAGCGTATTCCAAGTTTATGAATAACTAACGTATTCGTGATAAATTGCTGCAATATCTCTGTTCGTTCTGCGCGTGCGTGTGTGTGTGTGTGTGTGTGTGTTTGTTTGTATAATCTATTTGTGTATCAGAGATTTTAAATTTATACCGTATAATGTTGAATTGTACGTGTTTTGTTATTTTTAAATGCAGGAAACACAACGCGAAAGCGAAAAATAGTAGTAGGAATTTTTGAAGTAAGTATTTTAAGCGAATGAATGCGCATTGGTAAAATATCGACAAAATAATGGGAAAAACAAAGTAACAGAAAACATTCTAACATTTCACTACGTATCACTTATTTCGTTCAAAACTTCCTTACTGCTTTCGACTTCACCACATCCCTTTTGTTTGATTGTTACGTGTAACGGAAATGTACGGTTATACATACGCACGCAATTACGTGCTTTTGTACATTGTAGGATTAGATCAATCTTTATATTTCGTTAATTAAGGCGATGACTCGTTATTCGTTGTAGGCGGAATTCCGAATCGTACACTTTTCATTTTCTTTGAAACGAGTAAACCTATAATGAAAATAATCGATGCATCGACATGTAAATATAGCATCGTTCACATAGATTCGTTACGGTCGCAGGATAATAATTATTCAAACGGTTTTATATGCAATTGTACGTTGATGGGTTATATTTTTTTTATAGATATTGCGACACTATGGCCACGTGCGCTTTGTAAAAAATATGGATGTTCGGTGCCAATTGCTTTCTGCGATAATAATGAAAAGAACAAAGCGGAAATATAGAATCGAAGCGCGACAAGATTCTTCTCAGGACGTTTGGACTATACCATGAATATGAATAGATCTTGGGTTAGGTGAGTGAGCGTAGGCAATAAATCGACAAGGCAAGGCAGGCAATTTTTATGCGATGGGAAATTAATATTTGCTTGTTCAGCAAGTTAACAGGATAACAAGGAATGTGTATTATGGTAGGAGTTAGGGTGTAGGAGCTGTTTAGGAGCTAGCAAAATTTTAAGTGTATTTGAAAAAAGAGAGTGCGTGGAACGACGTCACTTCCGGTATAGGAAAATTATAAAGATAATCAATAAACTTCCGCTGGCTGATAGTTACACAAGTATTGGTAACAATGAACCTACACCTCCGGATGGTTATACGCGTACATACTAGGATAAAGAATCAATCTTCTCTGTCGGATGGTTGTTACACGGATAATTAATTGCGAACCTCAGCTATTGGTTGGCCCCTGTGATTTAGTGACAAGGACCTGACGAACGCTAAATGATGTATTAAAGATACGAAGGAGGGACAATGACGTTTATATCGGCTCTCGGTTAGTTATGACAAGACATTTATCGGGCTACCCGCGGAAATTGTATGATCACACTTTACTTGAGCTAATAAACAGGAAGTTAAGGACATGAATTTAAATTTAAAGATCTACTTCCGAAAATGGTTGCACGACTGCCAATTTATCTCGTAGTATCGAAGGGTCCCCGACGGGCAAAAAGATCGCAAAGTACGATCCGCGATGCTTTTCCAGTGACAAGAGTTCATTAATTCAAATTTCAAACGTTAAAGGCCAAAAGGACCAAAAGAAAGATCCGCGACGCGTCACCTTAACGAGTTTGAGCAAATCTGATTCGATGATTCGCTGATTCGACCAAACAATCAAGCCTTAGTTATTTATAATAATATGTTAATTTGTTTACGGGACAATAGCGAGAGAGTCGGTGCCACGCGGCCGATCGAGTGAAGCTCGGCGCTGCCATCCGCGGTCCGGCAGAAATCGTGGAGCGCTGTTTTGCCCCGCGCATGCTCATTTGTTTGACGATCGGCAAAATAAATTGATGAAACATGTGAATAGCGTGGACGAATTCTAACACGTTACAACGTATATTTTTACTCTTAAGCAATATTAATGTTACATGCTGCGGTATGACCAAACGCGCACGCATGTACACGAGTGTGTCTATACATACATATACACCGTGTATAATAATAAAAATGCCGCAGAGCACGGGATTTTCCTCTTTCCGTCATACATATGTACATAGGTGTATAAATTGTGTGTGTCGGTTATACACGGTTTGGTATTCGGTATGTTACAAGGCAAGGCGTACCAACTACACACACACACCCTGGCATGAATTGCAAATGTCCGTAAAATAAATGTGTATGTATACGTGTACGTACAGCAGGATATTTCGACGAAAGTGAATCTAAATTTTTCTTTTGTTCTTCGTATCTCGGGTATCGCCTGCAGCAAGTATCCGGACGTTTAAGCATAATAGTTTTTTTTTCCCAACTCTTATACCAGGTAATATCATCGACGCTAACGATCCGGCGGAAAGGAAAATCCAAGATTTCACAGAAAAGAGTTGAATGTTTGATTCGGGTGAAATAGAACCATAGAGGAATAAGGAAAACGGGGAGTGGGGGAAAATAAGTAAATTAAATCTTCGTAGACGATGATTAATTTTATACGGTCGATAATTCGTTCTAGAAGTTTGGCACGAGTGATCGAACAGCATTTTTACTGTTATCAGCTGACAATTAATTTGACTGTATAAAAAATGCAGAATTTATTCAAACCGATTCTTATCGACAATCAATTATACAATGTAAATCCTGAAACTAATATAGATTAGACAGTTACTTAATTTATAAACGGTTGCTCATGCCTGCTGCATTTGCATACAATGTGTAATTGTATGTATACATACACACACATATATATATACACATACATGTATATATACACATTATACGTATACTTAGTTAAGAGGATCCTGTAATTAATCTTTACCGACCGAGTATTAAACGTCACTTATTTTTTCCGTTATCAAAGTCCGTAACGTACTATCACTGAAAACGTATCTTCTACAAGCATATGGAGTTCCGTACAAAGATATCGTAAACAGTTTTTGTTTCACGCTGCAAGTGTACAACGGAAAAATACGTATTCCAGCAACAATTAGTGGTAGGTAATTCCATTATAAAACACATCAATTTCCGGCATTGTTACCGCGCAAAGTAAACATTTTTTTTCTTCATCGCACGTAAAATTGCTCCAATGGCTGCGACATTGTTTGATCAGCGATGCACAATTACAGTTTCTGACTACGATTGAAAAGAGCGACGTTTTACTCGTTCGGTAAAAACCGATCGCACAGCATCCTCTTAACGCGACTATTACTATCATTTAATTATTTTTCTTCTCCGAATGTCCGCATTCGCTGCAATGCAGCCTTAAATCTTGTGGGAGGGGGGCGGCAAGGTTAGTTTTTTACGCGAATTGACGCACGTTTACGAATAATACGCAAGAAGAGAGGATCGTCCTAAATTTTCAATATTCCCGTCTGGCGGCTGATCGGTCGTACAGACCCTCCCCTCCTCCTTCCTTCTTTCCTTCCTTCGTTCGGTTGACTGGCTGGCTGATCGGCCGATCGTTTCGTATAGACTTAGTTATTATTCAAGCAAAATTGAATAAAACCAATGACACTAGAGGCCCGGGTCACTGCGCCGACCTACACTCCGACAGCCGCCGTTGTCGCAGCCAGATATCCGAGAGAGCCTGAAAGTCATACCTAGTAATAGCTATAACCTACTGCATAATAAACCAAATTCGATCCAAAACCCCGCCAGTTTCTCTCTCTCTCTCTCTCTCTCTCTCTCTCTCTCTATTCTCTGTACGGTATCCAGCTATTCCTCTGCATGTACGGACGATTATACACGTACACACATACGTATCTACAATATGTGCTATGCTAGCTTTTAATGTGCAAATGGGTGGACTCTATACCTATCATATATACCTTTTCCGAGTGTACATTTAAATTTCCACATGTGTGTGTGTGTGTGTGTGAGTACGTACATTTAAAATAAAGTGTATCTCTTCCGCATGTACCTATCGACGTTACGTCGTCGGTCAATCGTTGGAGGAAAGATAGAGAGAGAGAGAGAGAGAGAGAGAGAATTTCTGATTTTATACCACATATCTATATCTTATACCTGCTTGCAACTCGGCACCACGTCGTTTTCACCCTATATAATAAGCTTATTATACACCAGACACACCGCGTTTATGTACATTGTAGAAACGAATAATTTGATGTACTATCGATGAAGAGGAGGGGAATTAATAAAATGCGAGAACGCGATTGAAAGAGAGAGAGAAAGCGTGTGTGAGCGAGAGGATTACGGCGGGAGGGGAGGGGGAGAAATTTACCCGGAGAGACTTTATATAACAAAATCAATAAAGAAACAATCATGACGGCGATGATGATGATGATGTCCTGAATATTAATTATTATTAAATGGACGTGCAGTAGAGCGAAATAAACGACGCGTTCCTGTCGCATCGGATGTTTGGAAACTCTCTTCGCCCAGCTTTTTTCTTATTGTTAATATTCTCCAGCTGATCCGTTATTTAGCTCTAGGAGGGGTGAATTTCGCTTTGATTGAACCGCGAAAATATGCCGATATTCATTTTTTTTTTTTTACTCTCCTTTATTCTTCTTTTGCAAAATTTTCACCTTCATGGGAAATCGTTGCATAACTTATCGAATATCGTTGGTCAATGATGTCCGTATGCGTCTGCACGTGTGTGTGTGTGTGAAAAGAATGTTAAAATTGACAATAAAATGCGGTACAAACATCAACTATTTATAGAGTGATTATTACTGTCAGTGGAACTTTTTCTCGTATAGCTGTAAAACACTTAGATACAGTTTGCTCGAATTATTATGTTGGCTGTTATGTTTTTCTCCTTTTTTTTTTTTATTTTTTATTTTTATTTTTATTTTTTTTTTTTTATTCTCAAATTATTTACAGTCTAATAAGGCTACGTAGGTAGCATTTTGTATTATATTAACGATAGAACGACATTTTTTCGGTATTAATAACAAGAAATAAAAGTACAAGTCAAGGACTGTTAATTAAGTATATGGCCATGGTTATGCCGTACTGAATAAGTTTTGTCACGATTTGGTAATATCGTCAAATGAAAAACAAGAGGAACATATTGAGTAACGACGAACACGACGATTTCCTCAGGACGAATTTTAATATTTTCTCATTAATGCAATGCCCAACGAGGGGCGGTGGGGGGAGGGTGTCTATTTATTAATTGTCATCTTAATTACTTTCGCGGCTCTTTGCTTATACATAATTCCGCGTATAATACGTACGTACTTACACGGTCTTGCGAAACTGACGGATGTATCCGAGGAGTTGGGAACCTCTGAGAACGATCATCATATTATATTATACATATAATATGTATATACTATGTGTGTGTTTGCCGCTAGCATTATACAGTCGTTTAACACCCATTAAAGAGTTCCTCGGACGACCTCGAGGTAAACCAAGTAATAAACAACGTTTTCGAATTTGGAATATCTTTATACGTGCATTCGTACGATCCGTGTGTGTGTGTGTGTGTGTGTGTGTGTGTGTGTGTGTGTGTGTGTGTGTGTGTGTGTGTGTGTGTGTGTGTGTGTGTGTGTGTGTGTGTGTGTGTGTGTGTGTGTGTGTGTGTGTGTGTGTTTGGTTTCTCTACATGCATGTATGCAAGTATGCGTAGAACGCGAGAAACGTTCGTCTTGCCCTGTAACCTGTGAGGTGGCGAAATGAATTGCCCAGGTTTAGACTGTATGTTACACCTAACTACCTACCACCGTGTTATCGCCGTAGCGTTCCACGGAATATATCAGGGGTGGATAATTATCGCGGCAAAATACAATTTGAAAAACGATAAAGACATTATCGTTGTTGTTTCATTCTGTAATCGTATATTGTGTATTATGTACGGTATAAAAATTTTTACATACTTTGTGCGATGAAAATTTCACACCTTTTACTATACGGTCTTGGGATCTTTTGTTGTTTCAGATTTTATCAACATTCCATCCATAAACCTGATATTATAACAGCGTGAGTCTGTATAACCCGCCGATTCCAAGAAGATATCGAAAATGGGTCGGAAGAAAATACAGATATCCCGGATTACGGATGAACGGAATCGACAGGTGAGGTTTTTCCTTTTATAGTTCTACCATACTATTATTATTATTATTATTATTATATATTATTCACCCATCGAGAAATGATTCCATTTTTTCCCCGTAACGCGTAGCTCGATTCGTTCGGTATTTAACTAAATATCATATAACGCGTTTTGGGTTTGCAGGTGACGTTCAATAAGAGGAAATTCGGCGTTATGAAGAAGGCGTACGAACTCTCGGTACTTTGCGACTGTGAAATAGCGCTGATAATATTCAGTTCTAGTAACAAATTGTACCAGTACGCAAGCACAGACATGGACAAGGTCCTCCTAAAGTACACCGAGTACAACGAGCCCCACGAATCGCTTACAAACAAGAATATAATCGAGGTGAGTTGACTCAGTTCCATTATTCTCTGTCTAAGTCCTGGGAAAATAAACAGAGAGAGAGAGAGAGAGAGAAAAAAAAAGAGAGGCTAACAAACAATATACAATATGCATGCGGTGTAACCCGGGTGCATTAATTATATTTGATTACGAATGTGCGTGTGTGCGTGTGTCCCTTTCCACCTTATTGTATTTACATACTTAACACACTTGTCTAATTGTTCACGGTTGAAAGTATTAATTATCGAAAATAAGAAGAACACTAACAATAATCGTATAAGATGAATATTTACGCTCCAAGGGGTTCGAGAGGTAGAAATAATAATGAAACTGAAAGCAAGTTTTTTTTCAAGAGAGAGAGAGAGAGATAGAGAGAGAGAAAAAGAGAAAGAGACACAGAGAGGGACGGGGGTTTCTGTGCTGAAAATTAACATGCATGTGATGGTGAGTGCCCTCGGGCGGTGTGGTCACGTGAACCTGTCTGCTGACACTTGCAGGCACTCAACAAGAAGGAGCATAAGGGAGCGATGTCGCCCGAGAGTCCGGAGCCCGATACTGCCGAGTATAATCTCACGCCGCGGACCGAGGCTAAGTACAGCAAAATTGACGAGGAATTCCAAATGATGATGCAGAGGAATCAGCACAACGGCACGAGGGTCAGTTGAAGAATATTTAATTTCGAATTATCGAGGGGAAAGTAGAATTTATTAGCTCCACTGAGAGAAATTTTTATTTCTGGTTACCGCTCAGTCCTTGACTATTTTCATTTTTTACAACAAACGAAGAATACAGTTCCAGGTAGAAAATGAAAATCAGTTTTCTAGCTGTTACCGGAAAGTCTGGTATCCGTTGCTATTCTTTCTCGTTACGATCACTGTTGCTATATTTTCTTGTAACTGTTGCGAAAATTTAATGCTTGTGCAACAATAAATTAACGTTCAAGCCTTGTTTATCTAAAGAAGTAGAGTAAACCTCAGAAACTGATTTTGCGTTGCAATTACCAAAAAAGGATCGACGATAGGGCAAAATGTTTAGGCGTACCTCGTTTTTCGTAATTCCAACAATATTCAAACAGCTTTTTTAACGATACCTGTTTTGCTGAATTTTTCTAGTTACTGTAACAAATGAAATTTTTCTCAGCGTGAAGCGAAAGCAAAGAAAGAAAATTAATAAATAAATTCTACACGCAATTTGTTGTAATTATTACAATTTTAATCAGGTTATGGGACAGTCTAATTACACGCTACCCGTCTCGGTGCCGGTTAACAGTTACGGAGAATCTCTACTGGGTTCCAGTCCACAAATGGCACACACCAGCATCTCACCTAGACCTTCGTCGTCTGAAACAGATTCAGGTTTGTCGATCTTTGTTGGAAGAAATAAGAAATGAGTTTTTTTTTTTTTTGTCCATTTTTATTTTTGAGACCGCGTCGGCTAAATATTTATAATTAAAGCTGGAAATTGGTAAAGTATGTACGTAAATTTATGCACAGAGAGGTATTCATAATTGTGGTTACTGTACGGTTATTAACTATTTGCATTTCATACCATGAGCGAAAAATACAGTTTTGCAGGAAGGATACGAAATGAAAATTAGTTTGATAGCTATTATCAGAAAATCATAGTACGAGTTGCTGTTATCTTTTATCGTAGTCTTTCGTATTGAAATTTCTTGTAACTATTTCGATAAATTGATGTTGGTTAGCTGATAAACTGAATAACTGAGAAAATGTAGTATTAACAATTGTAATCACTTCACCGAATAGTTACTTGTAACGCATTTACTTGCCATTCCAAAAATATTCAAATCGTTAATTGCAACGATACCGATTTTATTACAATTTTTTTATCAACCATAACGAATGAAATTTTCTTCAGCGTATAAGGAATCAATTTCGCATAACAATAAGAAAATCCGATCAAATTTTGAGTACAAATAGACGAGAGGAGGTGAAAAAAAAATTATAGAGCGCAAGAAACGATCGGGCGTCTTATTCGGCATTCAAATAAAAATGGTGGGTATTTTTATTTTATTTCCAGTATATCCATCGGGAGGGATGTTGGATATGAGCAACGGTTATCCACCGTCGGCGTCGCCGCTCGGCGGTTCACCGAGTCCCGGACCATCGCCGGCGCTCGGCGTCGGAGGCGGGGGTGGAGGCAAAGGCAGTTCCTCGAGGCATTCGCCGCAACCTCCCCCGCCGCCTCATCCTCACAGAGCCAACCTGAGAGTCGTTATACCTGCACCCCTTACACAGTCCTTGTCGGACGACAACAATTACGACGTGAGTGTATATATATATCAATTGATACAGGAATAGGGATGAACATCTTGAGGGGTGAAGAAAGTACCGCGAGGGATCGAAATTGCGGGGAATAGCCCTGAACGATCGGCCGTGACATTGAATATCAACGATTTTTCAGAGCGGGCATTCGCAATCTGCACTAAACACACCGGTTGTGGCGTTGCAGACACCCTCGGTACCAGCTGGATACTCCAGTTTCGGACCGACCGATTACTCGTCGGATCTTGGGAGCCTGGCGTGGTCCCACCAGAGGTACGTTGATGACTTGTCAATGTATTCGGCAGCCACCATGTCCAGCATCAGGTAAATCATTCATCGTTACTTTATTCACGTCCGTGTTAACACTGATCCTTGATCTTCGGCTCGTGGACTCCACAAACGCGGAAAACAACATACAAATTTTCATACCCATCTATTCGCATGCATTATCGTAATATCATTCAACATTCAACATTTTTCCCAATTCCGCAAATAAACGATTTCCTCAAAATGATCCATGCTACCTTTTCTCGACGTGCGATTCATTTACCTATTTTTATTTGTTATAATCGAGTGATTGTCCCGGGGGATTTTACAATGATTCGATTATATGCGAGGACCTCAAATTGCGGTTGTTTTTTTTTCGTGTAATTTGGAATGAATGATAAATGGAAACCTTATCCTGGCTGAGATATATACATATACATATATTGAAATTTACAAATTTTTACTAAATTTCGTTACATTTTTCATGAAATTAATCTATACGGTAATTTTATAATTCACCTGTAAAACATTCTGCACGGGAACAGTAGTAGTAATAGTAATAGATTGAACGTCTATATTAAGAATTTGAAAATTGTAACAGTCATTGTAAAACTAGCTAACAATGGAATTAATCATTGCAAGAGGGATTGAAAAAACTTCATGTTTTATTTTTCAATTAGAACGATCTTATGATCGGAATTACTACGTAACAACGAAAACGGAAAGTCACATCAATAAATTTTATTAATAATTTAAAATTTATAATTTAGTGCCCATGTACATATCTATATGTATATTTTTTTTTTTATAAATCGTAAACCGTAACAAAGACATGTTTTCCTTGTTATGTTCTACTTGTACGAATTATGATTTACAGAGTATTTCGTATAACTATTTCTCCTTGATACCGATTGCAAAAGTTTCCATAATTTCTGTACAATCATCGTAAACGGGAATCGTATGTAAAAAAAAAACAAGAAAAAAAAAAATTTTCCAACGCGCAGCACAAGCCTTTCCTAAGTTGTACGAAAAAATTGAATCTTTGTATGAAAAATTAAAAAAAAATCCCCCGAAAAGACGAAAATATATAAAAGTGAAAGTTGCCAAAGTGCCCAACGATGCACCAATCGTCCATTCATACGTTGAAAAAGGTGCGGCCAATCATCCCTTCTATATCCTGAATAAGCTAGTCGCACTAACAGACATTGGTATAATAAAGAAAAATTAAGAAATGAAAACAAAAAAAAAAAGTTTGTAACAACAAGTAACGCAAGTAACTGACGCACGCACGTTTGTGCGTCCCTCTTTTCTTGTCGGTTGCAGTGGTCTTCCGCATTTGGCGGTATCTAGCAGTACACCGCCACCATCGACGTCGCCGCTACCGGTAAAAATAAAGAGTGAGCCAATAAGTCCTCCTCGGGACCCTCACGGTGGTGGAGGTCCGGGCGGTGGTAACCCGGGGTCGATCCACCACTCGAGTCTCGGCGTTGGTCCGTCGTCGAGCGGCGGGGGTGGAGGAGGTGGAGGCGGGGGGCCGCATCACGGACCCCACGGGGGCGTGCCACAGACATTGAACTTAGTTTCGAGCAGACCTAACAGTAACCCGCCTCCATCTCATTCTGGCAGTATAACACCGACGAATTTACCATCGCCTGGTGCTGCTGGCGGTGTCGGTGATATAAGGTCGAGTCATCCTGGCGGCGGGGGTGGAGGTGGTGCTGGCAGTGGCGGAAATAGTTCCGACTATGAAAATGGACCGCTAATGAAACGGCCAAGGATCACCGAGGGATGGGCCACTTAGTACTACACCCCGTAGCAGCAGCAGCAGCAGCAGCAGCAGCAGCAGAATCATCATCACCATCACCATCATCATCATCATCATCATCACGATCATTACTATCAACATCAACATCAACATCAACAGCAGCAGCTGCAGCAGCAGCAGCCGCTGCGTCAGCATCGTAATCGGCTTATTTCTCACAAATCTCTATCGTCCTACGACGGTACGTTGTAGTTAGCACGCGCGATTCACCTTTTCTTTATCTTTCTTTTTTTCCTTCTGCTGTTATCTCTAAAGAACGTGTCACATGTATGTGTAATACATGCGTATTATACGCAAATGCGGACAGGTGCGGAATTCCGTTTTTATGAATGAATACACACACACACACACACACACACACACACGCACGTTAGATTGCTAAAAGAGAAAGATGACAAAGATGATATAGAAGAAGAATGAAAGAAAATTTTTTTTTCTATAGTAACACGGTATATACACAGAAAAATACAAGACGTGTATACATCGCGCGCCCGCGAGATCCGAGTGAAAATCGCACGGTTTTTTTTATGGTGACGTAAAGGTAAATTAAAGAGATTTAACCTTTTCTCTTGTCTCTTCTTTCTTTCTCGACCTCCTTATTTTGTTTTGTCTGACGATGATAATGAGGAAATGTTTCAGGGAAGAAAGAAGGTGGTAGGAGGAAAGATAATTCGCATAAGAACAAATGAAGGGGATTAAAAACAAAGATAATAAAAAATAAAAAACAATGATTATCTAATGAAATTGTGGTGCCATAATGTTGAAATATGTACGATGGATATATATTATATTTTCATGTATATAATAAGAGGTGTTGTTTGTATATATGTTACATTTATTAACGATGGTGTTGTTACATAAATTTCGCCGTTCTGCCGTATATTATAGTAGTAATATCGCGACGACGATGACGATGACGACGACGACGACGACGACGACGACGACGACGACGACGACGACGACGACGACGACGACGACGACGACGACGACGACGACTATGACAATAGTTACGGTGGCGTACCTATATATTTATATACATTTAATTATGTATAACTTTCAACCATAACGTTGTGCTATCACACTCTGTACACGGGATATCTATAGATACATACCTACATGCATACAGATATATGCACAGAGAGATACAAACGAGAAAATATCACGGCTCACACACACAAAAACGCATCCTGGAAAATGACGTTGTTTTTTCTTCTCTTATTACCTGTATCGTAATGGTCGAATATCGTATTGTGTAGGTAGGTTTATGAATGAAATTTGAATCGAAAGTTTTAATACTAATAACAACAAATATAATTACCAAGAGTTGATTAGTAGACCAATTATCAAAGCTTGCAATACGTTGTTCAATGTATACATATATAGTATATCCGCACAAAATTTTGTATGTTCTTTTTTCTCTCTATTTTCTCTTTCGATAAAATTGGTTGCGGGGACAGAACCAGTCAGATATCCAACGTACACCGGATATAAGATATACATACATATGTGTACTACTTATATTGTATAAATATCTCACACATATTTTTGTAATTGTTAATTCCGTTGATTGATGTTGATTCAGATGAATACACGGCGCTGCTAATGTAAACAGTAAGAGAAAAATTTATAAAAACAGAACCAAAATCGCAACTAAAATCCTTTTAAATCGCCGTTTACAATTAATGTGTTTCCGATCATCTATCGTCTTACACATTTACCTGTATTCTGTTTTTATATGCCGAAAAGGAATTTTAAATTCTCGGTTAAACTCGTTGTTTAAAAGGAAAAAGGGAAAATAATGAAAAAAGATACGACGAAGAATAAATAATTTCATCTGTCTTATAGGACGTTAGAATTTTATTTTTAAAAAATTCGATCACGTATGCTACCATCATCACTATTGATATTACTATTACTGCTAGACTGGCATACAGAGATTTGAAATACAAGGAATAACGGATAGAGAAGGAAACGTGTGAGAAATGATATTTTGGCAGTCAGATGGAAAGAAAGTTTTGAACAATGTCGATATGAATGAGCTTCTACGGTTAAGATGAAATTTTAAATAATTTTTATATGGATTTCGCGGAAAACAAATAAAAAGTGCAATACGTGTGCCATGCGTTACCTTTTATTATTATTAGTATTATTATTATTGTTCTTTATCTCTTTTCTCACGAAAGCCTGCGTCTGTCCAGTTTTCATATCAAATAATAAGTATAGTAATAATTATTAAGTTATTGACAGTTCTCAAAAACTACGATTCGCATCACACACTCGATACCTTGTTTGACATTGGTATATAAGTATGATTATCGTTCGAAATTATTACACACGCAAATGCGCGTTACACAATTAACAATTGATTCAACAAAATTGAAATCAACCAGAGTTTAGATTATCAGATAAGTACACGTGCGTATATGTATGTATATATATGTATATATGCATATGTTTTTGTGATTATCATTATCAGTGTGAACTGTTGAAGGGTTTAAAGAAAGAGAAAAGAGGGATATAGAGAGAAAGGCAGAGTGTGAGCGAGAGAGAGAGAGAGAGAGAGAGAGAGAGAGAGAGAGAGAGAGAGAGAGAGAGAGAATTGATTTTATTAGCAATTTGAAGAAAAAAGATTAAAATATATGTATGTATGTGTATATATATATATATATATATATATAAGTATATAATACAGATACAATATATTAGAGTTATACATTTTCCACGAGTATTTTGCACATTTTATATATATACATATATAAACAAAAAGTATAAACGGATGAAAAAAACATAAAAAAAAGAAAAAACAAAAAAAAATGTTTAAAAGTAAATATAAGTGAAAAACAAGTCATTTACTAAGATGAAAAATTTGTTTTTCTTCTCATCAGACCACTGCTTAGGCAGTTGTAATTTCTAATGTCTGTAAAACTACAAACAGAAAGGAAACACTTTTGTAGAAGCACGTTTCGCAAGATTGCGCCTCGACGTTGAACGTTCAAGGGGCTCAGTTCACTTTTGAATAGCAATTGATTTACGATTGTTTATCTCGTTTTTCAATTATTCAATGTTGAATTTTTGATCACACTGTAAGGGTGCCCTCAGATAATTCGATGGTTTAAATGGAGAAGTGTCAAGCTTGATTCAATCTTCTGATGAAAAAAGAAATAGAAAATACCTTTACAGCATACATTGTCACATTTGTGAAGAAAAATTAAATACCCCGTGAAATCGTTCATTTCTACCATTCATCCACGCATGTCCCATTACGGCAGCAGCTTGACCAAAGATATAAATTATTTGTTCCCCTCAAGCGTTGGCATAATCTTGCGGGATTGTTTTCTGAAATCTTAATTACGTTTACACCTATATATCTATCATTATTATTACTATTATTATTGCTACTGTTACGAAAAAAAGAGAAGAATATACATTTATTTGTACATACGTGTAACACACACACATATATATAAATGTATATTTTTTTTTTTTTTTTTCGAGTTAGAGAGAGAGAAAAAAATTTGAGGTAATTATGCGGAGTACACAGGTATTTGAATAATAGTGCCTGACACCTTTTGTGGCCCTCCCGACTCCTGTCGTACGTTTACGTAATAGAGATATATAATACTATATTGTATCGTGTATGGAAAAAAAAAAAAAAAAAAATACAGAGAAGATATGAAGAAGAAGAAATAACGACTAATTATCACGTACCAAGTAATTGATGAAAAATTGGAGAGAAAAAAAAAAAAACAAAAAAACGTTGGTCCTATTACCTATGTGTGATGAAAAATTATAGATGAAACAAAATTAAATAAACCAAAAACAAGATGAAAATTTACTAAATTAAATTAAATTAACCACGTTATACATACATTATTATTATTATTATTATTATTATATATATAATTAGATATATATATATATCTAATTATAATGACAGAATTAAAGAATTACAGATCGTAAAATATATAAGTATATTGTCATATATATATATATATAGTTAGATAGATAATTACGGTATACCATATCGTGTATGTGAATAAAATACGGTGAGGTTTGTTTACGAGAATACGTTACGTATTTTGTACCGTAATCAAGCGATTTTGGTGTGTGGAAAAAGAAAAAAAAAAAAGAACAAGTGTGTGGAAAATTGAGTGAAAGGTAACGAGGTGTGTGAAAGAAAAGAGGGT